>NW_027206676.1:367059-734119 GCF_032191515.1 Phaenicophaeus curvirostris | reverse complement strand
AGAAACGTAAAGCAAACCAACGTAAAGCAACGTAAAGCAACGTAAAGCAAGGTAAAGTCAGTTAAAGCAACGTAAAGCAACGTAAAGCAAGGCAACGTAAAGCAACGTAAAACAAGGCAACGTAAAGCAGGGTAAAGCAAGGTAAAGCAACGTAAAGCAACGTAAAGCAAGGACACATAAATGAACGTAAAGCAAGGCAACGTAAAGCAATGTAAAGAAAGGTAAAGCAACGTAAAGCAACGTAAAGCAAGGACACATAAATCAACGTAAATCAAGGCAACGTATAGCAAGGTAAAGCAAGGTAAAGCAACGTAAAGCAACGTAAAGCAAGGACACATAAATGAACGTAAAGCAAGGCAACGTAAAGCAAGGTAAAGAAAGGTAAAGCAATGTAAAGCAAGGTAAAGCAAGGCAATGTAAAGAAACGTAAAGCAACGTAAAGCAAGGTAAAGCAACGTAAAGCAAGGCAACGTAAAGCAAGGTAAAGCAAGGTAAAGCAAGGTGAAGCAAGGCAACGTAAAGCAAGGTAAAGCAAGACAACGTAAATCAACCTAAAGGAAGGTAAAGCAACGTAAAGCAAGGTAAAGCAAGGCAACGTAATGCAAGGTAAAGCAAGGCAACGTAAAGCAACGTAAAGCAACGTAGAGCAAGGCAACGTAAAGCAACGTACAGCAAGGCAACGTAAAGCAACGTAAAGCAAGGAAACGTAAAGCAAGGCAACGTAAAGCAACGTAAAGGAAGGCAACGTAAAGCAAGGCAACGTAAAGCAACGTAAAGCAAGGCAAAGTAAAGCAAGGCAAAGCAAGGCAACGTAAAGCAAAGTAAAGCAAGGCAACGTAAGGCAACGTAAAGCAAGGCAACGTAAAATAAGGCAAGGAAAGGCAGCGTAAAGCAAGTCAACATAAAGCAACGTAAAGCAAGGCAACGTGAAGGAAGACAACGTAAGGCAACGTAAAGCAAGGCAACGTAACGCAATGCAACGTAAAGCAAGGCAACGTAAAGCAAGCCAAGGCAAGGCAACATAAAGCAAGGCAACGTAAAGCAACTTAAAGCAAGGCAACGTAAAGCAAGGCAAGGCAAGGCAACGTAAATCAAGGCAACGTAAAGCAAATAAAGGCAAGGCAACGTAAAGCAAGTCAAGGCAAGGAAACGTAAATCAAGGCAACGTAAAGCAACGTAAAACAAGGCAACGTAAAGCAACGTAAAACAAGGCAACGTAAAGCAACGTAAAGCAAGGCAACGTAAAGCAACGTAAAGCAAGACAACGTAAAGCAAGGCAACGTAAAGCATCGTAAAGCAAGGCAACGTAAAGCAAGGAAAGGCAAGGCAACGTAAAGCAAGGCAAGGTAAAACAACGTAAAGCAAGGCAACGTAAAGCAACGTAAAGCAAGGCAAGGCAAGGCAACGTAGAGCAAGGCAACGTAAAGCAACAGAAAGCAAGGCAAGGCAACGAAAAGCAACGGAAAGCAAGGCAACGAAAAGCAGCTTAAAGCAAGGCAACGTAAAGGAACGTAAAGCAAGGTAACGTAAAGAAACATAATGCAAGGCAAGGCAAGGAAACATAAAGCAAGGCAAGGCAAGGCAACGTAAAGCAAGGCAACTTAAAGCAAGGCAAGGCAAGGCAACGTAAAGCAAATAAAGGCAAGGCAACGTAAAGCAAGGCAACGTAAAGCAACATAAAGCAAGGCAACGTAAAGCAATGTAAGGCAAGGCAACGTAAAGCAAGGCAAGGCAAGGCAACTTAAAGCAAGGCAACGTAAAGCAACGTAAGGCAAGGCAACGTAAAGCAACTTAAAGCAAGGAACGTAAAACAAGGCAACGTAAAGCAAGGTAAAGCAACGTAAAGGATGGCAACGTAAAGAAACGTAAAGCAAACCAACGTAAAGCAACGTAAAGCAAGGTAAAGTCAGTTAAAGCAACGTAAAGCAACGTAAAGCAAGGCAACGTAAAGCAACGTAAAGCAAGGCAACGTAAAGCAGGGTAAAGCAAGGTAAAGCAACGTAAAGCAACGTAAAGCAAGGACACATAAATGAACGTAAAGCAAGGCAACGTAAAGCAATGTAAAGAAAGGTAAAGCAACGTAAAGCAACGTAAAGCAAGGACACATAAATCAACGTAAATCAAGGCAACGTATAGCAAGGTAAAGAAAGGTAAAGCAACGTAAAGCAACGTAAAGCAAGGACACATAAATGAACGTAAAGCAAGGCAACGTAAAGCAAGGTAAAGAAAGGTAAAGCAACGTAAAGCAAGGTAAAGCAAGGCAATGTAAAGAAACGTAAAGCAACGTAAAGCAAGGTAAAGCAACGTAAAGCAATGTAACGTAAAGAAACATAATGCAATGCAAGGCAAGGAAACATAAAGCAAGGCAAGGCAAGGCAACGTAAAGCAAGGCAACTTAAAGCAAGGCAAGGCAAGGCAACGTAAAGCAAATAAAGGCAAGGCAACGTAAAGCAAGGCAACGTAAAGCAACATAAAGCAAGGCAACGTAAAGCAATGTAAGGCAATGCAACGTAAAGCAAGGCAAGGCAAGGCAACTTAAAGCAAGGCAACGTAAAGCAACGTAAGGCAAGGCAACGTAAAGCAACTTAAAGCAAGGCAACGTAAAGCAAGGCAACGTAAAGCAAGGTAAAGCAACGTAAAGGATGACAACGTAAAGAAACGTAAAGCAAACCAACGTAAAGCAACGTAAAGCAACGTAAAGCAAGGTAAAGTCAGTTAAAGCAACATAAAGCAACGTAAAGCAAGGCAACGTAAAGCAACGTAAAACAAGGCAACGTAAAGCAGGGTAAAGCAAGGTAAAGCAACGTAAAGCAACGTAAAGCAAGGACACATAAATGAACGTAAAGCAAGGCAACGTAAAGCAATGTAAAGAAAGGTAAAGCAACGTAAAGCAACGTAAAGCAAGGACACATAAATCAACGTAAATCAAGGCAACGTATAGCAAGGTAAAGCAAGGTAAAGCAACGTAAAGCAACGTAAAGCAAGGACACATAAATGAACGTAAAGCAAGGCAACGTAAAGCAAGGTAAAGAAAGGTAAAGCAATGTAAAGCAAGGTAAAGCAAGGCAATGTAAAGAAACGTAAAGCAACGTAAAGCAAGGTAAAGCAACGTAAAGCAAGGCAACGTAAAGCAAGGTAAAGCAAGGTAAAGCAAGGTGAAGCAAGGCAACGTAAAGCAAGGTAAAGCAAGACAACGTAAATCAACCTAAAGGAAGGTAAAGCAACGTAAAGAAAGGTAAAGCAAGGCAACGTAATGCAAGGTAAAGCAAGGCAACGTAAAGCAACGTAAAGCAACGTAGAGCAAGGCAACGTAAAGCAACGTACAGCAAGGCAACGTAAAGCAACGTAAAGCAAGGAAACGTAAAGCAAGGCAACGTAAAGCAACGTAAAGGAAGGCAACGTAAAGCAAGGCAACGTAAAGCAACGTAAAGCAAGGCAAAGTAAAGCAAGGCAAAGCAAGGCAACGTAAAGCAAAGTAAATCAAGGCAACGTAAGGCAACGTAAAGCAAGGCAACGTAAAGCAACGTAAGGCAAGGCAACGTAAAGCAACTTAAAGCAAGGAACGTAAAGCAAGGCAACGTAAAGCAAGGTAAAGCAACGTAAAGGATGGCAACGTAAAGAAACGTAAAGCAAACCAACGTAAAGCAACGTAAAGCAAGGTAAAGTCAGTTAAAGCAACGTAAAGCAACGTAAAGCAAGGCAACGTAAAGCAACGTAAAGCAAGGCAACGTAAAGCAGGGTAAAGCAAGGTAAAGCAACGTAAAGCAAAGTAAAGCAAGGTAAAGCAACGTAAAGCAACGTAAAGCAAGGACACATAAATGAACGTAAAGCAAGGCAACGTAAAGCAATGTAAAGAAAGGTAAAGCAACGTAAAGCAACGTAAAGCAAGGACACATAAATCAACGTAAATCAAGGCAACGTATAGCAAGGTAAAGAAAGGTAAAGCAACGTAAAGCAACGTAAAGCAAGGACACATAAATGAACGTAAAGCAAGGCAACGTAAAGCAAGGTAAAGAAAGGTAAAGCAACGTAAAGCAAGGTAAAGCAAGGCAATGTAAAGAAACGTAAAGCAATGTAAAGCAAGGTAAAGCAACGTAAAGCAAGGTAACGTAAAGAAACATAATGCAATGCAAGGCAAGGAAACATAAAGCAAGGCAAGGCAAGGCAACGTAAAGCAAGGCAACTTAAAGCAAGGCAAGGCAAGGCAACGTAAAGCAAATAAAGGCAAGGCAACGTAAAGCAAGGCAACGTAAAGCAACATAAAGCAAGGCAACGTAAAGCAATGTAAGGCAAGGCAACGTAAAGCAAGGCAAGGCAAGGCAACTTAAAGCAAGGCAACGTAAAGCAACGTAAGGCAAGGCAACGTAAAGCAACTTAAAGCAAGGCAACGTAAAGCAAGGCAACGTAAAGCAAGGTAAAGCAACGTAAAGGATGACAACGTAAAGAAACGTAAAGCAAACCAACGTAAAGCAACGTAAAGCAAAGTAAAGCAAGGTAAAGTCAGTTAAAGCAACATAAAGCAACGTAAAGCAAGGCAACGTAAAGCAACGTAAAACAAGGCAACGTAAAGCAGGGTAAAGCAAGGTAAAGCAACGTAAAGCAACGTAAAGCAAGGACACATAAATGAACGTAAAGCAAGGCAACGTAAAGCAATGTAAAGAAAGGTAAAGCAACGTAAAGCAACGTAAAGCAAGGACACATAAATCAACGTAAATCAAGGCAACGTATAGCAAGGTAAAGCAAGGTAAAGCAACGTAAAGCAACGTAAAGCAAGGACACATAAATGAACGTAAAGCAAGGCAACGTAAAGCAAGGTAAAGAAAGGTAAAGCAATGTAAAGCAAGGTAAAGCAAGGCAATGTAAAGAAACGTAAAGCAACGTAAAGCAAGGTAAAGCAACGTAAAGCAAGGCAACGTAAAGCAAGGTAAAGCAAGGTAAAGCAAGGTGAAGCAAGGCAACGTAAAGCAAGGTAAAGCAAGACAACGTAAATCAACCTAAAGGAAGGTAAAGCAACGTAAAGAAAGGTAAAGCAAGGCAACGTAATGCAAGGTAAAGCAAGGCAACGTAAAGCAACGTAAAGCAACGTAGAGCAAGGCAACGTAAAGCAACGTACAGCAAGGCAACGTAAAGCAACGTAAAGCAAGGAAACGTAAAGCAAGGCAACGTAAAGCAACGTAAAGGAAGGCAACGTAAAGCAAGGCAACGTAAAGCAACGTAAAGCAAGGCAAAGTAAAGCAAGGCAAAGCAAGGCAACGTAAAGCAAAGTAAAGCAAGGCAACGTAAGGCAACGTAAAGCAAGGCAACGTAAAATAAGGCAAGGAAAGGCAGCGTAAAGCAAGTCAACATAAAGCAACGTAAAGCAAGGCAACGTGAAGGAAGACAACGTAAGGCAACGTAAAGCAAGGCAACGTAAAGCAAGGCAACGTAAAGGAAGGCAACGTAAAGCAAGGCAATGTAAGGCAACGTAAAGGAAGGCAAGGTAAAGCAAGGCAACGTAAAGCAACGTAAAGCAATGCAACGTAAAGTATAGTAAAGCAAGGCAACGTAAATCAAGGCAACGTAAAGCAAGGGAACGTAAAGCAAGGCAACGTAAAGCAACGTAAACAAGGCAACGTAAAGCAAGGCAACGTAAAGCAAGGCATCGTAAAGCAACGTAAAGCAAGGCATCGTAAAGCAACGTATAGCAAGGGAACGTAAAGCAAGGAAACGTAAAGCAAGGCAACGTAAAGCAAAGTAAATCAAGGCAACGTAAAGGAAGGCAACGTAAGGAAACGTACAGCATCGTAAAGCAAGGCAACGTAAACCAAGGCAACGTAAAGAAACGTAAAGCAAGGCAACGTAAAGCAAGGCAACGTAAGGCAACGTAAAGCAACGTAAAGCAAGTCAACGTAAAGCAATGCAAGGCAAGGCAACGTAAAGCAATGTAAAGCAAGGGAATGTAAAGCAAGGCAACGTAAAGCAACGTAACGCAATGCAACGTAAAGCAAGGCAACGTAAAGCAAGGCAACGTAAAGCAAGCCAAGGCAAGGCAACATAAAGCAAGGCAACGTAAAGCAACTTAAAGCAAGGCAACGTAAAGCAAGGCAAGGCAAGGCAACGTAAATCAAGGCAACGTAAAGCAAATAAAGGCAAGGCAACGTAAAGCAAGTCAAGGCAAGGAAACGTAAATCAAGGCAACGTAAAGCAACGTAAAACAAGGCAACGTAAAGCAACGTAAAACAAGGCAACGTAAAGCAACGTAAAGCAAGGCAACGTAAAGCAACGTAAAGCAAGACAACGTAAAGCAAGGCAACGTAAAGCATCGTAAAGCAAGGCAACGTAAAGCAAGGAAAGGCAAGGCAACGTAAAGCAAGGCAAGGTAAAACAACGTAAAGCAAGGCAACGTAAAGCAATGTAAAGCAAGGCAAGGCAAGGCAACGTAGAGCAAGGCAACGTAAAGCAACAGAAAGCAAGGCAAGGCAACGAAAAGCAACGGAAAGCAAGGCAACGAAAAGCAGCTTAAAGCAAGGCAACGTAAAGGAACGTAAAGCAAGGTAACGTAAAGAAACATAATGCAAGGCAAGGCAAGGAAACAAAGCAAGGCAAGGCAAGGCAACGTAAAGCAAGGCAACTTAAAGCAAGGCAAGGCAAGGCAACGTAAAGCAAATAAAGGCAAGGCAACGTAAAGCAAGGCAACGTAAAGCAACATAAAGCAAGGCAACGTAAAGCAATGTAAGGCAAGGCAACGTAAAGCAAGGCAAGGCAAGGCAACTTAAAGCAAGGCAACGTAAAGCAACGTAAGGCAAGGCAACGTAAAGCAACTTAAAGCAAGGAACGTAAAGCAAGGCAACGTAAAGCAAGGTAAAGCAACGTAAAGGGTGGCAACGTAAAGAAACGTAAAGCAAACCAACGTAAAGCAACGTAAAGCAACGTAAAGCAAGGTAAAGTCAGTTAAAGCAACGTAAAGCAACGTAAAGCAAGGCAACGTAAAGCAACGTAAAACAAGGCAACGTAAAGCAGGGTAAAGCAAGGTAAAGCAACGTAAAGCAACGTAAAGCAAGGACACATAAATGAACGTAAAGAAAGGCAACGTAAAGCAATGAAAAGAAAGGTAAAGCAACGTAAAGCAACGTAAAGCAAGGACACATAAATCAACGTAAATCAAGGCAACGTATAGCAAGGTAAAGCAAGGTAAAGCAACGTAAAGCAACGTAAAGCAAGGACACATAAATGAACGTAAAGCAAGGCAACGTAAAGCAAGGTAAAGAAAGGTAAAGCAACGTAAAGCAAGGTAAAGCAAGGCAATGTAAAGAAACGTAAAGCAACGTAAAGCAACGTAAAGCAACGTAAAGCAAGGCAACGTAAAGCAAGGTAAAGCAAGGTAAAGCAAGGTGAAGCAAGGCAACGTAAAGCAAGGTAAAGCAAGACAACGTAAATCAACCTAAAGGAAGGTAAAGCAACGTAAAGAAAGGTAAAGCAAGGCAACGTAATGCAAGGTAAAGCAAGGCAACGTAAAGCAACGTAAAGCAACGTAGAGCAAGGCAACGTAAAGCAACGTACAGCAAGGCAACGTAAAGCAACGTAAAGCAAGGAAACGTAAAGCAAGGCAACGTAAAGCAACGTAAAGGAAGGCAACGTAAAGCAAGGCAACGTAAAGCAACGTAAAGCAAGGCAAAGTAAAGCAAGGCAAAGCAAGGCAACGTAAAGCAAAGTAAAGCAAGGCAACGTAAGGCAACGTAAAGCAAGGCAACGTAAAATAAGGCAAGGAAAGGCAGCGTAAAGCAAGTCAACATAAAGCAACGTAAAGCAAGGCAACGTGAAGGAAGACAACGTAAGGCAACGTAAAGCAAGGCAACGTAAAGCAAGGCAACGTAAAGGAAGGCAACGTAAAGCAAGGCAATGTAAGGCAACGTAAAGGAAGGCAAGGTAAAGCAAGGCAACGTAAAGCAACGTAAAGCAATGCAACGTAAAGTATAGTAAAGCAAGGCAACGTAAATCAAGGCAACGTAAAGCAAGGGAACGTAAAGCAAGGCAACGTAAAGCAACGTAAACAAGGCAACGTAAAGCAAGGCAACGTAAAGCAAGGCATCGTAAAGCAACGTAAAGCAAGGCATCGTAAAGCAACGTATAGCAAGGGAACGTAAAGCAAGGAAACGTAAAGCAAGGCAACGTAAAGCAAAGTAAATCAAGGCAACGTAAAGGAAGGCAACGTAAGGAAACGTACAGCATCGTAAAGCAAGGCAACGTAAACCAAGGCAACGTAAAGAAACGTAAAGCAAGGCAACGTAAAGCAAGGCAACGTAAGGCAACGTAAAGCAACGTAAAGCAAGTCAACGTAAAGCAATGCAAGGCAAGGCAACGTAAAGCAATGTAAAGCAAGGGAATGTAAAGCAAGGCAACGTAAAGCAACGTAACGCAATGCAACGTAAAGCAAGGCAACGTAAAGCAAGGCAACGTAAAGCAAGCCAAGGCAAGGCAACATAAAGCAAGGCAACGTAAAGCAACTTAAAGCAAGGCAACGTAAAGCAAGGCAAGGCAAGGCAACGTAAATCAAGGCAACGTAAAGCAAATAAAGGCAAGGCAACGTAAAGCAAGTCAAGGCAAGGAAACGTAAATCAAGGCAACGTAAAGCAACGTAAAACAAGGCAACGTAAAGCAACGTAAAACAAGGCAACGTAAAGCAACGTAAAGCAAGGCAACGTAAAGCAACGTAAAGGAAGACAACGTAAAGCAAGGCAACGTAAAGCATCGTAAAGCAAGGCAACGTAAAGCAAGGAAAGGCAAGGCAACGTAAAGCAAGGCAAGGTAAAACAACGTAAAGCAAGGCAACGTAAAGCAACGTAAAGCAAGGCAAGGCAAGGCAACGTAGAGCAAGGCAACGTAAAGCAACAGAAAGCAAGGCAAGGCAACGAAAAGCAACGGAAAGCAAGGCAACGAAAAGCAGCTTAAAGCAAGGCAACGTAAAGGAACGTAAAGCAAGGTAACGTAAAGAAACATAATGCAAGGCAAGGCAAGGAAACATAAAGCAAGGCAAGGCAAGGCAACGTAAAGCAAGGCAACTTAAAGCAAGGCAAGGCAAGGCAACGTAAAGCAAATAAAGGCAAGGCAACGTAAAGCAAGGCAACGTAAAGCAACATAAAGCAAGGCAACGTAAAGCAATGTAAGGCAAGGCAACGTAAAGCAAGGCAAGGCAAGGCAACTTAAAGCAAGGCAACGTAAAGCAACGTAAGGCAAGGCAACGTAAAGCAACTTAAAGCAAGGAACGTAAAGCAAGGCAACGTAAAGCAAGGTAAAGCAACGTAAAGGATGGCAACGTAAAGAAACGTAAAGCAAACCAACGTAAAGCAACGTAAAGCAACGTAAAGCAAGGTAAAGTCAGTTAAAGCAACGTAAAGCAACGTAACGCAAGGCAACGTAAAGCAACGTAAAACAAGGCAACGTAAAGCAGGGTAAAGCAAGGTAAAGCAACGTAAAGCAACGTAAAGCAAGGACACATAAATGAACGTAAAGAAAGGCAACGTAAAGCAATGTAAAGAAAGGTAAAGCAACGTAAAGCAACGTAAAGCAAGGACACATAAATCAACGTAAATCAAGGCAACGTATAGCAAGGTAAAGCAAGGTAAAGCAACGTAAAGCAACGTAAAGCAAGGACACATAAATGAACGTAAAGCAAGGCAACGTAAAGCAAGGTAAAGAAAGGTAAAGCAACGTAAAGCAAGGTAAAGCAAGGCAATGTAAAGAAACGTAAAGCAACGTAAAGCAAGGTAAAGCAACGTAAAGCAAGGCAACGTAAAGCAAGGTAAAGAAAGGTAAAGCAAGGTGAAGCAAGGCAACGTAAAGCAAGGTAAAGCAAGACAACGTAAATCAACCTAAAGGAAGGTAAAGCAACGTAAAGCAAGGTAAAGCAAGGCAACGTAATGCAAGGTAAAGCAAGGCAACGTAAAGCAACGTAAAGCAACGTAGAGCAAGGCAACGTAAAGCAACGTACAGCAAGGCAACGTAAAGCAACGTAAAGCAAGGAAACGTAAAGCAAGGCAACGTAAAGCAACGTAAAGGAAGGCAACGTAAAGCAAGGCAACGTAAAGCAACGTAAAGCAAGGCAAAGTAAAGCAAGGCAAAGCAAGGCAACGTAAAGCAAGGCAACGTAAAGCAACATAAAGCAAGGCAAGTCAAGGCAACGTAAAGCAATGCAAGGCAACGTAAAGCAAAGCAAGGCAGGCAACGTAAAGCAAGGCAACGTAAAGCAACATAAAGCAAGGCAACTTAAAGCAACGTAAGGTGACGTAAACCAAGGCAACGTAAAGCAAGGCATCGTAAAGCAACGTAAAGCAAGGCAACGTAAAGTAACGTAAAGCAAGGCAACGTAAAGCAACGTAACGCAAGGCAAAGTTAAGTAAGGCAACGTAACGCAAGGCAAATTAAGTAAGGCAACGTAAAGCAACGTAAAGCAAGGCAACGTAAATTAAGGCAACGTTGAGCAACGTAAGGCAACGTAAAGTAAGGCAACGTAAAGCAACGTAATGCAAGGCAACGTAAAGCAACGTAAAGCAAGGCAACGTAAAGCAAGGCAACGTAAAGTAACGTAAAGCAAGGCAACGTAAAGCAAGGCAACGTAAAGCAACGTAAAGTAAGACAACGTAAAATAAGGGAACGTAAAGCAACGTAAAGCAAGGCAACGTAAAGCAAGGCAACGTAAAGCAAGGCAACGTAAAGCAAGGCAAGGCAAGGCAACGTAAATCAAGGCAACGTAAAGTAAATAAAGGCAAGGCAACGTAAAGCAAGTCAAGGCAAGGAAACGTAAATCAAGGCAACGTAAAGCAACGTAAAACAAGACAACGTAAAGCAACGTAAAACAAGGCAAGGTAAAGCAACGTAAAGCAAGGCAACGTAAAGCAACGTAAAGCAAGACAACGTAAAGCAAAGCAACGTAAAGCATCGTAAAGCAAGGCAACGTAAAGCAAGGAAAGGCAAGGCAACGTAAAGCAAGGCAAGGTAAAACAACGTAAAGCAAGGCAACGTAAAGCAACGTAAAGCAAGGCAAGGCAAGGCAACGTAGAGCAAGGCAACGTAAAGCAACAGAAAGCAAGGCAAGGCAACGAAAAGCAACGGAAAGCAAGGCAACGAAAAGCAGCTTAAAGCAAGGCAACGTAAAGCAACGTAAAGCAAGGTAACGTAAAGAAACATAATGCAATGCAAGGCAAGGAAACATAAAGCAAGGCAAGGAAAGGCAACGTAAAGCAAGGCAACTTAAAGCAAGGCAAGGCAAGGCAACGTAAAGCAAATAAAGGCAAGGCAACGTAAAGCAAGGCAACGTAAAGCAACATAAAGCAAGGCAACGTAAAGCAATGTAAGGCAAGGCAACGTAAAGCAAGGCAAGGCAAGGCAACTTAAAGCAAGGCAACGTAAAGCAACGTAAGGCAAGGCAACGTAAAGCAACTTAAAGCAAGGAACGTAAAGCAAGGCAACGTAAAGCAAGGTAAAGCAACGTAAAGGATGGCAACGTAAAGAAACGTAAAGCAAACCAACGTAAAGCAACGTAAAGCAACGTAAAGCAAGGTAAAGTCAGTTAAAGCAACGTAAAGCAACGTAAAGCAAGGCAACGTAAAGCAACGTAAAACAAGGCAACGTAAAGCAGGGTAAAGCAAGGTAAAGCAACGTAAAGCAAGGACACATAAATGAACGTAAAGCAAGGCAACGTAAAGCAATGTAAAGAAAGGTAAAGCAACGTAAAGCAACGTAAAGCAAGGACACATAAATCAACGTAAATCAAGGCAACGTATAGCAAGGTAAAGCAAGGTAAAGCAACGTAAAGCAACGTAAAGCAAGGACACATAAATGAACGTAAAGCAAGGCAACGTAAAGCAAGATAAAGAAAGGTAAAGCAAAGTAAAGCAAGGTAAAGCAAGGCAATGTAAAGAAACGTAAAGCAACGTAAAGCAAGGTAAAGCAACGTAAAGCAAGGCAACGTAAAGCAAGGTAAAGCAAGGTAAAGCAAGGTGAAGCAAGGCAACGTAAAGCAAGGTAAAGCAAGACAACGTAAATCAACCTAAAGGAAGGTAAAGCAACGTAAAGAAAGGTAAAGCAAGGCAACGTAATGCAAGGTAAAGCAAGGCAACGTAAAGCAACGTAAAGCAACGTAGAGCAAGGCAACGTAAAGCAACGTACAGCAAGGCAACGTAAAGCAACGTAAAGCAAGGAAACGTAAAGCAAGGCAACGTAAAGCAACGTAAAGGAAGGCAACGTAAAGCAAGGCAACGTAAAGCAACGTAAAGCAAGGCAAAGTAAAGCAAGGCAAAGCAAGGCAACGTAAAGCAAAGTAAAGGAAGGCAACGTAAGGCAACGTAAAGCAAGGCAACGTAAAATAAGGCAAGGTAAGGCAGCGTAAAGCAAGTCAACATAAAGCAACGTAAAGCAAGGCAACGTGAAGGAAGACAACGTAAGGCAACGTAAAGCAAGGCAACGTAAAGCAAGGCAACGTAAAGGAAGGCAACGTAAAGCAAGGCAATGTAAGGCAACGTAAAGGAAGGCAAGGTAAAGCAAGGCAACGTAAAGCAACGTAAAGCAATGCAACGCAAAGTATAGTAAAGCAAGGCAACGTAAATCAAGGCAACGTAAAGCAAGGGAACGTAAAGCAAGGCAACGTAAAGCAACGTAAACAAGGCAACGTAAAGCAAGGCAACGTAAAGCAAGGCATCGTAAAGCAACGTAAAGCAAGGCATCGTAAAGCAACGTTTAGCAAGGGAACGTAAAGCAAGGAAACGTAAAGCAAGGCAAAGTAAAGCAAAGTAAATCAAGGCAACGTAAAGGAAGGCAACGTAAGGAAACGTACAGCATCGTAAAGCAAGGCAACGTAAAGCAAGGCAACGTAAAGAAACGTAAAGCAAGGCAACGTAAAGCAAGGCAACGTAAGGCAACGTAAAGCAAGTCAACGTAAAGCAATGCAAGGCAAGGCAACGTAAAGCAATGTAAAGCAAGGGAATGTAAAGCAAGGCAACGTAAAGCAACGTAACGCAATGCAACGTAAAGCAAGGCAACGTAAAGCAAGGCAACGTAAAGCAAGCCAAGGCAAGGCAACATAAAGCAAGGCAACGTAAAGCAACTTAAAGCAAGGCAACGTAAAGCAAGGCAAGGCAAGGCAACGTAAATCAAGGCAACGTAAAGCAAATAAAGGCAAGGCAACGTAAAGCAAGTCAAGGAAACGTAAATCAAGGCAACGTAAAGCAACGTAAAACAAGGCAACGTAAAGCAACGTAAAACAAGGCAACGTAAAGCAACGTAAAGCAAGGCAACGTAAAGCAACGTAAAGCAAGACAACGTAAAGCAAGGCAACGTAAAGCATCGTAAAGCAAGGCAACGTAAAGCAAGGCAAGGCAAGGCAACGTAAAGCAAGGCAAGGTAAAACAACGTAAAGCAAGGCAACGTAAAGCAACAGAAAGCAAGGCAAGGCAACGAAAAGCAACGGAAAGCAAGGCAACGAAAAGCAGCTTAAAGCAAGGCAACGTAAAGCAACGTAAAGCAAGGTAACGTAAAGAAACATAATGCAAGGCAAGGCAAGGAAACATAAAGCAAGGCAAGGCAAGGCAACGTAAAGCAAGGCAACTTAAAGCAAGGCAAGGCAAGGCAACGTAAAGCAAATAAAGGCAAGGCAACGTAAAGCAAGGCAACGTAAAGCAACATAAAGCAAGGCAACGTAAAGCAATGTAAGGCAAGGCAACGTAAAGCAAGGCAAGGCAAGGCAACGTAAAGCAAGGCAAGGCAAGGCAACATAAAGCAAGGCAACGTAAAGCAACGTAAGGCAAGGCAACGTAAAGCAACTTAAAGCAAGGAACGTAAAGCAAGGCAACGTAAAGCAAGGTAAAGCAACGTAAAGGATGGCAACGTAAAGAAACGTAAAGCAAACCAAGGTAAAGCAACGTAAAGCAAGGTAAAGTCAGTTAAAGCAACGTAAAGCAACGTAAAGCAAGGACACATAAATGAACGTAAAGCAAGGCAACGTAAAGCAAGGTAAAGAAAGGTAAAGCAACGTAAAGCAAGGTAAAGCAAGGCAATGTAAAGAAAAGTAAAGCAACGTAAAGCAAGGTAAAGCAAGGTAAAGCAAGGTAAAGCAAGGCAACGTAAAGCAAGGTAAAGCAAGACAACGTAAAGCAACGTAAAGCAAGGTAAAGCAAGGCAACGTAATGCAAGGTAAAGCAAGGCAACGTAAGGCAACGTAAAGCAACGTACAGCAAGGCAACGTAAAGCAACGTAAAGCAAGGAAACGTAAAGCAAGGCAACGTAAAGCAACGTAAAGGAAGGCAACGTAAAGCAAGGCAACGTAAAGCAACGTAAAGCAAGGCAAAGTAAAGCAAGGCAAGGCAAGGCAACGTAAAGCAAGGCAACGTAAAGCAACATAAAGCAAGGCAAGTCAAGGCAACGTTATGCAATGCAAGGCAACGTAAAGCAAAGCAAGGCAGGCAACGTAAAGCAACGTAAAGCAAGGCAACGTAAAGTAACGTAAAGCAAGGCAACGTAAAGCAACGTAACGCAAGGCAAAGTTAAGTAAGGCAACGTAAAGCAACGTAAAGCAAGGCAATGTAAATTAAGGCAACGTTGAGCAACGTAAGGCAACGTAAAGTAAGGCAACGTAAAGCAACGTAAAGCAAGGCAACGTAAAGCAACGTAAAGCAAGGCAACGTAAAGCAAGGCAACTTAAATTAACGTAAAGCATGGCAACGTAAAGCAACGTAAAGTAAGACAACGTAAAATAAGGGAACGTAAAGCAACGTAAAGCAAGGCAACGTAAAGCAAGGCAACGTAAAGCAACGTAAAGCAAGGCAACGTAAAGCACCGTAAAGCAAGGCAAGGCAACGTAAAGCAATGTAAAGCAAGGCAACGTAAAGCAACGTAAAGCAAGGCAAGGCAAGGCAACGTAAAGCAAGGCAACGTAAAGCAAGGTAACGTAAAGCAATGTAAAGCAAGGCAACGTAAACCAAGAAAAGCAAGACAAGGCAAGGCAACGTAAAGCAAGGCAAGGCAAGGCAACGTAAAGCAAGGCAACGTATAGCAAAGTAAAGCAAGGCAACGTAAAGTTACGCAACGAAATGCAATGTAAAGTTAGGCAACGTAAGGCAACGTAAAGGAAGGCAACGTAAAATAAGGCAACCTAAGGCAGCGTAAAGCAAGGCAACGTATAGCAAAGTAAAGCAAGGACACGTAAAGTAAGGCAACGTAAGGCAACGTAAAGTAAGGCAACGTAAAGCAACGTAAAGCAAGCCAACGTAAAGCAACGTAAAGCAAGGCAACGTGAAGCAAGACAACGTAAGGCAACGTAAAGCAAGGCAACGTAAAGCAAGGCAATGGAAGGCAATGTAAAGGTAGGCAAGGTAAAGCAAGGCAACGTAAAGCAACGTAAAGCAAGGCAACGTAACGTATCATAAAGCAAGCCAACGTAAAGCAAGGCAACGTAAAGCAAGGGAACGTAAAGCAAGGCAACGTAAAGCAACGTAGAGCAAGGCAACGTAAAGCAAGGAAACGTAAAGCAAGGCAACGTAAAGCAAGCCAACGTAAGGCAACGTAAAGCAAGGCAACGTAAAGCAAGGCAACGTAAGGCAACGTAAAGCAAGGCAACGTAAAGCAACGTAACGCAAGGCAACGTAAAGCAATGCAAGGCAAGGCAACGTAAAGCAAGGCAACGTAAAGCAAAGTAAAGCAAGGCAACGTAAAGCAACGTAAAGCAAGGCAAGGCAAGGCAAAGTAAAGCAAGGAAGTCAAGGCAACATAAAGTAAGGCAACGTAAATCAACTTAAAGCAAGGCAACGTAAAGCAACGTAACGCAAAGCAAAGTTAAGTAAGGCAACGTAAAGCAACGTAAAGCAAGGCAACGTAAAGTAAGGCAACTTAAACAACGTAAGGCAACGTAAAGTAAGGCAACGTAAAGCAACGTAACGCAAGGAAACGTAAAGCAAGTAAACGCAAGGCAACGTAAAGCAAGGCAACGTAAAGCAACGTAAAGCAAGACAACGTAAAGTAAGGCAAAGCAAGGCAACGTAATGCAAGGCAACGTCAAGCAAGGCAACGTAAAGCAAGGAAACGTAAAGCAACGTAAAGCAAGTCAACTTAAAGCAACGTAAAGCAAGGCAATGCAAGGCAACATAAAGCAAGGGAACGTAAAGCAAGGCAACGTAAAGCAACGTAAACAAGGCAACGTAAAGCAAGGCAACGTAAAGCAAGGCATCGTACAGCAACGTAAAGCAAGGCATCGTAAAGCAACGTATAGCAAGGGAACGTAAAGCAAGGAAACGTAAAGCAAGGCAACGTAAAGCAAAGTAAATCAAGGCAACGTAAAGGAAGGCAACGTAAGGAAACGTACAGCATCGTAAAACAAGGCAACGTAAAGCAAGGCAACGTAAAGAAACGTAAAGCAAGGCAACGTAAAGCAAGGCAACGTAAGGCAACGTAAAGCAACGTAAAGCAAGTCAACGTAAAGCAATGCAAGGCAAGGCAACGTAAAGCAAGGCAACGTAAAGCTACGTAAATCAAGGCAAGGCAACGTAAAGCAATGTAAAGCAAGGCAATGTAAAGCAAGGCAACGTAAAGCAACGTAACGCAATGCAACGTAAAGCAAGGCAACGTAAAGCAAGGCAACGTAAAGCAAGCCAAGGCAAGGCAACATAAAGCAAGGCAACGTAAAGCAACGTAAAGCAAGGCAACGTAAAGCAAGGCAAGGCAAGGCAACGTAAATCAAGGCAACGTAAAGCAAGGTAAGGCAAGGCAACGTAAATCAAGGCAACGTAAAGCAAATAAAGGCAAGGCAACGTAAAGCAAGTCAAGGCAAGGAAACGTAAATCAAGGCAACGTAAAGCAACGTAAAACAAGGCAACGTAAAGCAACGTAAAACAAAGCAACGTAAAGCAACGTAAAGCAAGGCAACGTAAAGCAACGTAAAGCAAGACAACGTAAAGCAAGGCAACGTAAAGCATCGTAAAGCAAGGCAACGTAAAGCAAGGCAAGGCAAGGCAACGTAAAGCAAGGCAAGGTAAAACAACGTAAAGCAAGGCAACGTAAAGCAACGTAAAGCAAGGCAAGGCAAGGCAACGTAGAGCAAGGCAAAGTAAAGCAACAGAAAGCAAGGCAAGGCAACGAAAAGCAACGGAAAGCAAGGCAACGAAAAGCAACTTAAAGCAAGGCAACGTAAAGCAACGTAAAGCAAGGTAACGTAAAGAAACATAATGCAAGACAAGGCAAGGAAACGTAAAGCAAGGCAAGGCAAGGCAACGTAAAGCAAGGCAACTTAAAGCAAGGCAAGGCAAGGCAACGTAAAGCAAATAAAGGCAAGGCAACGTAAAGCAAGGCAACGTAAAGCAACATAAAGCTAGGCAACGTAAAGCAATGCAAGGCAAGGCAACGTAAAGCAAGGCAAGGCAAGGCAACTTAAAGCAAGGCAACGTAAAGCAACGTAAGGCAAGGCAACGTAAAGCAACTTAAAGCAAGGCAACGTAAAGCAAGGCAAGGCAACGTAAAGCAAGGCAACGTAAAGAAACGCAACGTAAAGAAACGTAAAGCAAACCAACGTAAAGCAACGTAAAGCAAGGCAACGTAAAGCAACGTAAAGCAAGGCAACGTAAAGCAGGGTAAAGCAAGGTAAAGCAACGTAAAGCAACGTAAAGCAAGGACACATAAATGAACGTAAAGCAAGGCAAAGTAAAACAATGTAAAGAAAGGTAAAGCAACGTAAAGCACCGTAAAGCAAGGACACATAAATCAACGTAAATCAAGGCAACGTATAGCAAGGTAAAGCAAGGTAAAGCAACGTAAAGCAACGTAAAGCAAGGACACATAAATGAACGTAAAGCAAGGCAACGTAAAGCAAGGTAAAGAAAGGTAAAGCAACGTAAAGCAAGGTAAAGCAAGGCAATGTAAAGAAACGTAAAGCAACGTAAAGCAAGGTAAAGCAAGGTAAAGCAAGGTAAAGCAAGGCAACGTAAAGCAAGGTAAAGCAAGACAAAGTAAAGCAACGTAAAGCAAGGTAAAGCAAGGCAACGTAAGGCAACGTAAAGCAACGTACAGCAAGGCAACGTAAAGCAACGTAAAGCAAGGAAACGTAAAGCAAGGCAACGTAAAGCAACGTAAAGGAAGGCAACGTAAAGCAAGGCAACGTAAAGCAACGTAAAGCAAGGCAAAGTAAAGCAAGGCAAGGCAAGGCAACGTAAAGCAAGGCAACGTAAAGCAACATAAAGCAAGGCAAGTCAAGGCAACGTTATGCAATGCAAGGCAACGTAAAGCAAAGCAAGGCAGGCAACGTAAAGCAACGTAAAGCAAGGCAACGTAAAGTAACGTAAAGCAAGGCAACGTAAAGCAACGTAACGCAAGGCAAAGTTAAGTAAGGCAACGTAAAGCAACGTAAAGCAAGGCAATGTAAATTAAGGCAACGTTGAGCAACGTAAGGCAACGTAAAGTAAGGCAACGTAAAGCAACGTAAAGCAAGGCAACGTAAAGCAACGTAAAGCAAGGCAACGTAAAGCAAGGCAACTTAAAGTAACGTAAAGCATGGCAACGTAAAGCAACGTAAAGTAAGACAACGTAAAATAAGGGAACGTAAAGCAACGTAAAGCAAGGCAACGTAAAGCAAGGCAACGTAAAGCAAGGCAACGTAAAGCAACGTAAAGCAAGGCAACGTAAAGCACCGTAAAGCAAGGCAAGGCAACGTAAAGCAATGTAAAGCAAGGCAACGTAAAGCAACGTAAAGCAAGGCAAGGCAAGGCAACGTAAAGCAAGGCAACGTAAAGCAAGGTAACGTAAAGCAATGTAAAGCAAGGCAACGTAAACCAAGAAAAGCAAGACAAGGCAAGGCAACGTAAAGCAAGGCAAGGCAAGGCAACGTAAAGCAAGGCAACGTATAGCAAAGTAAAGCAAGGCAACGTAAAGTTACGCAACGAAATGCAATGTAAAGTTAGGCAACGTAAGGCAATGTAAAGGAAGGCAACGTAAAATAAGGCAACCTAAGGCAGCGTAAAGCAAGGCAACGTATAGCAAAGTAAAGCAAGGACACGTAAAGTAAGGCAACGTAAGGCAACGTAAAGTAAGGCAACGTAAAGCAACGTAAAGCAAGCCAACGTAAAGCAACGTAAAGCAAGGCAACGTGAAGCAAGACAACGTAAGGCAACGTAAAGCAAGGCAACGTAAAGCAAGGCAATGGAAGGCAATGTAAAGGTAGGCAAGGTAAAGCAAGGCAACGTAAAGCAACGTAAAGCAAGGCAACGTAACGTATCATAAAGCAAGCCAACGTAAAGCAAGGCAACGTAAAGCAAGGGAACGTAAAGCAAGGCAACGTAAAGCAACGTAGAGCAAGGCAACGTAAAGCAAGGAAACGTAAAGCAAGGCAACGTAAAGCAAGCCAACGTAAGGCAACGTAAAGCAAGGCAACGTAAAGCAAGGCAACGTAAGGCAACTTAAAGCAAGGCAACGTAAAGCAACGTAACGCAAGGCAACGTAAAGCAATGCAAGGCAAGGCAACGTAAAGCAAGGCAACGTAAAGCAAAGTAAAGCAAGGCAACATAAAGCAACGTAAAGCAAGGCAAGGCAAGGCAACGTAAAGCAAGGAAGTCAAGGCAACATAAAGTAAGGCAACGTAAATCAACTTAAAGCAAGGCAACGTAAAGCAACGTAACGCAAAGCAAAGTTAAGTAAGGCAACGTAAAGCAACGTAAAGCAAGGCAACGTAAAGTAAGGCAACTTAAACAACGTAAGGCAACGTAAAGTAAGGCAACGTAAAGCAACGTAACGCAAGGAAACGTAAAGCAAGTAAACGCAAGGCAACGTAAAGCAAGGCAACGTAAAGCAACGTAAAGCAAGACAACGTAAAGTAAGGCAAAGCAAGGCAACGTAATGCAAGGCAACGTAAAGCAAGGCAACGTAAAGCAAGGAAACGTAAAGCAACGTAAAGCAAGGCAACTTAAAGCAACGTAAAGCAAGGCAATGCAAGGCAACATAAAGCAAGGCAACGTAAAGCAATGTAAAGCAAGGCAACGTAAACCAACGTAAAGCAAGGCAAGGCAAGGCAATGTAAAGCAAGGCAATGTAAAGCAACGTAAAACAAGGCAAGGCAAGGCAACGTAAAGCAAGGCAACGTAAAGCAAGGCAAAGTAAAGCAACATAAAGCAAGGCAAGGCAAGACAACGTAAAGTAAGACAACGTGAAGAAACGTAAAGCAAAGCAACGTAAAGCAACGTAAAGCAAGGCAACTTAAAGCAACGTAAAGCAAGGCAACGGGAAGGAAGGCAACGTAAAGTAAGGCAACGTAAATCAACGTAAGGCAACTTAAAGTAAGGCAACGTAAAGCAACGTAAAGCAAGGAAACTTAAAGCAAGGCAACGTAAAGATACGTAAAGCAAGGTAAAGTAAAGCAAGGTAACGTAAAGCAAGGCAACGTAAAGCAACGTAAAGCAAGACAACGTAAAGTAAAGCAAAGTAAAGCAACGTAAAGCAAGGCAACGCAAAGCAAGGCAATGTAAAGCAAGGCAACGTAAAGCAACGTAAAGTAAAGCAACGTAAAGCAACGTAAAGCAATGTAAAGCAAGGCAACGTAAAGCAACGTAAAGTAAGGCAACGTAAAGTAAGGCAACGTAAGGCAATGTAAAGCAAGGCAACGTAAAGTAAGGCAACGTAAGTCAACGTAAAGCAAGGCAACGTATAGCAAAGTAAAGCAAGGCAACGTAAAGTTAGGCAACGTAAGGCAAGGTAAAGTAAGGCAACGTAAAGCAACGTAAAGCAAGGCAACGTAAAGCAAAGTAAAGCAAGGCAACGTAAGGCAACGTAAGGCAAGGTAAAGTAAGGCAACGTAAAGCAACGTAAAGCAAGGCAACGTAAAGCAAAGTAAAGCAAGGCAACGTAAGGCAACGTAAAGCAAGGCAACGTAAAATAAGGCAAGGTAAGGCAGCGTAAAGCAAGTCAACATAAAGCAACGTAAAGCAAGGCAACGTGAAGGAAGACAAAGTAAGGCAACGTAAAGCAAGGCAACGTAAAGCAACGTAAAGAAATGCAAAGTAAAATATAGTAAAGCAAGGCAACGTAAATCAAGGCAACGTAAAGCAAGGGAACGTAAAGCAAGGCAACGTAAAGCAACGTAAACAAGGCAACGTAAAGCAAGGCAACGTAAAGCAAGCCAACGTAAGGCAACGTAAAGTAAGGCAAGGTAAGGCAACGTAAAGCAAGGCAACGTAAAGCAACATAAAGCAAGGCAACGTAAAGCAAGGCAACGTAAGGCAACGTAAAGCAACATAAAGCAAGGCAACTTAAAGCAACGTAAGGTAACGTAAAGCAAGGCATCGTAAAGCAACGTAAAGCAAGGCAACGTAAACCAAAGTAAAGCAAGGCAAGGCAAGGCAACGTAAAGCAAGACAACTTAAAGCAACGTAAAGCAAGGCAACGTAAAGCAACGTAACGCCAGGCAAAGTTAAGTAAGGAAACGTAAAGCAACGTAAAGCAAGGCAACGTAAAGTAAGGCAACGTAAAGCAACGTAAGGCAACGTAAAGTAAGGCAACGTAAAGCAACGTAAAGCAGGGCAACGTAAAGCAAGGCAACGTAAAGCAACGTAAAGCAAGGCAACGTAAAGCAAGGCAACGTAAAGCAACGTAAAGAAAGACAACGTAAAGTAAGGCAAAGCAAGGCAACATAAAGCAAGGCAACGTAAAGCAACGTAAAGCAAGGCAACGTAAAGCACCGTAAAGCAAGGCAAGGCAAGGCAACGGAAAGCAATGTAAAGCAAGGCAACGTAAAGCAACGTAAAGCAAGGCAACGCAAAGCAAGGCAACGTAAAGCAAGGCAACGTAAAGCAACGTAAAGTAAAGCAACGTAAAGCAACGTAAAGCAATGTAAAGCAAGGCAACGTAAAGCAACGTAAAGTAAGGCAACGTAAAGTAAGGCAACGTAAGGCAATGTAAAGCAAGACAACGTAAAGTAAGGCAACGTAAGTCAACGTAAAGCAAGGCAACGTATAGCAAAGTAAAGCAAGGCAACGTAAAGTTAGGCAACGTAAGGCAAGGTAAAGTAAGGCAACGTAAAGCAACGTAAAGCAAGGCAACGTAAAGCAAAGTAAAGCAAGGCAACGTAAGGCAACGTAAAGCAAGGCAACGTAAAATAAGGCAAGGTAAGGCAGCGTAAAGCAAGTCAACATAAAGCAACGTAAAGCGAGGCAACGTGAAGAAAGACAACGTAAGGCAACGTAAAGCAAGGCAACGTAAAGCAAGGCAACGTAAAGGAAGGCAACGTAAAGCAACGTAAAGCAAGACAACGTAAAGCAAGGCAACGTAAAGCATCGTAAAGCAAGGCAACGTAAAGCAAGGCAAGGCAAGGCAACGTAAAGCAAGGCAAGGTAAAACAACGTAAAGCAAGGCAACGTAAAGCAACGTAAAGCAAGGCAAGGCAAGGCAACGTAGAGCAAGGCAAAGTAAAGCAACAGAAAGCAAGGCAAGGCAACGAAAAGCAACGGAAAGCAAGGCAACGAAAAGCAACTTAAAGCAAGGCAACGTAAAGCAACGTAAAGCAAGGTAACGTAAAGAAACATAATGCAAGACAAGGCAAGGAAACGTAAAGCAAGGCAAGGCAAGGCAACGTAAAGCAAGGCAACTTAAAGCAAGGCAAGGCAAGGCAACGTAAAGCAAATAAAGGCAAGGCAACGTAAAGCAAGGCAACGTAAAGCAACATAAAGCTAGGCAACGTAAAGCAATGCAAGGCAAGGCAACGTAAAGCAAGGCAAGGCAAGGCAACTTAAAGCAAGGCAACGTAAAGCAACGTAAGGCAAGGCAACGTAAAGCAACTTAAAGCAAGGCAACGTAAAGCAAGGCAAGGCAACGTAAAGCAAGGCAACGTAAAGAAACGCAACGTAAAGCAACGTAAAGCAAGGTAAAGCAACGTAAAGGAAGGCAACGTAAAGAAACGTAAAGCAAACCAACGTAAAGCAACGTAAAGCAAGGCAACGTAAAGCAACGTAAAGCAAGGCAACGTAAAGCAGGGTAAAGCAAGGTAAAGCAACGTAAAGCAACGTAAAGCAAGGACACATAAATGAACGTAAAGCAAGGCAAAGTAAAACAATGTAAAGAAAGGTAAAGCAACGTAAAGCAACGTAAAGCAAGGACACATAAATCAACGTAAATCAAGGCAACGTATAGCAAGGTAAAGCAAGGTAAAGCAACGTAAAGCAACGTAAAGCAAGGACACATAAATGAACGTAAAGCAAGGCAACGTAAAGCAAGGTAAAGAAAGGTAAAGCAACGTAAAGCAAGGTAAAGCAAGGCAATGTAAAGAAACGTAAAGCAACGTAAAGCAAGGTAAAGCAAGGTAAAGCAAGGTAAAGCAAGGCAACGTAAAGCAAGGTAAAGCAAGACAACGTAAAGCAACGTAAAGCAAGGTAAAGCAAGGCAACGTAAGGCAACGTAAAGCAACGTACAGCAAGGCAACGTAAAGCAACGTAAAGCAAGGAAACGTAAAGCAAGGCAACGTAAAGCAACGTAAAGGAAGGCAACGTAAAGCAAGGCAACGTAAAGCAACGTAAAGCAAGGCAAAGTAAAGCAAGGCAAGGCAAGGCAACGTAAAGCAAGGCAACGTAAAGCAACATAAAGCAAGGCAAGTCAAGGCAACGTTATGCAATGCAAGGCAACGTAAAGCAAAGCAAGGCAGGCAACGTAAAGCAACGTAAAGCAAGGCAACGTAAAGTAACGTAAAGCAAGGCAACGTAAAGCAACGTAACGCAAGGCAAAGTTAAGTAAGGCAACGTAAAGCAACGTAAAGCAAGGCAATGTAAATTAAGGCAACGTTGAGCAACGTAAGGCAACGTAAAGTAAGGCAACGTAAAGCAACGTAAAGCAAGGCAACGTAAAGCAACGTAAAGCAAGGCAACGTAAAGCAAGGCAACTTAAAGTAACGTAAAGCATGGCAACATAAAGCAACGTAAAGTAAGACAACGTAAAATAAGGGAACGTAAAGCAACGTAAAGCAAGGCAACGTAAAGCAAGGCAACGTAAAGCATGGCAACGTAAAGCAACGTAAAGCAAGGCAACGTAAAGCACCGTAAAGCAAGGCAAGGCAACGTAAAGCAATGTAAAGCAAGGCAACGTAAAGCAACGTAAAGCAAGGCAAGGCAAGGCAACGTAAAGCAAGGCAACGTAAAGCAAGGTAACGTAAAGCAATGTAAAGCAAGGCAACGTAAACCAAGAAAAGCAAGACAAGGCAAGGCAACGTAAAGCAAGGCAAGGCAAGGCAACGTAAAGCAAGGCAACGTATAGCAAAGTAAAGCAAGGCAACGTAAAGTTACGCAACGAAATGCAATGTAAAGTTAGGCAACGTAAGGCAACGTAAAGGAAGGCAACGTAAAATAAGGCAACCTAAGGCAGCGTAAAGCAAGGCAACGTATAGCAAAGTAAAGCAAGGACCCGTAAAGTAAGGCAACGTAAGGCAACGTAAAGTAAGGCAACGTAAAGCAACGTAAAGCAAGCCAACGTAAAGCAACGTAAAGCAAGGCAACGTGAAGCAAGACAACGTAAGGCAACGTAAAGCAAGGCAACGTAAAGCAAGGCAATGGAAGGCAATGTAAAGGTAGGCAAGGTAAAGCAAGGCAACGTAAAGCAACGTAAAGCAAGGCAACGTAACGTATCATAAAGCAAGCCAACGTAAAGCAAGGCAACGTAAAGCAAGGGAACGTAAAGCAAGGCAACGTAAAGCAACGTAGAGCAAGGCAACGTAAAGCAAGGAAACGTAAAGCAAGGCAACGTGAAGCAAGCCAACGTAAGGCAACGTAAAGCAAGGCAACGTAAAGCAAGGCAACGTAAGGCAACTTAAAGCAAGGCAACGTAAAGCAACGTAACGCAAGGCAACGTAAAGCAATGCAAGGCAAGGCAACGTAAAGCAAGGCAACGTAAAGCAAAGTAAAGCAAGGCAACGTAAAGCAACGTAAAGCAAGGCAAGGCAAGGCAACGTAAAGCAAGGAAGTCAAGGCAACATAAAGTAAGGCAACGTAAATCAACTTAAAGCAAGGCAACGTAAAGCAACGTAACGCAAAGCAAAGTTAAGTAAGGCAACGTAAAGCAACGTAAAGCAAGGCAACGTAAAGTAAGGCAACTTAAACAACGTAAGGCAACGTAAAGTAAGGCAACGTAAAGCAACGTAACGCAAGGAAACGTAAAGCAAGTAAACGCAAGGCAACGTAAAGCAAGGCAACGTAAAGCAACGTAAAGCAAGACAACGTAAAGTAAGGCAAAGCAAGGCAACGTAATGCAAGGCAACGTAAAGCAAGGCAACGTAAAGCAAGGAAACGTAAAGCAACGTAAAGCAAGGCAACCTAAAGCAACGTAAAGCAAGGCAATGCAAGGCAACATAAAGCAAGGCAACGTAAAGCAATGTAAAGCAAGGCAACGTAAACCAACGTAAAGCAAGGCAAGGCAAGGCAATGTAAAGCAAGGCAATGTAAAGCAACGTAAAACAAGGCAAGGCAAGGCAACGTAAAGCAAGGCAACGTAAAGCAAGGCAAAGTAAAGCAACATAAAGCAAGGCAAGGCAAGACAACGTAAAGTAAGACAACGTGAAGAAACGTAAAGCAAGGCAACGTAAAGCAAGTAAAGCAAGGCAACTTAAAGCAACGTAAAGCAAGGCAACGGGAAGGAAGGCAACGTAAAGTAAGGCAACGTAAATCAACGTAAGGCAACTTAAAGTAAGGCAACGTAAAGCAACGTAAAGCAAGGAAACTTAAAGCAAGGCAACGTAAAGATACGTAAAGCAAGGTAAAGTAAAGCAAGGTAACGTAAAGCAAGGCAACGTAAAGCAACGTAAAGCAAGACAACGTAAAGTAAAGCAAAGTAAAGCAACGTAAAGCAAGGCAACGCAAAGCAAGGCAATGTAAAGCAAGGCAACGTAAAGCAACGTAAAGTAAAGCAACGTAAAGCAACGTAAAGCAATGTAAAGCAAGGCAACGTAAAGCAACGTAAAGTAAGGCAACGTAAAGTAAGGCAACGTAAGGCAATGTAAAGCAAGGCAACGTAAAGTAAGGCAACGTAAGTCAACGTAAAGAAAGGCAACGTATAGCAAAGTAAAGCAAGGCAACGTAAAGTTAGGCAACGTAAGGCAAGGTAAAGTAAGGCAACGTAAAGCAACGTAAAGCAAGGCAACGTAAAGCAAAGTAAAGCAAGGCAACGTAAGGCAACGTAAGGCAAGGTAAAGTAAGGCAACGTAAAGCAACGTAAAGCAAGGCAACGTAAAGCAAAGTAAAGCAAGGCAACGTAAGGCAACGTAAAGCAAGGCAACGTAAAATAAGGCAAGGTAAGGCAGCGTAAAGCAAGTCAACATAAAGCAACGTAAAGCAAGGCAACGTGAAGGAAGACAAAGTAAGGCAACGTAAAGCAAGGCAACGTAAAGCAACGTAAAGAAATGCAACGTAAAATATAGTAAAGCAAGGCAACGTAAATCAAGGCAACGTAAAGCAAGGGAACGTAAAGCAAGGCAACGTAAAGCAACGTAAACAAGGCAACGTAAAGCAAGGCAACGTAAAGCAAGCCAACGTAAGGCAACGT
Organism: Phaenicophaeus curvirostris; assembly: GCF_032191515.1. Classification (NCBI taxonomy): domain Eukaryota; kingdom Metazoa; phylum Chordata; class Aves; order Cuculiformes; family Cuculidae; genus Phaenicophaeus; species Phaenicophaeus curvirostris. Next base: position 707,605 of record NW_027206676.1, on the reverse strand, counting down.
AAAGTAAGGCAAGGTAAGGCAACGTAAAGCAAGGCAACGTAAAGCAACATAAAGCAAGGCAACGTAAAGCAAGGCAACGTAAGGCAACGTAAAGCAACATAAAGCAAGGCAACTTAAAGCAACGTAAGGTAACGTAAAGCAAGGCATCGTAAAGCAACGTAAAGCAAGGCAACGTAAACCAAAGTAAAGCAAGGCAAGGCAAGGCAACGTAAAGCAAGACAACTTAAAGCAACGTAAAGCAAGGCAACGTAAAGCAACGTAACGCCAGGCAAAGTTAAGTAAGGAAACGTAAAGCAACGTAAAGCAAGGCAACGTAAAGTAAGGCAACGTAAAGCAACGTAAGGCAACGTAAAGTAAGGCAACGTAAAGCAACGTAAAGCAGGGCAACGTAAAGCAAGGCAACGTAAAGCAACGTAAAGCAAGGCAACGTAAAGCAAGGCAACGTAAAGCAACGTAAAGAAAGACAACGTAAAGTAAGGCAAAGCAAGGCAACATAAAGCAAGGCAACGTAAAGCAACGTAAAGCAAGGCAACGTAAAGCACCGTAAAGCAAGGCAAGGCAAGGCAACGGAAAGCAATGTAAAGCAAGGCAACGTAAAGCAACGTAAAGCAAGGCAACGCAAAGCAAGGCAACGTAAAGCAAGGCAACGTAAAGCAACGTAAAGTAAAGCAACGTAAAGCAACGTAAAGCAATGTAAAGCAAGGCAACGTAAAGCAACGTAAAGTAAGGCAACGTAAAGTAAGGCAACGTAAGGCAATGTAAAGCAAGACAACGTAAAGTAAGGCAACGTAAGTCAACGTAAAGCAAGGCAACGTATAGCAAAGTAAAGCAAGGCAACGTAAAGTTAGGCAACGTAAGGCAAGGTAAAGTAAGGCAACGTAAAGCAACGTAAAGCAAGGCAACGTAAAGCAAAGTAAAGCAAGGCAACGTAAGGCAACGTAAAGCAAGGCAACGTAAAATAAGGCAAGGTAAGGCAGCGTAAAGCAAGTCAACATAAAGCAACGTAAAGCGAGGCAACGTGAAGGAAGACAACGTAAGGCAACGTAAAGCAAGGCAACGTAAAGCAAGGCAACGTAAAGGAAGGCAACGTAAAGCAAGGCAATGTAAGGCAACGTAAAGGAAGGCAAGGTAAAGCAAGGCAACGTAAATCAACGTAAAGCAATGCAACGTAAAGTATAGTAAAGCAAGGCAACGTAAATCAAGGCAACGTAAAGCAAGGGAACGTAAAGCAAGGCAACGTAAAGCAACGTAAACAAGGCAACGTAAAGCAAGGCAACGTAAAGCAAGGCATCGTAAAGCAACGTAAAGCAAGGCATCGTAAAGCAACGTATAGCAAGGGAACGTAAAGCAAGGAAACGTAAAGCAAGACAACGTAAAGCAAAGTAAATCAAGGCAACGTAAAGGAAGGCAACGTAAGGAAACGTACAGCATCGTAAAGCAAGTCAACGTAAAGCAAGGCAACGTAAAGAAACGTAAAGCAAGGCAACGTAAAGCAAGGCAACGTAAGGCAACGTAAAGCAACGGAAAGAAAGTCAACGTAAAGCAAGGCAACGTAAGGAAACGTACAGCATCGTAAAGCAAGTCAACGTAAAGCAAGGCAACGTAAAGAAACGTAAAGCAAGGCAACGTAAAGCAAGGCAACGTAAGGCAACGTAAAGCAACGGAAAGCAAGTCAACGTAAAGCAATGCAAGGCAAGGCAACGTAAAGCAAGGCAACGTAAATCTACGTAAATCAAGGCAAGGCAACGTAAAGAAATGTTAAGCAAGGCAATGTAAAGCAAGGCAACGTAAAGCAACGTATCGCAATGCAACGTAAAGCAAGGCAAGGTAAAGCAAGGCAACGTAAAGCAAGCCAAGGCAAGGCAACATAAAGCAAGGCAACGTAAAGCAACGTAAAGCAAGGCAACGTAAAGCAAGGCAAGGCAAGGCAACGTAAATCAAGGCAACGTAAAGCAAATAAAGGCAAGGCAACGTAAAGCAAGTCAAGGCAATGAAACGTAAATCAAGGCAACGTAAAGCAACGTAAAACAAGGCAACGTAAAGCAACGTAAAACAAGGCAACGTAAAGCAACGTAAAGCAAGGCAACGTAAAGCAAGGCAACGTAAAGCATCGTAAAGCAAGGCAACGTAAAGCAAGGCATGGCAAGGCAACGTAAAGCAAGGCAAGGTAAAACAACGTAAAGCAAGGCAACGTAAAGCAATGTAAAGCAAGGCAAGGCAAGGCAACGTAGAGCAAGGCAACGTAAAGCAACAGAAAGCAAGGCAAGGCAACGAAAAGCAACGGAAAGCAAGGCAACGAAAAGCAACTTAAAGCAAGGCAACGTAATGCAACGTAAAGCAAGGTAACGTAAAGAAACATAATGCAAGACAAGGCAAGGAAACGTAAAGCAAGGCAAGGCAAGGCAACGTATAGCAAGGCAACTTAAAGCAAGGCAAGGCAAGGCAACGTAAAGCAAATAAAGGCAAGGCAACGTAAAGCAAGGCAACTTAAAGCAACATAAAGCAAGGCAACGTAAAGCAATGCAAGGCAAGGCAACGTAAAGCAAGGCAAGGCAAGGCAACTTAAAGCAAGGCAACGTAAAGCAACGTAAGGCAAGGCAACGTAAAGCAACTTAAAGCAAGGCAACGTAAAGCAAGGCAAGGCAACGTAAAGCAAGGCAACGTAAAGAAACGCAACGTAAAGCAACGTAAAGCAAGGTAAAGCAACGTAAAGGAAGGCAACGTAAAGAAACGTAAAGCAAACCAACGTAAAGCAACGTAAAGCAACGTAAAGCAAGGTAAAGTCAGTTAAAGCAACGTAAAGCAACGTAAAGCAAGGCAACGTAAAGCAACGTAAAGCAAGGCAACGTAAAGCAGGGTAAAGCAATGTTAAGCAACGTAAAGCAACGTAAAGCAAGGACACATAAATGAACGTAAAGCAAGGCAACGTAAAGCAATGTAAAGAAAGGTAAAGCAACGTAAAGCAACGTAAAGCAAGGACACATAAATCAACGTAAATCAAGGCAACGTATAGCAAGGTAAAGCAAGGTAAAGCAACGTAAAGCAAGGAAAACAAGGACACATAAATGAACGTAAAGCAAGGCAACGTAAAGCAAGGTAAAGAAAGGTAAAGCAACGTAAAGCAAGGTAAAGCAACGTAAAGCAAGGCAACGTAAAGCAAGGTAAAGCAAGGTAAAGCAAGGTAAAGCAAGGCAACGTAAAGCAAGGTAAAGCAAGACAACGTAAAGCAACGTAAAGCAAGCTAAAGCAAGGCAACGTAATGCAAGGTAAAGCAAGGCAACTTAAAGCAACATAAAGCAACGTAGAGCAAGGCAACGTAAAGCAACGTACAGCAAGGCAACGTAAAGCAACGTAAAGCAAGGAAACGTAAAGCAAGGCAACGTAAAGCAACGTAAAGGAAGGCAACGTAAATCAAGGCAACGTAAAGCAACGTAAAGCAAGGCAAAGTAAAGCAAGGCAAGGCAAGGCAACGTAAAGCAAGGCAACGTAAAGCAACATAAAGCAAGGCAAGTCAAGGCAACGTAAAGCAATGCAAGGCAACGTAAAGCAAAGCAAGGCAGGCAACGTAAAGCAAGGCAACGTAAAGCAACATAAAGCAAGGCAACTTAAAGCAACGTAAGGTGACGTAAACCAAGGCAACGTAAAGCAAGGCATCGTAAAGCAACGTAAAGCAAGGCAACGTAAAGTAACGTAAAGCAAGGCAACGTAAAGCAACGTAACGCAAGGCAAAGTTAAGTAAGGCAACGTAAAGCAACGTAAAGCAAGGCAACGTAAATTAAGGCAACGTTGAGCAACGTAGGGCAACGTAAAGTAAGGCAACGTAAAGCAACGTAAAGCAAGGCAACGTAAATCAAAGTAAAGCAAGGCAACGTAAAGCAAGGCAACGTAAAGTAACGTAAAGCAAGGCAACGTAAAGCAACGTAAAGTAAGACAACATAAAATAAGGGAACGTAAAGCAACGTAAAGCAAGGCAACGTAAAGCAAGGCAACGTAAAGCAAGGCAACGTAAAGCAACGTAAAGCAAGGCAACGTAAAGCACCGTAAAGCAAGGCAAGGCAACGTAAAGCAATGTAAAGCAAGGCAACGTAAAGCAACGTAAAGCAAGGCAAGGCAAGGCAACGTAAAGCAAGGCAACGTAAAGCAAGGCAACGTAAAGCAACGTAAAGCAAGGAAAGGCAAGGCAACGTAAAGCAAGGCAACGTAAAGCAAGGTAACGTAAAGCAATGTAAAGCAAGGCAACGTAAACCAAGAAAAGCAAGACAAGGCAAGGCAACGTAAAGCAAGGCAAGGCAAGGCAACGTAAAGCAAGGCAACGTAAAGCAACGTAAAGCAAGGCAACGAAAAGTAACTTAGAGCTAGGCAAATTAAAGTAAGGCAAGGCAAGGCAACGTAAAGCAAGGCAACGTAAAGCAACGTAAAGCAAGGCAAGGCAAGGCAACGTAAAGCAAGGCAAGGCAACGTAAATCAAAGCAAGGCAAGGCAACTTAAAGCAAGGCAACGTAAAGCAACGTAATGCAAGGCAACGTAAAGCAACGTAAAGCAAGGCAAAGTTATGTAAGGCAACGTAAGGCAACGTAAAGAAAGGCAACGTAAAGCAACGTAAGGCAACGTAAAATAAGGCAACGTAAATCAACGTAAAGCAAGGAAACGTAAAGCAAGGCAACGTAAAGCAACATAAAGCAAGGCAACGTAAAGCAAGGCAACGTAAAGCAACGTAAAGCAAGACAACGTAAAGTAAGGCAAAGTAAAGCAACGTAAAGCAAGGCAACGTAAAGCAAGGCAACGTAAAGCAACGTAAAGTAAAGCAACGTAAAGCAACGTAAAGCAACGTAAAGCAAGGCAACGTAAAGCAAGATAACGTAAAGCAACGTAAAGTAAGGCAACGTAAGGCAATGTAAAGCAAGGCAACGTAAAGTAAGGCAACGTAAGTCAACGTAAAGCAAGGCAACGTATAGCAAAGTAAAGCAAGGCAACGTAAAGTTAGGCAACGAAAGGCAATGTAAAGTTAGGCAACGTAAGGCAACGTAAAGGAAGGCAACGTAAAATAAGGCAACCTAAGGCAGCGTAAAGCAAGGCAACGTATAGCAAAGTAAAGCAAGGACACGTAAAGTAAGGCAACGTAAGGCAACGTAAAGTAAGGCAACGTAAAGCAACGTAAAGCAAGCCAACGTAAAGCAACGTAAAGCAAGGCAACGTGAAGCAAGACAACGTAAGGCAACGTAAAGCAAGGCAACGTAAAGCAAGGCAATGTAAGGCAATGTAAAGGTAGGCAAGGTAAAGCAAGGCAACGTAAAGCAACGTAAAGCAAGGCAACGTAAAGTATCATAAAGCAAGCCAACGTAAAGCAAGGCAACGTAAACAAGGGAACATAAAGCAAGGCAAAGTAAAGCAAGTAGAGCAAGGCAACGTAAAGCAAGGAAACGTAAAGCAAGGCAACGTAAAGCAAGCCAACGTAAGGCAACGTAAAGCAAGGCAACGTAAAGCAAGGCAACGTAAGGCAACGTAAAGCAAGGCAACGTAAAGCAACGTAACGCAAGGCAACGTAAAGCAATGCAAGGCAAGGCAACGTAAAGCAAGGCAACGTAAAGCAAAGTAAAGCAAGGCAACGTAAAGCAACGTAAAGCAAGGCAAGGCAAGGCAACGTAAAGCAAGGAAGTCAAGGCAACGTAAAGTAAGGCAACGTAAATCAACGTAAAGCAAGGCAACGTAAAGCAACGTAACGCAAAGCAAAGTTAAGTAAGGCAACGTAAAGCAACGTAAAGCAAGGCAACGTAAAGCAAGGCAACGTAAAGTAGGGCAACTTAAAGCAACGTAAGGCAAAGTAAAGTAAGGCAACGTAAAGCAACGTAACGCAAGGCAACGTAAAGCAAGTAAACGCAAGGCAACGTAAAGCAAGGCAACGTTATGCAACGTAAAGCAAGACAACGTAAAGTAAGGCAAAGCAAGGCAACGTAATGCAAGGCAACGTAAAGCAAGGCAACGTAAAGCAAGGAAACGTAAAGCAACGTAAAGCAAGGCAACTTAAAGCAACGTAAAGCAAGGCAATGCAAGGCAACATAAAGCAAGGCAACGTAAAGCAATGTAAAGCAAGGCAACGTAAACCAACGTAAAGCAAGGCAAGGCAAGGCAACGTAAAGCAAGGCAATGTAAAGCAACGTAAAGCAAGGCAAGGCAAGGCAACGTAAAGCAAGGCAACGTAAAGCAAGGCAACGTAAAGCAACATAAAGCAAGGCAAGGCAAGACAACGTAATGTAAGACAACGTGAAGAAACGTAAAGCAAGGCAACGTAAAGCAACGTAAAGCAAGGCAACGAAAAGCAACGTAAAGCAAGGCAAAGTAAAGCAAGGCAAGGCAAGGCAACGTAAAGCAAGGCAAGGCAAGGCAACGTAAAGCAAAGCAAGGCAGGCAACATAAAGCAACGTAAAGCAAGGCAACTTAAAGCAACGTAAAGCAAGGCAATGGGAAGGAAGGCAACGTAAAGCAACGTAAAGTAAGGAAACTTAAAGCAAGGCAACGTAAAGATACGTAAAGCAAGGTAACGTAAAGCAAGGCAACGTAAAGCAACGTAAAGCAAGACAACGTAAAGTAAAGCAAAGTAAAGCAACGTAAAGCAAGGCAAAGCAAAGCAAGGCAACGTAAAGCAAGGCAACGTAAAGCAACGTAAAGTAAAGCAACGTAAAGCAACGTAAAGCAATGTAAAGCAAGACAACGTAAATTAAAGCAAAGTAAAGCAACGTAAAGCAAGGCAACGCAAAGCAAGGCAACGTAAAGCAAGGCAACGTAAAGCAACGTAAAGTAAAGCAACGTAAAGCAACGTAAAGCAATGTAAAGCAAGGCAACGTAAATCAACGTAAAGTAAGGCAACGTAAAGTAAGGCAACGTAAGGCAATGTAAAGCAAGGCAACGTAAAGTAAGGCAACATAAGTCAACGTAAAGTAAGGCAACGTATAGCAAAGTAAAGCAAGGCAACGTAAAGTTAGGCAACGTAAGGCAAGGTAAAGTAAGGCAACGTAAAGCAACGTAATGCAAGGCAACGTAAAGCAAAGTAAAGCAAGGCAACGTAAGGCAACGTAAAGCAAGGCAACGTAAAATAAGGCAAGGTAAGGCAGCGTAAAGCAAGTCAACATAAAGCAAAGTAAAGCAAGGCAACGTGAAGGAAGACAACGTAAGGCAATGTAAAGCAAGGCAAGGTAAAGCAAGGCAACGTAAAGGAAGGCAACGTAAAGCAAGGCAATGTAAGGCAACGTAAAGGAAGGCAAGGTAAAGCAAGGCAACGTAAAGCAACGTAAAGCAATGCAACGTAAAGTATAGTAAAGCAAGGCAACGTAAATCAAGGCAACGTAAAGCAAGGGAACGTAAAGCAAGGCAACGTAAAGCAACGTAAACAAGGCAACGTAAAGCAAGGCAACGTAAAGCAAGCCAACGTAAGGCAACGTAAAGTAAGGCAAGGTAAGGCAAAGTAAAGCAAGGCAACGAAAAGCAACATAAAGCAAGGCAACGTAAAGCAAGGCAACGTAAGGCAACGTAAAGCAACATAAAGCAAGGCAACTTAAAGCAACGTAAGGTAACGTAAAGCAAGGCATCATAAAGCAACGTAAAGCAACGTAAAGCAAGGCAACGTAAACCAACGTAAAGCAAGGCAAGGCAACGTAAAGCAAGGCAACTTAAAGCAACGTAAAGCAAGGCAACGTAAAGCAACGTAACGCCAGGCAAAGTTAAGTAAGGCAACGTAAAGCAACGTAAAGCAAGGCAACGTAAAGTAAGGCAACGTAAAGCAATGTAAGGCAACCTAAAGTAAGGCAAAGTAAAGCAACGTAAAGCAAGGCAACGTAAAGCAAGGCAACGTAAAGCAACGTAAAGCAAGGCAACGTAAAGCAAGGCAACGTAAAGCAACGTAAAGAAAGGCAACGTAAAGAAAGACAACGTAAAGTAAGGCAAAGCAAGGCAACATAAAGCAAGGCAACGTAAAGCAAGGCAATGTAAAGCAACGTAAAGCAAGGCAACGTAAACCACCGTAAAGCAAGGCAAGGCAAGGCAACGGAAAGCAAGGCAACGTAAAGTATCATAAAGCAACGCAACGTAAAGCAAGGCAACGTAAAGCAACGTAAAGCAAGGGAACGTAAAGCAAGGCAACGTAAAGCAACGTAGAGCAAGGCAACGTAAAGCAAGGCAACGTAAAGCAAGGCAACGTAAAGCAAGCCAAAGTAAGGCAACGTAAAGCAAGGCAACGTAAAGCAAGGCAACGTAAAGCAACGTAAACAAGGCAACGTAAAGCAAGGCAACGTAAAGCAAGCCAACGTAAGGCAACGTAAAGTAAGGCAAGGTAAGGCAACGTAAAGCAAGGCAACGTAAAGCAACATAAAGCCAGGCAACGTAAAGCAAGGCAACGTAAGGCAACGTAAAGCAACATAAAGCAAGGCAACTTAAAGCAACGTAAGGTAACGTAAAGCAAGGCATCGTAAAGCAACGTAAAGCAACGTAAAGCAAGGCAACGTAAACCAACGTAAAGCAAGGCAAGGCAAGGCAACGTAAAGCAAGGCAACTTAAAGCAACGTAAAGCAAGGCAACGTAAAGCAACGTAACGCCAGGCAAAGTTAAGTAAGGCAACGTAAAGCAACGTAAAGCAAGGCAACGTAAATTAAGGCAACGTAAAGCAACGTAAGGCAACGTAAAGTAAGGCAACGTAAAGCAACGTAAAGCAAGGCAACGTAAAGCAAGGCAACGTAAAGCAACGTAAAGCAAGGCAACGTAAAGCAAGGCAACGTAAAGCAACGTAAAGAAAGACAACGGAAAGCAATGTAAAGCAAGGCAACGTAAAGCAACGTAAAGCAAGGCAAGGCAAGGCAACGTAAAGCAAGGCAACGTAAAGCAACGTAAAGCAAGGCAAGGCAAGGCAACGTAAAGCAAGGTATCGTAAAGCAAGGCAACGTAAATCAACGTAAAGCAAGGCAACGTAAAGCAATGTAAAGCAAGGCAACGTAAACGAGAAAAGCAAGACAAGGCAAGGCAACGTAAAGCAAGGCAAGGCAAGGCAACGTAAAGCAACGCAACGTAAAGCAACGTAAAGCAAGGCAATGAAAAGCAACGTAAAGCAAGGCAAATTAAAGCATGGCAAGGCAAGGCAACGTAAAGCAACGTAAAACAAGGCAAGGCAAGGCAACGTAAAGCAAAGCAAGGCAAGGCAACGTAAAGCAAGGCAACGTAAAACAACATAAAGCAATGCAAAGTTAAGTAAGGCAATGTAAGGCAACGTAAAGCAAGGCAACGTAAAGCAACGTAAGGCAACTTAAAGTAAGGCAACGTAAATCAACGTAAAGCAAGGAAACGTAAATCAAGGCAACGTAAAGCAACATAAAGCAAGGCAACGTAAAGCAAGGCAAAGTAAAGCAACGTAAAGCAAGACAACGTAAAGTAAGGCAAAGTAAATCAACGTAAAGCAAGGCAACGTAAAGTAAGGCAACGTAAAGCAACGTAAAGTAAAGCAATGGAAAGCAACGGAAAGCAACGTAAAGCAACGTAAAGCAACGTAAAGCAAGGCAACGTAAAGCAAGGCAACTTAAAGCAACGTAAAGTAAGGCAACGTAAGGCAATGTAAAGCAAGGCAACGTATAGCAAAGTAAAGCAAGGCAACGTAAAGTTAGGCAACGTAAGGCAACGTAAAGGAAGGCAACGTAAAATAAGGCAACGTAAGGCAGCGTAAAGCAAGGCTACGTATAGCAAATTACAGCAAGGAGACGTAAAGTAAGGCAACGTAAGGCAACGTAAAGTAAGGCAACGTAAAGCAACGTAAAGCAAGGCAACGTAAAGCAAGTCAACGTAAAGCAACATAAAGCAAGGAAACGTGAAGCAAGACAACGTAAGGCAACGTAAAGCAAGGCAACGTAAAGCAACGTAAAGCAAGGCAACGTAAAGCAAGGTAATGTAAGGCAACGTAAAGGTAGGCAAGGAAAAGCAAGGCAACGTAAAGCAAGGCAACGTAAAGTATCATAAAGCAAGGCAACGTAAAGCAAGGCAACGTAAAGCAACGTAAAGCAAGGGAACGTAAAGCAAGGCAACGTAAAGCAACGTAGAGCAAGGTAACGTAAAGCAAGGCAACGTAAAGCAAGGCAACGTAAAGCAAGCCAAAGTAAGGCAACGTAAAGCAAGGCAACGTAAAGCAAGGCAACGTAAGGCAACGTAAAGCAAGGCAACGTAAAGCAACGTAAAGCAAGGCAACGTAAGGCAACGTAAAGCAAGGGAAAGTAAAGCAAGGAAGTCAAGGCAACATGAAGCAAGGCAACGTAAAGCAAGGCAACGTAAGGCAACGTAAAGCAACATAAAGCAAGGCAACTTAAAGCAACGTAAGGTAACGTAAAGCAAGGCATAGTAAAGCAACGTAAAGCAAGGCAACGTAAAGCAACGTAAAGCAAGGCAACGTAAACCAACGTAAAGCAAGGCAAGGCAAGGCAACGTATAGCAAGGCAACGTAAAGCAAGGCAACGTAAATCAACGTTACGCAAGGCAAAGTTAAGTAAGGCAACGTAAAGCAACGTAAAGCAAGGCAACGTAAAGTAAGGCAACGTAAAGCAACGTAAGGCAACGTAAAGCAACGTAAAGCAAGGCAACGTAAAGCAAGGCAACGTAAAGCAACGTAAAGCAAGGCAACGTAAAGCAAGGCAACGTAAAGCAACGTAAAATAGACAACGTAAATTAAGGCAAAGCAAGGCAACGTAAAGCAAGGCAACGTAAAGCAAGGCAACGTAAAGCAAGATAAAGCAAGGCAACGTAAAGCAAGGCAACGTAAGGCAACGTAAAGCAACATAAAGCAAGGCAACTTAAAGCAACGTAAGGTAACGTAAAGCAAGGCATCATAAAGCAACGTAAAGCAACGTAAAGCAAGGCAACGTAAACCAACGTAAAGCAAGGCAAGGCAACGTAAAGCAAGGCAACTTAAAGCAACGTAAAGCAAGGCAACGTAAAGCAACGTAACGCCAGGCAAAGTTAAGTAAGGCAACGTAAAGCAACGTAAAGCAAGGCAACGTAAAGTAAGGCAACGTAAAGCAACGTAAGGCAACGTAAAGTAAGGCAAAGTAAAGCAACTTAAAGCAAGGCAACGTAAAGCAAGGCAACGTAAAGCAACGTAAAGCAAGGCAACGTAAAGCAAGGCAACGTAAAGCAACGTAAAGAAAGGCAACGTAAAGAAAGACAACGTAAAGTAAGGCAAAGCAAGGCAACATAAAGCAAGGCAACGTAAAGCAAGGCAATGTAAAGCAACGTAAAGCAAGGCAACGTAAACCACCGTAAAGCAAGGCAAGGCAAGGCAACGGAAAGCAATGTAAAGCAAGGCAACGTAAAGCAACGTAACGCAAGGCAAGGCAAGGCAACGTAAAGCAAGGCAACGTAAAGCAACGTAAAGCAAGGCAAGGCAACGTAAAGCAAGGTATCGTAAAGCAAGGCAACGTAAATCAACGTAAAGCAAGGCAACGTAAAGCAATTTAAAGCAAGGCAACGTAAACCGAGAAAAGCAAGACAAGGCAAGGCAACGTAAAGCAAGGCAAGGCAAGGCAACGTAAAGCAACGCAACGTAAAGCAACGTAAAGCAAGGCAATGAAAAGCAACGTAAAGCAAGGCAAATTAAAGCAAGGCAAGGCAAGGCAACGTAAAGCAACATAAAACAAGGCAAGGCAAGGCAACGTAAAGCATAGCAAGGCAAGGCAACGTAAAGCAAGGCAACGTAAAACAACATAAAGCAATGCAAAGTTAAGTAAGGCAATGTAAGGCAACGAAAAGTAAGGCAACGTAAAGCAACGTAAGGCAACTTAAAGTAAGGCAACGTAAATCAACGTAAAGCAAGGAAACGTAAAGCAAGGCAACGTAAAGCAACATAAAGCAAGGCAACGTAAAGCAAGGCAAAGTAAAGCAACGTAAAGCAAGACAACGTAAAGTAAGGCAAAGTAAATCAACGTAAAGCAAGGCAACGTAAAGTAAGGCAACGTAAAGCAACGTAAAGTAAAGCAATGGAAAGAAACGGAAAGCAACGTAAAGCAACGTAAAGCAACGTAAAGCAAGGCAACGTAAAGCAAGGCAACTTAAAGCAACGTAAAGTAAGGCAACGTAAGGCAATGTAAAGCAAGGCAACGTATAGCAAAGTAAAGCAAGGCAACGTAAAGTTACGCAACGTAAGGCAACGTAAAGGAAGGCAACGTAAAATAAGGCAACGTAAGGCAGCGTAAAGCAAGGCAACGTATAGCAAATTACAGCAAGGAGACGTAAAGTAAGGCAACGTAAGGCAACGTAAAATAAGGCAACGTAAAGCAACGTAAAGCAAGGCAACGTAAAGCAAGTCAACGTAAAGCAACATAAAGCAAGGCAACGTGAAGCAAGACAACGTAAGGCAACGTAAAGCAAGGCAACGTAAAGCAACGTAAAGCAAGGCAACGTAAAGCAAGGTAATGTAAGGCAACGTAAAGGTAGGCAAGGAAAAGCAAGGCAACGTAAAGCAAGGCAACGTAAAGTATCATAAAGCAACGCAACGTAAAGCAAGGCAACGTAAAGCAACGTAAAGCAAGGGAACGTAAAGCAAGGCAACGTAAAGCAACGTAGAGCAAGGCAACGTAAAGCAAGGCAACGTAAAGCAAGCCAAAGTAAGGCAACGTAAAGCAAGGCAACGTAAAGCAAGCCAAAGTAAGGCAACGTAAAGCAAGGCAACATAAAGCAAGGCAACGTAAAGCAACGTAAACAAGGCAACGTAAAGCAAGGCAACGTAAAGCAAGCCAACGTAAGGCAACGTAAAGTAAGGCAAGGTAAGGCAACGTAAAGCAAGGCAACGTAAAGCAACATAAAGCAAGGCAACGTAAAGCAAGGCAACGTAAGGCAACGTAAAGCAACATAAAGCAAGGCAACTTAAAGCAACGTAAGGTAACGTAAAGCAAGGCATCGTAAAGCAACGTAAAGCAAGGCAACGTAAACCAACGTAAAGCAAGGCAAGGCAAGGCAACGTAAAGCAAGGCAACTTAAAGCAACGTAAAGCAAGGCAACGTAAAGCAACGTAACGCCAGGCAAAGTTAAGTAAGGCAACGTAAAGCAACGTAAAGCAAGGCAACGTAAAGTAAGGCAACGTAAAGCAACGTAAGGCAACGTAAAGTAAGGCAACGTAAAGCAGCGTAAAGCAAGGCAACGTAAAGCAAGGCAACGTAAAGCAACGTAAAGCAAGGCAACGTAAAGCAACATCAAGAAAGACAACGGAAAGCAATGTAAAGCAAGGCAACGTAAAGCAACGTAAAGCAAGGCAAGGCAAGGCAACGTAAAGCAAGGCAACGTAAAGCAACGTAAAGCAAGGCAAGGCAAGGCAACGTAAAGCAAGGTATCGTAAAGCAAGGCAACGTAAATCAACGTAAAGCAAGGCAACGTAAAGCAATGTAAAGCAAGGCCACGTAAACGAGAAAAGCAAGACAAGGCAAGGCAACGTAAAGCAAGGCAAGGCAAGGTAACGTAAAGCAACGCAACGTAAAGCAACGTAAAGCAAGGCAATGAAAAGCAACGTAAAGCAAGGCAAATTAAAGCATGGCAAGGCAAGGCAACGTAAAGCAACGTAAAACAAGGCAAGGCAAGGCAACGTAAAGCAAAGCAAGGCAAGGCAACGTAAAGCAAGGCAACGTAAAACAACATAAAGCAATGCAAAGTTAAGTAAGGCAATGTAAGGCAACGTAAAGTAAGGCAACGTAAAGCAACGTAAGGCAACTTAAAGTAAGGCAACGTAAATCAACGTAAAGCAAGGAAACGTAAAGCAAGGCAACGTAAAGCAACATAAAGCAAGGCAACGTAAATCAAGGCAAAGTAAATCAACGTAAAGCAAGGCAACGTAAAGTAAGGCAACGTAAAGCAACGTAAAGTAAAGCAATGGAAAGCAACGGAAAGCAACGTAAAGCAACGTAAAGCAACGTAAAGCAAGGCAACGTAAAGCAAGGCAACTTAAAGCAACGTAAAGTAAGGCAACGTAAGGCAATGTAAAGCAAGGCAACGTATAGCAAAGTAAAGCAAGGCAACGTAAAGTTAGGCAACGTAAGGCAACGTAAAGGAAGGCAACGTAAAATAAGGCAACGTAAGGCAGCGTAAAGCAAGGCAACGTATAGCAAATTACAGCAAGGAGACGTAAAGTAAGGCAACGTAAGGCAACGTAAAGTAAGGCAACGTAAAGCAACGTAAAGCAAGGCAACGTAAAGCAAGTCAACGTAAAGCAACATAAAGCAAGGAAACGTGAAGCAAGACAACGTAAGGCAACGTAAAGCAAGGCAACGTAAAGCAACGTAAAGCAAGGCAACGTAAAGCAAGGTAATGTAAGGCAACGTAAAGGTAGGCAAGGAAAAGCAAGGCAATGTAAAGCAAGGCAACGTAAATTATCATAAAGCAAGGCAACGTAAAGCAAGGCAACGTAAAGCAACGTAAAGCAAGGGAACGTAAAGCAAGGCAACGTAAAGCAACGTAGAGCAAGGCAACGTAAAGAAAGGCAACGTAAAGCAGGGCAACGTAAAGCAAGCCAAAGTAAGGCAACGTAAAGCAAGGCAACGTAAAGCAAGGCAACGTAAAGCAAGGCAACGTAAGGCAACGTAAAGCAAGGCAACGTAAAGGAACGTAAAGCAAGGCAACGTAAGGCAACGTAAAGCAAGGCAAAGTAAAGCAAGGAAGTCAAGGCAACATGAAGCAAGGCAACGTAAAGCAAGGCAACGTAAGGCAACGTAAAGCAACATAAAGCAAGGCAACTTAAAGCAACGTAAGGTAACGTAAAGCAAGGCATAGTAAAGCAACGTAAAGCAAGGCAACGTAAAGCAACGTAAAGCAAGGCAACGTAAACCAACGTAAAGCAAGGCAAGGCAAGGCAACGTATAGCAAGGCAACGTAAAGCAAGGCAACGTAAATCAACGTTACGCAAGGAAAAGTTAAGTAAGGCAACGTAAAGCAACGTAAAGCAAGGCAACGTAAAGTAAGGCAACGTAAAGCAACGTAAGGCAACGTAAAGCAACGTAAAGCAAGGCAACGTAAAGCAAGGCAACGTAAAGCAACGTAAAGCAAGGCAACGTAAAGCAAGGCAACGTAAAGCAACGTAAAATAGACAACGTAAATTAAGGCAAAGCAAGGCAACGTAAAGCAAGGCAACGTAAAGCAAGGCAACGTAAAGCAACGTAAAGCAAGGCAACGTAAAGCACCGTAAAGGAAGGCAAGGCAAGGCAACGTAAAGCAATGTAAAGCAAGGAAACGTAAAGGAACGTAAAGCAAGGCAAGGTAAGGCAACGTAAAGCAAGGCAACATAAAGCAACGTAAAGCAAGGCAAGGCAAGGCAAAGTAAAGCAAGGCAATGTAAAGCAATGTAATGCAAGGCAACGTAAACCAAGAAAAGCAGGACAAGGCAAGGCAACGTAAAGCAAGGCAAGGCAAGGCAACGTAAAGCAACGCAACGTAAAGCAACGTAAAGCAAGACAATGAAAAGCAACGTAAAGCAAGGCAAATTAAAGCAAGGCAAGGCAAGGCAACGTAAAGCAAGGCAACGTAAAGCAACGTAAAGCAAGGCAAGGCAAGGCAACGTAAAGCAAGGCAAGGAAAGGCAACGTAAATCATAGCAAGGCAAGGCAACGTAAAGCAAGGCAACGTAAAGCAACGTAAAGCTAGGCAACGTAAAGCAACGTAAAGCAAGGCAAAGTTAAGTAAGGCAACGTAAGGCAACGTAAAGTAAGGCAACGTAAAGCAACGTAAGGCAACGTAAAATAAGGCAAGGTAAATCAACGTAAAGCAAGGAAACGTAAAGCAATGCAACGTAAAGCATCATAAAGCAAGGCAACGTAAAACAAGGCAAAGTAAAGCAACGTAAAGCAAGACAACGTAAAGTAAGGCAAAGTAAAGCAACGTAAAGCAAGACAACGTAAAGTAAGGCAAAGTAAAGCAACGTAAAGCAAGGCAACGTAAAGCAAGGCAACGTAAAGCAACGTAAAGTAAGGCAACGTAAGGCAATGTAAAGCAAGGCAACGTAAAGTAAGCAACGTAATTCAACGTAAAGCAAGGCAACGTATAGCAAAGTAAAGCAAGGCAACGTAAAGTTAGGCAACGAAAGGCAACGTAAATTTAGGCAACGTAAGGCAACGTAAAGGAAGGCAACGTAAAATAAGGCAACGTAAGGCAGCGTAAAGAAAGGCAACGTAAAGCAACGTAAAGCAAGGCAACGTAAAGCAAGGCAACGTAAAGCAACATAAAGCAAGGCAACGTGAAGCAAGACAATGTAAGGCAACGTAAAGCAAGGCAACGTAAAGCAACGTAAAGCAAGGCAACGTAAAGCAAGGTAATGTAAGGCAACGTAAAGGTAGACAAGGTAAAGCAAGGCAACGTAAAGCAACGTAAAGCAAGGCAACGTAAAGTATCATAAAGCAAGGCAACGTAAAGCAAGGCAACGTAAAGCAACGTAAAGCAAGGGAACGTAAAGCAAGGCAACGTAAAGCAACGTAAAGCAAGGCAACGTAAAGCAAGGCAACGTAAAGCAAGCCAACGTAAGGCAACGTAAAGCAAGGCAACATAAAGCAAGGCAACGTAAAGCAAGGCAACGTAAGGCAACTTAAAGCACGGCAACGTAAGGCAACGTAAAGCAAGGCAACGTAAGGCAATGTAAAGAAAGGCAAAGTAAAGCAAGGCAACGTAAAGCAACATGAAGCAAGGCAACGTAAAGCAAGGCAACGTAAGGCAACATAAAGCAAGGCAACTTAAAGCAACCTAAGGTAACGTAAAGCAAGGCAACGTAAAGCAAGATATCGTAAAGCAACGTAAAGCAAGGGAACGTAAAGCAAGGAAAGGTAAAGCAAGGAAACGTAAAGCAAAGTAAATCAAGGCAACGTAAAGGAAGGCAACGTAAGGCAACGTAAAGCATAGTAAAGCAAGGCAAAGTGAAGCAAGGCAACGTAAAGCAACGTAAAGCAAGGCAACGTAAAGCAACGTATAGCAAGTCAACGTGAAGCAATGCAAGGCAAGGCAACGTAAAGCAAGGCAACGTAAAGCAACGTAACGCAAAGCAACGTAATGTAAGGCAACGTAAAGCAAGGCAACGTAAAGCAACTTAAAGCAAGGCAACGTAAAGCAACGTAAAGCAAGGCAAGGTAAGGCAACGTAAAGCAAGGCAACGTAAAGAAACGTAAAGCAAGGCAACGTAAAGCAAGGCAAGGCAACGTAAAGCAAGTCAAGGCAAGGCAACGTAAAGCAAATCAAGGCAAGGAAACGTAAAGCAAGGCAACGTAAAGCAACGTAAAGCAATGCAACGTTAAGTAAGGCAAAGCATGGCAACGTAAAGCAAGGCAACTTACAGCAAGGCAACGTAAAACAATGTAAAGCAAGGCAACGTAAAGCAACTTAAAGGAATGCAAGGCAAGGCAACGTAAAGCAAGGCAACGTAAAGCAATGTAAAGCAAGGCAAGGCAACGGAAAGCAACGTAAAGCAAGGCAAGGAAAGGCAACGTAAACAAGGCAACGTAAAGCAAAGTAAAGCAAGGGAACGTAAACCAACGTAAAGCAATGCAAGGCAATGCAACGTGAAGCAAGACAACGTAAAGCAACGTGAAGCAAGGCAACGTAAAGCAATGTAAAGCAAGGCAACGTAAACCAAGAAAACCAAGACAAGGCAAGGCAACGTAAAGCAAGGCAAGGCAAGGCAAGTTAAATCAAGGCAACGTAAAGCAAGGCATTATAAAGCAAGGCAAGGCAAGGCAACATAAAGAAGTCAAGGCAAGGCAACGTAAAGCAAGGCAACGTAAAGCAACTTAAAACAAGGCAACGTAAAGTAACGTAAAGCAAGGCAACGTAAAGTAAGGCAAAGCAAGGCAACGTAAAGCAAGGCAACGTAAAGCAAGGCAACGTAAAGCAACGTCAAGCAAGGCAACTTAAAGCAACGTAAAGCAAGGCAAGGCAAGGCAACGTAAAGCAAGGCAACGTAAAGCAATGTAATGCAAGGCAACGTAAAGCAACGTAAAGCAAGGCAAGGCAAGGGAACGTAAAGCAACGTAAAGCAAGACAACGTAAACCAACGTAAAGCAAGGCAAGGCAACTTAAAGCAAGACAACGTAAAGCAACGTAAAGCAAGGTAATGTAAAGCAATGTAAAGCAAGGCAACGTAAACCAAAAAAAGCAAGACAAGACAAGGAAACGTACAGAAAGGCAAGGCAAGGAAACGTAAAGCAAGGCAACGTAAAGCAACGTAAATCAAGGCAATGTAAAGCAACGTAAAGCAAGGCAAAGTAAAGCAAGTCAAGGCAAGGCAACATAAATCAAGGCAACGTAAAGCAACGTAAAGCAAGGCAAGGCAAGGCAACGCAAAGCAAAGCAAGGCAAGGCAACGTAAAGCAAAGCAACGTAAAGCAACATAAAGAAAGGCAATGTAAAGCAACGTAAAGCAAGGCAAAGTTAAGTAAGGCAACGTAAAGCAACGTAAAGCAAGGCAATTTAAAGTAAGGCAACGTAAAGCAACGTAAGGCAACGTAAAGTAAGGCAACGTAAAGCAACGTAAAGCAAGGAAACGTAAAGCAAGGCAATGTAAAGCAACGTAAAGAAAGGCAACGTAAAGCAACGTAAAGCAAGACAACGTAAAGTAAGGCAAAGTAAAGCAAGGTAAAGCAGGCAATGTAAAGCAAGGCAACGTAAAGCAAGGCAACGTAACGCAACGTAAAGTAAAGCAACGTAAAGCAACGTAAAGCAAGGCAACGTAAAGCAAGGCAACGTAAATCAAGGCAACGTAAAGCAACATAAAGTAAAGCAACGTAAATTAAAGGCAACGTAAGGCAATGTAAAGCAAGGCAACGTAAAGTAAGGCAACGTAAGTCAACGTAAAGCAAGGCAACGTATAGCAAAGTTAAGCAAGGCAACGTAAAGTTAGGCAACGTAAGGCAACGTAATGTAAGGCAACGTAAATCAACGTAAGCAAGGCAACATAAAGCAACGTAAATCAAGGCAACGTAAAGCATGGCAACGTAAATCAACGTAAAGTATAGCAACGTAAAGCAACGTAAATCAAGGCAAACTAAAGCAACGTAAAGCAAGGCAACGTAAAGCATGGCAACGTAAAGCAACGTAAAGTAAGGCAACGTAAATTAAGGCAACGTAAGGCAACGTAAAGCAAGGCAACGTTAAATAATGCAACGTAAGACAAGGTAAAGCAAGGCAACGTATAGCAAAGTAAAGCAAGGGAACGTGAAGTAAGACAACGTAAGGCAACGTAAAGCAAGGCAACGTAAAGCAATACAGCGTAAGGCAACGTAAATTAAGGCAACTTAAAGAAAGGCAACGTAAAGCAACGTAAAGCAAGGCAACGTAAAGCAAGGCAACGTAAGGCAACGTAAGGCAACGTAAAGCAACATAAAGCAAGGCAACTTAAAGCAACGTAAGGTAACGTAAAGCAAGGCAACGTAAAGCAAGGCATCGTAAAGCAATGTAAAGGAAGGGAACGTAAAGCAAGGAAACGTAAAGCAAGGCAACGTAAAGCAAATTAAATCAAGGCAACGTAAGGAAGGCAACGTAAGGAAACGTACAGCATCGTAAAGCAGGGCAAAGTAAAGCAAGGCAACCTAAAGCAACGTAAAGCAAGGCAACGTAAAGCAAGGCAACGTAAGGCAAGGAAACGTAAAGCAACGTAAAGCAACGTAAAGCAAGGCAACGTAAAGCAACGTAAAGCAAGGCAAGGTAAGGCAAAGTAAAGCAAGGCAACGTAAAGCAACATAAAGCAAGGAAACGTAAAGCAAGGCAAGGCAAGGCAACATAAAGCAAGGCAACGTAAAGCAACGTAAAGCAAGTCAAGGCAAGGAAACGTAAAGCAAGGCAACGTAAACCAAGAAAAGCAAGACAAGGCAAGGCAACGTAAAGCAAGGCAAGGCAAGGCAATGTAAAGCAAGGCAACGTAAAGCAACGTAAAGCAAGGCAAGGCAAGGCAACGTAAAGCAAGGCAAGGCAAGGCAACGTAAAGCAAAGGAAGGCAAGGCAACGTAAAGCAAGGCAACGTAAAGCAACGTAAAGCAAGGCAACGTAAAGCAACGTAAAGCAAGGCAAAGTTAAGTAAGGCAACGTAAAGCAACGTAAAGCAAGGCAACGTAAAGTAAGGCAACGTAAAGCAACGTAAGGCAACGTAAAGTAAGGAAACTTAAAGCAACGTAAAGCAAGGAAACGTAAAGCAGGGCAACGTAAAGCAACGTAAAGCAAGGCAAGGTAAAGCAAGGCAACGTAAAGCAACGTAAAGCAAGGCAAGTTAAAGCAAGGCAACGTAAAGCAACGTAAAGTAAAGCAATGTAAAGCAACGTAAAGCAACGTAAAGCAAGGCAACGTAAAGCAAGGCATCGTAAAGCAACGTAAAATAAGGCAACGTAAAGTAAGGCAACGTAAGGCAATGTAAAGCAAGGCAACGTATTGCAAAGTAAAGCAAGGCAACGTAAAGTAAGGCAACGTAAGTCAACGTAAAGCAAGGCAACGTAAAGCAACGTAAAATAAGGCAACGTAAAGTTAGGCAACGAAAGGCAACGTAAATTTAAGGCAACGTAAGGCAACGTAAAGGAAGGCAACGTAAAATAAGGCAACGTAAGGCAGCGTAAAGCAAGGCAACGTAAAGCAACGTAAAGCAAGGCAACGTAAAGCAAGGCAACGTAAAGCAACATAAAGCAAGGCAACGTGAAGCAAGACAATGTAAGGCAACGTAAAGCAAGGCAACGTAAAGCAACGTAAAGCAAGGCAACGTAAAGCAATGTAATGTAAGGCAACGTAAAGGTAGACAAGGTAAAGCAAGGCAACGTAAAGCAACGTAAAGCAAGGCAACGTAAAGTATCATAAAGCAAGGCAACGTAAAGCAAGGCAACGTAAAGCAACGTAAAGCAAGGGAACGTAAAGCAAGGCAACGTAAAGCAACGTAAAGCAAGGCAACGTAAAGCAAGGCAACGTAAAGCAAGGCAACGTAAAGCAAGCCAACGTAAGGCAACGTAAAGCAAGGCAACGTAAAGCAAGGCAACGTAAAGCAAGGCAACGTAAGGCAACGTAAAGCAAGCCAACGTAAAGCAACATGAAGCAAGGCAACGTAAAGCAAGGCAACGTAAGGCAACATAAAGCAACATAAAGCAAGGCAACTTAAAGCAACCTAAGGTAACGTAAAGCAAGGCAACGTAAAGCAAGATATCGTAAAACAACGTAAAGCAAGGGAACGTAAAGCAAGGAAAGGTAAAGCAAGGAAACGTAAAGCAAAATAAATCAAGGCAACGTAAAGGAAGGCAACGTAAGGCAACGTAAAGCATAGTAAAGCAAGGCAAAGTAAAGCAAGGCAACGTAAAGCAACGTAAAGCAAGGCAACGTAAAGCAACGTATAGCAAGTCAACGTGAAGCAATGCAAGGCAAGGCAACGTAAAGCAAGGCAACGTAAAGCAACGTAACGCAAAGCAACGTAATGTAAGGCAACGTAAAGCAAGGCAACGTAAAGCAACGTAAAGCAAGGCAACGTAAAGCAACGTAAAGCAAGGCAAGGTAAGGCAACGTAAAGCAAGGCAACGTAAAGAAACGTAAAGCAAGGCAACGTAAAGCAAGGCAAGACAACGTAAAGCAAGTCAAGGCAAGGCAACGTAAAGCAAATCAAGGCAAGGAAACGTAAAGCAAGGCAACGTAAAGCAACGTAAAGCAATGCAACGTTAAGTAAGGCAAAGCATGGCAACGTAAAGCAAGGCAACTTAAAGCAAGGCAACGTAAAACAATGTAAAGCAAGGCAACGTAAAGCAACTTAAAGGAATGCAAGGCAAGGCAACTTAAAGCAAGGCAACGTAAAGCAATGTAAAGCAAGGCAACGTAAAGCAACGTAAAGCAAGGCAAGGCAAGGCAACGTAAACAAGGCAATGTAAAGCAAAGTAAAGCAAGGGAACGTAAACCAACGTAAAGCAATGCAAGGCAATGCAACGTGAAGCAAGACAACGTAAAGCAACGTGAAGCAAGGCAACGTAAAGCAAGGCAACCTAAAGCAACGTAAAGCAAAGCAACGTAAAGCAAGGCAACGTAAGGCAAGGCAACGTAAAGCAAGGCAACGTAAAGCAAGGCAACGTAAAGCAAAGTAAAGCAAGGCAACGTAAAGCAACGTAAAGCAAGGCAAGGCAAGGCAACGTAAAGCAAGGAAGTCAAGGCAACGTAAAGTAAGGCAACGTAAATCAACGTAAAGCAAGGCAACGTAAAGCAACGTAACGCAAAGCAAAGTTAAGTAAGGCAACGTAAAGCAACGTAAAGCAAGGCAACGTAAAGTAAGGCAACTTAAAGCAACGTAAGGCAACGTAAAGTAAGGCAACGTAAAGCAACGTAACGCAAGGCAACGTAAAGCAAGTAAACGCAAGGCAACGTAAAGCAAGGCAACGTAAAGCAACGTAAAGCAAGACAACGTAAAGTAAGGCAAAGCAAGGCAACGTAATGCAAGGCAACGTAAAGCAAGGCAACGTAAAGCAAGGAAACGTAAAGCAACGTAAAGCAAGGCAACTTAAAGCAACGTAAAGCAAGGCAATGCAAGGCAACATAAAGCAAGGCAACGTAAAGCAATGTAAAGCAAGGCAACGTAAACCAACGTAAAGCAAGGCAAGGCAAGGCAACGTAAAGCAAGGCAATGTAAAGCAACGTAAAGCAAGGCAAGGCAAGGCAACGTAAAGCAAGGCAACGTAAAGCAAGGCAACGTAAAGCAACATAAAGCAAGGCAAGGCAAGACAACGTAAAGTAAGACAACGTGAAGAAACGTAAAGCAAGGCAACGTAAAGCAACGTAAAGCAAGGCAACGAAAAGCAACGTAAAGCAAGGCAAAGTAAAGCAAGGCAAGGCAAGGCAACGTAAAGCAAGGCAAGGCAAGGCAACGTAAAGCAAAGCAAGGCAGGCAACATAAAGCAACGTAAAGCAAGGCAACTTAAAGCAACGTAAAGCAAGGCAACGGGAAGGAAGGCAACGTAAAGCAACGTAGAGTAAGGAAACTTAAATCAAGGCAACGTAAAGATACGTAAAGCAAGGTAACGTAAAGCAAGGCAACGTAAAGCAACGTAAAGCAAGGCAACGTACAGCAACGTAAAGCAAGACAACGTAAAGTAAAGCAAAGTAAAGCAACGTAAAGCAAGGCAACGCAAAGCAAAGCAACGTAAAGCAAGGCAACGTAAAGCAACGTAAACTAAAGCAACGTAAAGCAACGTAAAGCAACGTAAAGCAATGTAAAGCAAGGCAACGTAAAGCAACGTAAAGTAAGGCAACGTAAAGTAAGGCAACGTAAGGCAATGTAAAGCAAGGCAACGTAAAGTAAGGCAACGTAAGTCAACGTAAAGCAAGGCAACGTATAGCAAAGTAAAGCAAGGCAACGTAAAGTTAGGCAACGTAAGGCAAGGTAAAGTAAGGCAACGTAAAGCAACGTAATGCAAGGCAACGTAAAGCAAAGTAAAGCAAGGCAACGTAAGGCAACGTAAAGCAAGGCAACGTAAAATAAGGCAAGGTAAGGCAGCGTAAAGCAAGTCAACATAAAGCAACGTAAAGCAAGGCAACGTGAAGGAAGAAAACGTAAGGCAACGTAAAGCAAGGCAAGGTAAAGCAAGGCAACGTAAAGGAAGGCAACGTAAAGCAAGGCAATGTAAGGCAACGTAAAGGAAGGCAAGGTAAAGCAAGGCAACGTAAAGCAACGTAAAGCATAATGCAAGGCAACGTAAAGCAAAGTAAAGCAAGGCAACGTAAGGCAACGTAAAGCAAGGCAACGTAAAATAAGGCAAGGTAAGGCAGCGTAAAGCAAGTCAACATAAAGCAACGTAAAGCAAGGCAACGTGAAGGAAGACAACGTAAGGCAACGTAAAGCAAGGCAAGGTAAAGCAAGGCAACGTAAAGGAAGGCAACGTAAAGCAAGGCAATGTAAGGCAACGTAAAGGAAGGCAAGGTAAAGCAAGGCAACGTAAAGCAACGTAAAGCAATGCAACGTAAAGTATAGTAAAGCAAGGCAACGTAAATCAAGGCAACGTAAAGCAAGGGAACGTAAAGCAAGGCAACGTAAAGCAACGTAAACAAGGCAACCTAAAGCAAGGCAACGTAAAGCAAGCCAACGTAAGGCAACGTAAAGTAAGGCAAGGTAAGGCAAAGTAAGCAAGGCAACGTAAAGCAACATAAAGCAAGGCAACGTAAAGCAAGGCAACGTAAGGCAACGTAAAGCAACATAAAGCAAGGCAACTTAAAGCAACGTAAGGTAACGTAAAGCAAGGCATCGTAAAACAATGTAAAGCAAGGCAACGTAAATCAACGTAAAGCAAGGCAAGGCAAGGCAACGTAAAGCAAGGCAACTTAAAGCAACGTAAAGCAAGGCAACGTAAAGCAAGGCAACGTAAAGTAAGGCAACGTAAAGCAACGTAAGGCAACGTAAAGTAAGGCAACGTAAAGCAACGTAAAGCAAGGCAACGTAAAGCAAGGCAACGTAAAGCAACGTAAAGCAAGGCAACGTAAAGCAAGGCAACGTAAAGCAACGTAAAGAAAGGCAACGTAAAGAAAGACAACGTAAAGTAAGGCAAAGCAAGGCAACATAAAGCAAGGCAACGTAAAGCAAGGCAATGTAAAGCAACGTAAAGCAAGGCAACGTAAACCACCGTAAAGCAAGGCAAGGCAAGGCAACGGAAAGCAATGTAAAGCAAGGCAACGTAAAGCAACGTAAAGCAAGGCAAGGCAAGGCAACGTAAAGCAAGGCAACGTAAAGCAACGTAAAGCAAGGCAAGGCAAGGCAACGTAAAGCAAGGTATCGTAAAGCAAGGCAACGTAAATCAACGTAAAGCAAGGCAACGTAAAGCAATGTAAAGCAAGGAAACGTAAACCGAGAAAAGCAAGACAAGGCAAGGCAACGTAAAGCAAGGCAAGGCAAGGCAACGTAAAGCAACGCAACGTAAAGCAACGTAAAGCAAGGCAATGAAAAGCAACGTAAAGCAAGGCAAATTAAAGCAAGGCAAGGCAAGGCAACGTAAAGCAACGTAAAACAAGGCAAGGCAAAGCAACGTAAAGCAAAGCAAGGCAAGGCAACGTAAAGCAAGGCAACGTAAAACAACATAAAGCAATGCAAAGTTAAGTAAGGCAATGTAAGGCAACGTAAAGTAAGGCAACGTAAAGCAACGTAAGGCAACTTAAAGTAAGGCAACGTAAATAAACGTAAAGCAAGGAAACGTAAAGCAACGCAAAGTAAAGCAACATAAAGCAAGGCAACGTAAAGCAAGGCAAAGTAAAGCAACGTAAAGCAAGACAACGTAAAGTAAGGCAAAGTAAATCAACGTAAAGCAATGCAACGTAAAGTAAGGCAACGTAAAGCAACGTAAAGTAAAGCAATGGAAAGCAACGGAAAGCAACGTAAAGGAACGTAAAGCAACGTAAAGCAAGGCAACGTAAAGCAAGGCAACTTAAAGCAACGTAAAGTAAGGCAACGTAAGGCAATGTAAAGCAAGGCAACGTATAGCAAAGTAAAGCAAGGCAACGTAAAGTTAGGCAACGTAAGGCAACGTAAAGGAAGGCAACGTAAAATAAGGCAACGTAAGGCAGCGTAAAGCAAGGCAACGTATAGCAAATTACAGCAAGGAGACGTAAAGTAAGGCAACGTAAGGCAACGTAAAGTAAGGCAACGTAAAGCAACGTAAAGCAAGGCAACGTAAAGCAAGTCAACGTAAAGCAACATAAAGCAAGGCAACGTGAAGCAAGACAACGTAAGGCAACGTAAAGCAAGGCAACGTAAAGCAACGTAAAGCAAGGCAACGTAAAGCAAGGTAATGTAAGGCAACGTAAAGGTAGGCAAGGAAAAGCAAGGCAACGTAAAGCAAGGCAACGTAAAGTATCATAAAGCAAGGCAACGTAAAGCAAGGCAACGTAAAGCAACGTAAAGCAAGGGAACGTAAAGCAAGGCAACGTAAAGCAACGTAGAGCAAGGCAACGTAAAGCAAGGCAACGTAAAGCAAGGCAACGTAAAGCAAGCCAAAGTAAGGCAACTTAAAGCAAAGCAACGTAAAGCAAGGCAACGTAAAGCAAGGCAACGTAAGGCAACGTAAAGCAAGGCAACGTAAAGCAACGTAAAGCAAGGCAATGTAAGGCAACATAAAGCAAGGCAAAGTAAAGCAAGGCAACGTAAAGCAACATGAAGCAAGGCAACGTAAAGCAAGGCAACGTAAGGCAACGTAAAGCAACATAAAGGAAGGCAACTTAAAGCAACGTAAGGTAACGTAAATCAAGGCATAGTAAAGCAACGTAAAGCAAGGCAACGTAAAGCAACGTAAAGCAAGGCAACGTAAACCAACGTAAAGCAAGGCAAGGCAAGGCAACGTATAGCAAGGCAACCTAAAGCAAGGCAACGTAAATCAACGTTACGCAAGGCAAAGTTAAATAAGGCAACGTAAAGCAACGTAAAGCAAGGCAACGTAAAGTAAGGCAACGTAAAGCAACGTAAGGCAACGTAAGGCAACGTAAAGCAACGTAAAGCAAGGCAACGTAAAGCAAGGCAACGTAAAGCAACGTAAAGCAAGGCAACGTAAAGCAAGGCAACGTAAAGCAACGTAAAAAAGACAACGTAAATTAAGGCAAAGCAAGGCAACGTAAAGCAAGGCAACGTAAAGCAAGGCAACGTAAAGCAACGTAAAGCAAGGCAACGTAAAGCACCGTAAAGCAAGGCAAGGCAAGGCAACGTAAAGCAATGTAAAGCAAGGAAACGTAAAGGAACGTAAAGCAAGGCAAGGTAAGGCAACGTAAAGCAAGGCAACATAAAGCAACGTAAAGCAAGGCAAGGCAAGGCAACGTAAAGCAAGGCAAAGTAAAGCAATGTAATGCAAGGCAACGTAAACCAAGAAAAGCAGGACAAGGCAAGGCAACGTAAAGCAAGGCAAGGCAAGGCAACGTAAAGCAACGCAACGTAAAGCAACGTAACGCAAGACAATGAAAAGAAACGTAAAGCAAGGCAAATTAAAGCAAGGCAAGGCAAGGCAACGTAAAGCAAGGCAACGTAAAGCAACGTAAAGCAAGGCAAGGCAAGGCAACGTAAAGCAAGGCAAGGAAAGGCAACGTAAATCAAAGCAAGGCAAGGCAACGTAAAGCAAGGCAACGTAAAGCAACGTAAAGCTAGGCAACGTAAAGCAACGTAAAGCAAGGCAAAGTTAAGTAAGGCAACGTAAGGCAACGTAAAGTAAGGCAACGTAAAGCAACGTAAGGCAACGTAAAATAAGGCAAGGTAAATAAACGTAAAGCAAGGAAACGTAAAGCAATGCAACGTAAAGCATCATAAAGCAAGGCAACGTAAAACAAGGCAAAGTAAAGCAACGTAAAGCAAGACAACGTAATGTAAGGCAAAGTAAAGCAACGTAAAGCAAGGCAACGTAAAGCAAGGCAACATAAAGCAACGTAAAGTAAGGCAACGTAAGGCAATGTAAAGCAAGGCAACGTAAAGTAAGCAACGTAATTCAACGTAAAGCAAGGCAACGTATAGCAAAGTAAAGCAAGGCAACGTAAAGTTAGGCAACGAAAGGCAACGTAAATTTAGGCAACGTAAGGCAACGTAAAGGAAGGCAACGTAAAATAAGGCAACGTAAGGCAGCGTAAAGCAAGGCAACGTAAAGCAAAGTAAAGCAAGGCAACGTAAAGCAAGGCAACGTAAAGCAACATAAAGCAAGGCAACGTGAAGCAAGACAATGTAAGGCAACGTAAAGCAAGGCAACGTAAAGCAACGTAAAGCAAGGCAACGTAAAGCAAGGTAATGTAAGGCAACGTAAAGGTAGAAAAGGTAAAGCAAGGCAACGTAAAGCAACGTAAAGCAAGGCAACGTAAAGTATCATAAAGCAAGGCAACGTAAAGCAAGGCAACGTAAAGCAACGTAAAGCAAGGGAACGTAAAGCAAGGCAACGTAAAGCAACGTAAAGCAAGGCAACGTAAAGCAAGGCAACGTAAAGCAAGCCAACGTAAGGCAACGTAAAGCAAGGCAACGTAAAGCAAGGCAACGTAAAGCAAGGCAACGTAAGGCAACGTAAAGCAAGGCAACGTAAAGCAACGTAAAGCAAGGCAACGTAAGGCAATGTAAAGAAAGGCAAAGTAAAGCAAGGCAACGTAAAGCAACATGAAGCAAGGCAACGTAAAGCAAGGCAACGTAAGGCAACATAAAGCAACATAAAGCAAGGCAACTTAAAGCAACCTAAGGTAACGTAAAGCAAGGCAACGTAAAGCAAGATATCGTAAAGCAACGTAAAGCAAGGGAACGTAAAGCAAGGAAAGGTAAAGCAAGGAAACGTAAAGCAAAGTAAATCAAGGCAACGTAAAGGAAGGCAACGTAAGGCAACGTAAAGCATAGTAAAGCAAGGCAAAGTAAAGCAAGGCAACGTAAAGCAACGTAAAGCAAGGCAACGTAAAGCAACGTATAGCAAGTCAACGTGAAGCAATGCAAGGCAAGGCAACGTAAAGCAAGGCAAAGTAAAGCAACGTAACGCAAAGCAACGTAAAGTAAGGCAACGTAAAGCAAGGCAACGTAAAGCAACGTAAAGCAAGGCAACGTAAAGCAACGTAAAGCAAGGCAAGGTAAGGCAACGTAAAGCAAGGCAACGTAAAGAAACGTAAAGCAAGGCAACGTAAAGCAAGGCAAGGCAACGTAAAGCAAGTCAAGGCAAGGCAACGTAAAGCAAATCAAGGCAAGGAAACGTAAAGCAAGGCAACGTAAAGCAACGTAAAGCAATGCAACGTTAAGTAAGGCAAAGCATGGCAACGTAAAGCAAGGCAACTTACAGCAAGGCAACGTAAAACAATGTAAAGCAAGGCAACGTAAAGCAACTTAAAGGAATGCAAGGCAAGGCAACGTAAAGCAAGGCAACGTAAAGCAATGTAAAGCAAGGCAAGGCAACGTAAAGCAACGTAAAGCAAGGAAAGGCAAGGCAACGTAAACAAGGCAACGTAAAGCAAAGTAAAGCAAGGGAACGTAAACCAACGTAAAGCAATGCAAGGCAATGCAACGTGAAGCAAGACAACGTAAAGCAACGTGAAGCAAGGCAACGTAAAGCAATGTAAAGCAAGGCAACGTACACCAAGAAAACCAAGACAAGGCAAGGCAACGTAAAGCAAGGCAAGGCAAGGCAAGTTAAATCAAGGCAATGTAAAGCAAGGCATTATAAAGCAAGGCAAGGCAAGGCAACATAAAGAAGTCAAGGCAAGGCAACGTAAAGCAAGGCAACGTAAAGCAACTTAAAACAAGGCAACGTAAAGTAACGTAAAGCAAGGAAACGTAAAGAAAGGCAAAGCAAGGCAACGTAAAGCAAGGCAACGTAAAGCAAGGCAACGTAAAGCAACGTCAAGCAAGGCAACTTAAAGCAACGTAAAGCAAGACAAGGCAAGGCAATGTAAAGCAAGGCAACGTAAAGCAATGTAATGCAATGCAACGTAAAGCAACGTAAAGCAAGGCAAGGCAACGGAACGTAAAGCAACGTAAAGCAAGACAACGTAAACCAACGTAAAGCAAGGCAAGGCAACGTAAAGCAAGACAACGTAAAGCAACGTAAAGCAAGGTAATGTAAAGCAATGTAAAGCAAGGCAACGTAAACCAAAAAAAGCAAGACAAGACAAGGAAACCTACAGCAAGGCAAGGCAAGGAAAAGTAAAGCAAGGCAACGTAAAGCAAGGCAACGTAAAGCAACGTAAATCAAGGCAATGTAAAGCAACGTAAAGCAAGGCAAAGTAAAGCAAGTCAAGGCAAGGCAACATAAATCAAGGCAACGTAAAGCAACGTAAAGCAAGGCAAGGCAAGGCAACGCAAAGCAAAGCAAGGCAAGGCAACGTAAAGCAAAGCAACGTAAAGCAACATAAAGAAAGGCAATGTAAAGCAACGTAAAGCAAGGCAAAGTTAAGTAAGGCAACGTAAAGCAACGTAAAGCAAGGCAACTTAAAGTAAGGCATCGTAAAGCAACGTAAGGCAACGTAAAGTAAGGCAACGTAAAGCAACGTAAAGCAAGGAAACGTAAAGCAAGGCAACGTAAAGCAACGTAAAGAAAGGCAACGTAAAGCAACGTAAAGCAAGACAACGTAAAGTAAGTCAAAGTAAAGCAAGGTAAAGAAGCAACGTAAAGCAAGGCAACGTAAAGCAAGGTAACGTAAAGCAATCCAGCGTAAGGCAACGTAAATTAAGGCAACTTAAAGAAAGGCAACGTAAAGCAACGTAAAGCAAGGCAACGTAAAGCAAGGCAACGTAAGGCAACGTAAGGCAACGTAAAGCAACATAAAGCAAGGCAACTTAAAGCAACGTAAGTTAACGTAAAGCAAGGCAATGTAAAGCAAGGCATCGTAAAGCAATGTAAAGGAAGGGAACGTAAAGCAAGGAAACGTAAAGCAAGGCAACGTAAAGCAAATTAAATCAAGGCAACGTAAGGAAGGCAACGTAAGGAAACGTACAGCATCGTAAAGCAAGGCAAAGTAAAGCAAGGCAACCTAAAGCAACGTAAAGCAAGGCAACGTAAAGCAAGGCAACGTAAAGCAAGGAAACGTAAAGCAACGTAAAGCAACGTAAAGCAAGGCAACGTAAAGCAACGTAAAGCAAGGCAAGGTAAGGCAAAGTAAAGCAAGGCAACGTAAAGCAACATAAAGCAAGGAAACGTAAAGCAAGGCAAGGCAAGGCAACATAAAGCAAGGCAACGTAAAGCAACGTAAAGCAAGTCAAGGCAAGGAAACGTACAGCAAGGCAACGTAAACCAAGAAAAGCAAGACAAGGCAAGGCAACGTAAAGCAAGGCAAGGCAAGGCAATGTAAAGCAAGGCAACGTAAAGCAACGTAAAGCAAGGCAAGGCAAGGCAACGTAAAGCAAGGCAAGGCAAGGCAACGTAAAGCAAAGGAAGGCAAGGCAACGTAAAGCAAGGCAACGTAAAGCAACGTAAAGCAAGGCAAAGTTAAGTAAGGCAACGTAAAGCAAGGCAAAGTTAAGTAAGGCAACGTAAAGCAACGTAAAGCAAGGCAACGTAAAGTAAGGCAACGTAAAGCAACGTAAGGCAACGTAAAGTAAGGAAACTTAAAGCAACGTAAAGCAAGGAAACGTAAAGCAGGGCAACGTAAAGTATCATAAAGCAAGGCAACGTAAAGCAAGGCAACGTAAAGCAACGTAAAGCAAGGGAACGTAAAGCAAGGCAACGTAAAGCAACGTAAAGCAAGGCAACGTAAAGCAAGGCAACGTAAAGCAAGCCAACGTAAGGCAACGAAAAGCAAGGCAACGTAAAGCAAGGCAACGTAAAGCAAGGCAACGTAAGGCAACGTAAAGCAAGCCAACGTAAAGCAACATGAAGCAAGGCAACGTAAAGCAAGGCAACGTAAGGCAACATAAAGCAACATAAAGCAAGGCAACTTAAAGCAACCTAAGGTAACGTAAAGCAAGGCAACGTAAAGCAAGATATCGTAAAGCAACGTAAAGCAAGGGAACGTAAAGCAAGGAAAGGTAAAGCAAGGAAACGTAAAGCAAAGTAAATCAAGGCAACGTAAAGGAAGGCAACGTAAGGCAACGTAAAGCATAGTAAAGCAAGGCAAAGTAAAGCAAGGCAACGTAAAGCAACGTAAATCAAGGCAACGTAAAGCAACGTATAGCAAGTCAACGTGAAGCAATGCAAGGCAAGGCAACGTAAAGCAAGGCAACGTAAAGCAACGTAACGCAAAGCAACGTAATGTAAGGCAACGTAAAGCAAGGCAACGTAAAGCAACGTAAAGCAAGGCAACGTAAAGCAACGTAAAGCAAGGCAAGGTAAGGCAACGTAAAGCAAGGCAACGTAAAGAAACGTAAAGCAAGGCAACGTAAAGCAAGGCAAGGCAACGTAAAGCAAGTCAAGGCAAGGCAACGTAAAGCAAATCAAGGCAAGGAAACGTAAAGCAAGGCAACGTAAAGCAACGTAAAGCAATGCAACGTTAAGTAAGGCAAAGCATGGCAACGTAAAGCAAGGCAACTTAAAGCAAGGCAACGTAAAACAATGTAAAGCAAGGCAACGTAAAGCAACTTAAAGGAATGCAAGGCAAGGCAACGTAAAGCAAGGCAACGTAAAGCAATGTAAAGCAAGGCAACGTAAAGCAACGTAAAGCAAGGCAAGGCAAGGCAACGTAAACCAGGCAATGTAAAGCAAAGTAAAGCAAGGGAACGTAAACCAACGTAAAGCAATGCAAGGCAATGCAACGTGAAGCAAGACAAAGTAAAGCAACGTGAAGCAAGGCAACATAAAGCAAGGCAACGTAAGGCAAGGCAACGTAAAGCAAGGCAACGTAAAGCAAGGCAACGTAAAGCAAAGTAAAGCAAGGCAACGTAAAGCAAGGAAGTCAAGGCAACGTAAAGTAAGGCAACGTAAATCAACGTAAAGCAAGGCAACGTAAAGCAACGTAACGCAAAGCAAAGTTAAGTAAGGTAACGTAAAGCAACGTAAAGCAAGGAAACGTAAAGTAAGGCAACTTAAAGCAACGTAAGGCAACGTAAAGTAAGGCAACGTAAAGCAACGTAACGCAAGGCAACGTAAAGCAAGTAAACGCAAGGCAACGTAAAGCAAGGCAACGTAAAGCAACGTAAAGCAAGACAACGTAAAGTAAGGCAAAGCAAGGCAACGTAATGCAAGGCAACGTAAAGCAAGGCAACGTAAAGCAAGGAAACGTAAAGCAACTTAAAGCAAGGCAACTTAAAGCAACGTAAAGCAAGGCAATGCAAGGCAACATAAAGCAAGGCAACGTAAAGCAATGTAAAGCAAGGCAACGTAAACCAACGTAAAGCAAGGCAAGGCAAGGCAACGTAAAGCAAGGCAATGTAAAGCAACGTAAAGCAAGGCAAGGCAAGGCAACGTAAAGCAAGGCAACGTAAAGCAAGGCAACGTAAAGCAACATAAAGCAAGGCAAGGCAAGACAACGTAAAGTAAGACAACGTGAAGAAACGTAAAGCAAGGCAACGTAAAGCAACGTAAAGCAAGGCAACGAAAAGCAACGTAGAGCAAGGCAAAGTAAAGCAAGGCAAGGCAAGGCAACGTAAAGCAAGGCAAGGCAAGGCAACGTAAAGCAAAGCAAGGCAGGCAACATAAAGCAACGTAAAGCAAGGCAACTTAAAGCAACGTAAAGCAAGGCAACGGGAAGGAAGGCAACCTAAAGCAACGTAAAGTAAGGAAACTTAAAGCAAGGCAACGTAAAGATACGTAAAGCAAGGTAACGTAAAGCAAGGCAACGTAAAGCAACGTAAAGCAAGACAACGTAAAGTAAAGCAAAGTAAAGCAACGTAAAGCAAGGCAACGCAAACAAGGCAACGTAAAGCAAGGCAACGTAAAGCAAGGCAACGTAAATCAACGTAAAGCAAGGCAACGTAAAGCAATGTAAAGCAAGGCAACGTAAACCGAGAAAAGCAAGACAAGGCAAGGCAACGTAAAGCAAGGCAAGGCAAGGCAACGTAAAGCAACGTAAAACAAGGCAAGGCAAGGCAACGTAAAGCAAAGCAAGGCAAGGCAACGTAAAGCAAGGCAACGTAAAACAACATAAAGCAATGCAAAGTTAAGTAAGGCAATGTAAGGCAACGTAAAGTAAGGCAACGTAAAGCAACGTAAGGCAACTTAAAGTAAGGCAACGTAAATCAACGTAAAGCAAGGAAACGTAAAGCAAGGCAACGTAAAGCAACATAAAGCAAGGCAACGTAAAGCAAGGCAAAGTAAAGCAAGGTAAAGCAAGACAACGTAAAGTAAGGCAAAGTAAATCAACGTAAAGCAAGGCAACGTAAAGTAAGGCAACGTTAAGCAACGTAAAGTAAAGCAATGGAAAGCAACGGAAAGCAACGTAAAGCAACGTAAAGCAACGTAAAGCAAGGCAACGTAAAGCAAGGCAACTTAAAGCAACGTAAAGTAAGGCAACGTAAGGCAATGTAAAGCAAGGCAACGTATAGCAAAGTAAAGCAAGGCAACGTAAAGTTAGGCAACGTAAGGCAACGTAAAGGAAGGCAACGTAAAATAAGACAACGTAAGGCAGCGTAAAGCAAGGCAACGTATAGCAAATTACAGCAAGGAGACGTAAAGTAAGGCAACGTAAGGCAACGTAAAGTAAGGCAACGTAAAGCAACGTAAAGCAAGGCAACATAAAGCAAGTCAACGTAAAGCAACATAAAGCAAGACAACGTAAGGCAACGTAAAGCAAGGCAACGTAAAGCAACGTAAAGCAAGGCAACGTAAAGCAAGGTAATGTAAGGCAACGTAAAGGTAGGCAAGGAAAAGCAAGGCAACGTAAAGCAAGGCAACGTAAAGTATCATAAAGCAAGGCAACGTAAAGCAAGGCAACGTAAAGCAACGTAAAGCAAGGGAACGTAAAGCAAGGCAACGTAAAGCAACGTAGAGCAAGGCAACGTAAAGCAAGGCAACGTAAAGCAAGGCAACGTAAAGCAAGCCAAAGTAAGGCAACGTAAAGCAAGGCAATGTAAAGCAAGGCAACGTAAAGCAACGTAAACAAGGCAACGTAAAGCAAGGCAACGTAAAGCAAGCCAACGTAAGGCAACGTAAAGTAAGGCACGGTAAGGCAACGTAAAGCAAGGCAACGTAAAGCAACATAAAGCAAGGCAACGTAAAGCAAGGCAACGTAAGGCAACGTAAAGCAACATAAAGCAAGGCAACTTAAAGCAACGTAAGGTAACGTAAAGCAAGGCATCATAAAGCAACGTAAAGCAACGTAAAGCAAGGCAACGTAAACCAACGTAAAGCAAGGCAAGGCAAGGCAACGTAAAGCAAGGCAACTTAAAGCAACGTAAAGCAAGGCTACGTAAAGCAACGTAACGCCAGGCAAAGTTAAGTAAGGCAACGTAAAGCAACGTAAAGCAAGGCAACGTAAAGTAAGGCAACGTAAAGCAACGTAAGGCAACGTAAAGTAAGGCAACGTAAAACAACGTAAAGCAAGGCAACGTAAAGCAAGGCAACGTAAAGCAAGGCAACGTAAAGCAAGGCAACGTAAAGCAACGTAAAGAAAGACAACGTAAAGTAAGGCAAAGCAAGGCAACATAAAGCAAGGCAACGTAAAGCAAGGCAACGTAAAGCAACGTAAAGCAAGGCAACGTAAACCACCGTAAAGCAAGGCAAGGCAAGGCAACGGAAAGCAATGTAAAGCAAGGCAACGTAAAGCAACGTAAAGCAAGGCAAGGCAAGGCAACGTAAAGCAAGGCAACGTAAAGCAACGTAAAGCAAGGCAAGGCAAGGCAACGTAAAGCAAGGTATCGTAAAGCAAGGCAACGTAAATCAACGTAAAGCAAGGCAACGTAAAGCAATGTAAAGCAAGGCAACGTAAACGAGAAAAGCAAGACAAGGCAAGGCAACGTAAAGCAAGGCAAGGCAAGGCAACGTAAAGCAACGCAACGTAAAGCAACGTAAAGCAAGGCAATGAAAAGCAACGTAAAGCAAGGCAAATTAAAGCAAGGCAAGGCAAGGCAACGTAAAGCAACGTAAAACAAGGCAAGGCAAGGCAACGTAAAGCAAAGCAAGGCAAGGCAACGTAAAGCAAGGCAACGTAAAGCAAGGCAACGTAAGGCAGCGTAAAGCAAGGCAACGTATAGCAAATTACAGAAAGGAGACATAAAGTAAGGCAACATAAGGCAACGTAAAGTAAGGCAACGTAAAGCAACGTAAAGCAAGGCAACGTAAAGCAAGTCAACGTAAAGCAACATAAAGCAAGGAAACGTGAAGCAAGACAACGTAAGGCAACGTAAAGCAAGGCAACGTAAAGCAACGTAAAGCAAGGCAACGTAAAGCAAGGTAATGTAAGGCAACGTAAAGGTAGGCAAGGAAAAGCAAGGCAACGTAAAGCAAGGCAACGTAAAGTATCATAAAGCAAGGCAACGTAAAGCAAGGCAAAGTAAAGCAACGTAAAGCAAGGGAACGTAAAGCAAGGCAACGTAAAGCAACGTAGAGCAAGGCAACGTAAAGCAAGGCAACGTAAAGCAAGGCAACGTAAAGCAAGGCAACGTAAAGCAAGGCAACGTAAAGCAACGTAAAAAAGACAACGTAAAGCAACGTAAAGCAAGGCAACGTAAAGCAAGGCAACGTAAAGCAAGGCAACGTAAAGCAACGTAAAGCAAGGCAACGTAAAGCACCGTAAAGCAAGGCAAGGCAAGGCAACGTAAAGCAATGTAAAGCAAGGAAACGTAAAGGAACGTAAAGCAAGGCAAGGTAAGGCAACGTAAAGCAAGGCAACATAAAGCAACGTAAAGCAAGGCAAGGCAAGGCAACGTAAAGCAAGGCAAAGTAAAGCAATGTAATGCAAGGCAACGTAAACCAAGAAAAGCAGGACAAGGCAAGGCAACGTAAAGCAAGGCAAGGCAAGGCAACGTAAAGCAACGCAACGTAAAGCAACGTAAAGCAAGACAATGAAAAGCAACGTAAAGCAAGGCAAATTAAAGCAAGGCAAGGCAAGGCAACGTAAAGCAAGGCAACGTAAAGCAACGTAAAGCAAGGCAAGGCAAGGCAACGTAAAGCAAGGCAAGGAAAGGCAACGTAAATCAAAGCAAGGCAAGGCAACGTAAAGCAAGGCAACGTAAAGCAACGTAAAGCTAGGCAACGTAAAGCAACGTAAAGCAAGGCAAAGTTAAGTAAGGCAACGTAAGGCAACGTAAAGTAAGGCAACGTAAAGCAACGTAAGGCCACGTAAAATAAGGCAAGGTAAATCAACGTAAAGCAAGGAAACGTAAAGCAATGCAACGTAAAGCATCATAAAGCAAGGCAACGTAAAAAAAGGCAAAGTAAAGCAACGTAAAGCAAGACAACGTAAAGTAAGGCAAAGTAAAGCAACGTAAAGCAAGGCAACGTAAAGCAAGGCAACGTAAAGCAACGTAAAGTAAGGCAACGTAAGACAATGTAAAGCAAGGCAACGTAAAGTAAGCAACGTAATTCAACGTAAAGCAAGGCAACGTATAGCAGAGTAAAGCAAGGCAACGTAAAGTTAGGCAACGAAAGGCAACGTAAATTTAGGCAACGTAAGGCAACGTAAAGGAAGGCAACGTAAAATAAGGCAACGTAAGGCAGCGTAAAGCAAGGCAACGTAAAGCAACGTAAAGCAAGGCAACGTAAAGCAAGGCAACGTAAAGCAACATAAAGCAAGGCAACGTGAAGCAAGACAATGTAAGGCAACGTAAAGCAAGGCAACGTAAAGCAACGTAAAGCAAGGCAACGTAAAGCAAGGTAATGTAAGGCAACGTAAAGGTAGACAAGGTAAAGCAAGGCAACGTAAAGCAACGTAAAGCAAGGCAACGTAAAGTATCATAAAGCAAGGCAACGTAAAGCAAGGCAACGTAAAGCAACGTAAAGCAAGGGAACGTAAAGCAAGGCAACGTAAAGCAACGTAAAGCAAGGCAACGTAAAGCAAGGCAACGTAAAGCAAGCCAACGTAAGGCAACGTAAAGCAAGGCAACGTAAAGCAAGGCAACGTAAAGCAAGGCAACGTAAGGCAACGTAAAGCAAGGCAACGTAAAGCAACGTAAAGCAAGGCAACGTAAGGCAATGTAAAGAAAGGCAAAGTAAAGCAAGGCAACGTAAAGCAACATGAAGCAAGGCAACGTAAAGCAAGGCAACGTAAGGCAACATAAAGCAACATAAAGCAAGGCAACTTAAAGCAACCTAAGGTAACGTAAAGCAAGGCAACGTAAAGCAAGATATCGTATAGCAACGTAAAGCAAGGGAACGTAAAGCAAGGAAATGTAAAGCAAGGAAACGTAAAGCAAAGTAAATCAAGGCAACGTAAAGGAAGGCAACGTAAGGCAACGTAAAGCATAGTAAAGCAAGGCAAAGTAAAGCAAGGCAACGTAAAGCAACGTAAAGCAAGGCAACGTAAAGCAACGTATAGCAAGTCAACGTGAAGCAATGCAAGGCAAGGCAACGTAAAGCAAGGCAACGTAAAGCAACGTAACGCAAAGCAACGTAATGTAAGGCAACGTAAAGCAAGGCAACGTAAAGCAACGTAAAGCAAGGCAACGTAAAGCAACGTAAAGCAAGGCAAGGTAAGGCAACGTAAAGCAAGGCAACGTAAAGAAACGTAAAGCAAGGCAACGTAAAGCAAGGCAAGGCAACGTAAAGCAAGTCAAGGCAAGGCAACGTAAAGCAAATCAAGGCAAGGAAACGTAAAGCAAGGCAACGTAAAGCAACGTAAAGCAATGCAACGTTAAGTAAGGCAAAGCATGGCAACGTAAAGCAAGGCAACTTACAGCAAGGCAACGTAAAACAATGTAAAGCAAGGCAACGTAAAGCAACTTAAAGGAATGCAAGGCAAGGCAACGTAAAGCAAGGCAATGTAAAGCAATGTAAAGCAAGGCAAGGCAACGTAAAGCAACGTAAAGCAAGGCAAGGCAAGGCAACGTAAACAAGGCAACGTAAAGCAAAGTAAAGCAAGGGAACGTAAACCAACGTAAAGCAATGCAAGGCAATGCAACGTGAAGCAAGACAACGTAAAGCAACGTGAAGCAAGGCAACGTAAAGCAATGTAAAGCAAGGCAACGTAAACCAAGAAAACCAAGACAAGGCAAGGCAACGTAAAGCAAGGCAAGACAAGGCAAGTTAAATCAAGGCAACGTAAAGCAAGGCATTATAAAGCAAGGCAAGGCAAGGCAACATAAAGGAAGTCAAGGCAAGGCAACGTAAAGCAAGGCAACGTAAAGCAACTTAAAACAAGGCAACGTAAAGTAACGTAAAGCAAGGCAACGTAAAGTAAGGCAAAGCAAGGCAACGTAAAGCAAGGCAACGTAAAGCAAGGCAACGTAAAGCAACGTCAAGCAAGGCAACTTAAAGCAACGTAAAGCAAGGCAAGGCAAGGCAACGTAAAGCAAGGCAACGTAAAGCAACGTAAAGCTAGGCAACGTAAAGCAACGTAAAGCAAGGCAAAGTTAAGTAAGGCAACGTAAGGCAACGTAAAGTAAGGCAACGTAAAGCAACGTAAGGCCACGTAAAATAAGGCAAGGTAAATCAACGTAAAGCAAGGAAACGTAAAGCAATGCAACGTAAAGCATCATAAAGCAAGGCAACGTAAAAAAAGGCAAAGTAAAGCAACGTAAAGCAAGACAACGTAAAGTAAGGCAAAGTAAAGCAACGTAAAGCAAGGCAACGTAAAGCAAGGCAACGTAAAGCAACGTAAAGTAAGGCAACGTAAGACAATGTAAAGCAAGGCAACGTAAAGTAAGCAACGTAATTCAACGTAAAGCAAGGCAACGTATAGCAGAGTAAAGCAAGGCAACGTAAAGTTAGGCAACGAAAGGCAACGTAAATTTAGGCAACGTAAGGCAACGTAAAGGAAGGCAACGTAAAATAAGGCAACGTAAGGCAGCGTAAAGCAAGGCAACGTAAAGCAACGTAAAGCAAGGCAACGTAAAGCAAGGCAACGTAAAGCAACATAAAGCAAGGCAACGTGAAGCAAGACAATGTAAGGCAACGTAAAGCAAGGCAACGTAAAGCAACGTAAAGCAAGGCAACGTAAAGCAAGGTAATGTAAGGCAACGTAAATGTAGACAAGGAAAAGCAAGGCAACGTAAAGCAACGTAAAGCAAGGCAACGTAAAGTATCATAAAGCAAGGCAACGTAAAGCAAGGCAACGTAAAGCAACGTAAAGCAAGGGAACGTAAAGCAAGGCAACGTAAAGAAACGTAAAGCAAGGCAACGTAAAGCAAGGCAAGGCAACGTAAAGCAAGTCAAGGCAAGGCAACGTAAAGCAAATCAAGGCAAGGAAACGTAAAGCAAGGCAACGTAAAGCAACGTAAAGCAATGCAACGTTAAGTAAGGCAAAGCATGGCAACGTAAAGCAAGGCAACTTACAGCAAGGCAACGTAAAACAATGTAAAGCAAGGCAACGTAAAGCAACTTAAAGGAATGCAAGGCAAGGCAACGTAAAGCAAGGCAATGTAAAGCAATGTAAAGCAAGGCAAGGCAACGTAAAGCAACGTAAAGCAAGGCAAGGCAAGGCAACGTAAACAAGGCAACGTAAAGCAAAGTAAAGCAAGGGAACGTAAACCAACGTAAAGCAATGCAAGGCAATGCAACGTGAAGCAAGACAACGTAAAGCAACGTGAAGCAAGGCAACGTAAAGCAATGTAAAGCAAGGCAACGTAAACCAAGAAAACCAAGACAAGGCAAGGCAACGTAAAGCAAGGCAAGACAAGGCAAGTTAAATCAAGGCAACGTAAAGCAAGGCATTATAAAGCAAGGCAAGGCAAGGCAACATAAAGGAAGTCAAGGCAAGGCAACGTAAAGCAAGGCAACGTAAAGCAACTTAAAACAAGGCAACGTAAAGTAACGTAAAGCAAGGCAACGTAAAGTAAGGCAAAGCAAGGCAACGTAAAGCAAGGCAACGTAAAGCAAGGCAACGTAAAGCAACGTCAAGCAAGGCAACTTAAAGCAACGTAAAGCAAGGCAAGGCAAGGCAACGTAAAGCAAGGCAACGTAAAGCAACGTAAAGCTAGGCAACGTAAAGCAACGTAAAGCAAGGCAAAGTTAAGTAAGGCAACGTAAGGCAACGTAAAGTAAGGCAACGTAAAGCAACGTAAGGCCACGTAAAATAAGGCAAGGTAAATCAACGTAAAGCAAGGAAACGTAAAGCAATGCAACGTAAAGCATCATAAAGCAAGGCAACGTAAAAAAAGGCAAAGTAAAGCAACGTAAAGCAAGACAACGTAAAGTAAGGCAAAGTAAAGCAACGTAAAGCAAGGCAACGTAAAGCAAGGCAACGTAAAGCAACGTAAAGTAAGGCAACGTAAGACAATGTAAAGCAAGGCAACGTAAAGTAAGCAACGTAATTCAACGTAAAGCAAGGCAACGTATAGCAGAGTAAAGCAAGGCAACGTAAAGTTAGGCAACGAAAGGCAACGTAAATTTAGGCAACGTAAGGCAACGTAAAGGAAGGCAACGTAAAATAAGGCAACGTAAGGCAGCGTAAAGCAAGGCAACGTAAAGCAACGTAAAGCAAGGCAACGTAAAGCAAGGCAACGTAAAGCAACATAAAGCAAGGCAACGTGAAGCAAGACAATGTAAGGCAACGTAAAGCAAGGCAACGTAAAGCAACGTAAAGCAAGGCAACGTAAAGCAAGGTAATGTAAGGCAACGTAAATGTAGACAAGGAAAAGCAAGGCAACGTAAAGCAACGTAAAGCAAGGCAACGTAAAGTATCATAAAGCAAGGCAACGTAAAGCAAGGCAACGTAAAGCAACGTAAAGCAAGGGAACGTAAAGCAAGGCAACGTAAAGCAACGTAAAGCAAGGCAACGTAAAGCAAGGCAACGTAAAGCAAGCCAACGTAAGGCAACGTAAAGCAAGGCAACGTAAAGCAAGGCAACGTAAAGCAAGGCAACGTAAGGCAACGTAAAGCAAGGCAACGTAAAGCAACGTAAAGCAAGGCAACGTAAGGCAATGTAAAGAAAGGCAAAGTAAAGCAAGGCAACGTAAAGCAACATGAAGCAAGGCAACGTAAAGCAAGGCAACGTAAGGCAACATAAAGCAACATAAAGCAAGGCAACTTAAAGCAACCTAAGGTAACGTAAAGCAAGGCAACGTAAAGCAAGATATCGTATAGCAACGTAAAGCAAGGGAACGTAAAGCAAGGAAATGTAAAGCAAGGAAACGTAAAGCAAAGTAAATCAAGGCAACGTAAAGGAAGGCAACGTAAGGCAACGTAAAGCATAGTAAAGCAAGGCAAAGTAAAGCAAGGCAACGTAAAGCAACGTAAAGCAAGGCAACGTAAAGCAACGTATAGCAAGTCAACGTGAAGCAATGCAAGGCAAGGCAACGTAAAGCAAGGCAACGTAAAGCAACGTAACGCAAAGCAACGTAATGTAAGGCAACGTAAAGCAAGGCAACGTAAAGCAACGTAAAGCAAGGCAACGTAAAGCAACGTAAAGCAAGGCAAGGTAAGGCAACGTAAAGCAAGGCAACGTAAAGAAACGTAAAGCAAGGCAACGTAAAGCAAGGCAAGGCAACGTAAAGCAAGTCAAGGCAAGGCAACGTAAAGCAAATCAAGGCAAGGAAACGTAAAGCAAGGCAACGTAAAGCAACGTAAAGCAATGCAACGTTAAGTAAGGCAAAGCATGGCAACGTAAAGCAAGGCAACTTACAGCAAGGCAACGTAAAACAATGTAAAGCAAGGCAACGTAAAGCAACTTAAAGGAATGCAAGGCAAGGCAACGTAAAGCAAGGCAACGTAAAGCAATGTAAAGCAAGGCAAGGCAACGTAAAGCAACGTAAAGCAAGGCAAGGCAAGGCAACGTAAACAAGGCAACGTAAAGCAAAGTAAAGCAAGGGAACGTAAACCAACGTAAAGCAATGCAAGGCAATGCAACGTGAAGCAAGACAACGTAAAGCAACGTGAAGCAAGGCAACGTAAACCAAGAAAACCAAGACAAGGCAAGGCAACGTAAAGCAAGGCAAGACAAGGCAAGTTAAATCAAGGCAACGTAAAGCAAGGCATTATAAAGCAAGGCAAGGCAAGGCAACATAAAGGAAGTCAAGGCAAGGCAACGTAAAGCAAGGCAACGTAAAGCAACTTAAAACAAGGCAACGTAAAGTAACGTAAAGCAAGGCAACGTAAAGTAAGGCAAAGCAAGGCAACGTAAAGCAAGGCAACGTAAAGCAAGGCAACGTAAAGCAACGTCAAGCAAGGCAACTTAAAGCAACGTAAAGCAAGGCAAGGCAAGGCAACGTAAAGCAAGGCAACGTAAAGCAATGTAATGCAAGGC
The DNA here is from genome assembly GCF_032191515.1 of Phaenicophaeus curvirostris. Taxonomy (NCBI): domain Eukaryota; kingdom Metazoa; phylum Chordata; class Aves; order Cuculiformes; family Cuculidae; genus Phaenicophaeus; species Phaenicophaeus curvirostris. The sequence continues at coordinate 664,942 of NW_027206676.1, read as the reverse complement.
AACGTAAAGCAACGTAAAGCAAGGCAAGGCAAGGGAACGTAAAGCAACGTAAAGCAAGACAACGTAAACCAACGTAAAGCAAGGCAAGGCAACGTAAAGCAAGACAACGTAAAGCAACGTAAAGCAAGGTAATGTAAAGCAATGTAAAGCAAGGCAACGTAAACCAAAAAAAGCAAGACAAGACAAGGAAACTTACTGCAAGGCAAGGCAAGGAAACGTAAAGCAAGGCAACGTAAAGCAACGTAAATCAAGGCAATGTAAAGCAACGTAAAGCAAGGCAAAGTAAAGCAAGTCAAGGCAAGGCAACATAAATCAAGGCAACGTAAAGCAACGTAAAGCAAGGCAAGGCAAGGCAACGCAAAGCAAAGCAAGGCAAGGCAACGTAAAGCAAAGCAACGTAAAGCAACATAAAGAAAGGCAACGTAAAGCAACGTAAAGCAAGGCAAAGTTAAGTAAGGCAACGTAAAGCAACGTAAAGCAAGGCAATTTAAAGTAAGGCAACGTAAAGCAACGTAAGGCAACGTAAAGTAAGGCAACGTAAAGCAACGTAAAGCAAGGAAACGTAAAGCAAGGCAACGTAAAGCAACGTAAAGAAAGGCAACGTAAAGCAACGTAAAGCAAGACAACGTAAAGTAAGGCAAAGTAAAGCAAGGTAAAGCAGGCAACGTAAAGCAAGGCAACGTAAAGCAAGGCAACGTAACGCAACGTAAAGTAAAGCAACGTAAAGCAACGTAAAGCAAGGCAACGTAAAGCAAGGCAACGTAAAGCAACATAAAGTAAAGCAACGTAAATTAAAGGCAACGTAAGGCAATGTAAAGCAAGGCAACGTAAAGTAAGGCAACGTAAGTCAACGTAAAGCAAGGCAACGTATAGCAAAGTTAAGCAAGGCAACGTAAAGTTAGGCAACGTAAGGCAAAGTAATGTAAGGCAACGTAAATCAACGTAAGCAAGGCAACATAAAGCAACGTAAATCAAGGCAACGTAAAGCATGGCAACGTAAATCAACGTAAAGTATAGCAACGTAAAGCAACGTAAATCAAGGCAAACTAAAGCAACGTAAAGCAAGGCAACGTAAAGCATGGCAACGTAAAGCAACGTAAAGTAAGGCAACGTAAAGTAAGGCAACGTAAGGCAACGTAAAGCAAGGCAACGTTAAATAAGGCAACGTAAGGCAACGTAAAGCAAGGCAACGTATAGCAAAGTAAAGCAAGGGAACGTGAAGTAAGACAACGTAAGGCAACGTAAAGCAAGGCAACGTAAAGCAATCCAACGTAAGGCAACGTAAATTAAGGCAACTTAAAGAAAGGCAACGTAAAGCAACGTAAAGCAAGGCAACGTAAAGCAAGGCAACGTAAGGCAACGTAAGGCAACGTAAAGCAACATAAAGCAAGGCAACTTAAAGCAACGTAAGGTAACGTAAAGCAAGGCAACGTAAAGCAAGGCATCGTAAAGCAATGTCAAAGAAGGGAACGTAAAGCAAGGAAACGTAAAGCAAGGCAACGTAAAGCAAATTAAATCAAGGCAACGTAAGGAAGGCAACGTAAGGAAACGTACAGCATCGTAAAGCAAGGCAAAGTAAAGCAAGGCAACCTAAAGCAACGTAAAGCAAGGCAACGTAAAGCAAGGCAACGTAAGGCAAGGAAACGTAAAGCAACGTAAAGCAACGTAAAGCAAGGCAACGTAAAGCAACGTAAAGCAAGGCAAGGTAAGGCAAAGTAAAGCAAGGCAACGTAAAGCAACATAAAGCAAGGAAACGTAAAGCAAGGCAAGGCAAGGCAACATAAAGCAAGGCAACGTAAAGCAACGTAAAGCAAGTCAAGGCAAGGAAACGTAAAGCAAGGCAACGTAAACCAAGAAAAGCAAGACAAGGCAAGGCAACGTAAAGCAAGGCAAGGCAAGGCAATGTAAAGCAAGGCTACGTAAAGCAACGTAAAGCAAGGCAAGGCAAGGCAACGTAAAGCAAGGCAAGGCAAGGCAACGTAAAGCAAAGGAAGGCAAGGCAACGTAAAGCAAGGCAACGTAAAGCAACGTAAAGCAAGGCAACGTAAAGCAACGTAAAGCAAGGCAAAGTTAAGTAAGGCAACGTAAAGCAACGTAAAGCAAGGCAACGTAAAGTAAGGCAACGTAAAGCAACGTAAGGCAACGTAAAGTAAGGAAACTTAAAGCAACGTAAAGCAAGGAAACGTAAAGCAGGGCAACGTAAAGCTACGTAAAGCAAGGCAAGGTAAAGCAAGGCAACGTAAAGCAACGTAAAGCAAGGCAAGGTAAAGCAAGGCAACGTAAAGCAACGTAAAGTAAAGCAATGTAAAGCAACTTAAAGCAACGTAAAGTAAGGCAACGTAAAGCAAGGCAACGTAAAGCAAGGCAACGTAAAGCAACGTAAAATAAGGCAACGTAAAGTAAGGCAACGAAAGGCAACGTAAATTTAAGGCAACGTAAGGCAACGTAAAGGAAGGCAACGTAAAATAAGGCAACGTAAGGCAGCGTAAAGCAAGGCAACGTAAAGCAACGTAAAGCAAGGCAACGTGAAGCAAGACAATGTAAGGCAACGTAAAGCAAGGCAACGTAAAGCAACGTAAAGCAAGGCAACGTAAAGCAATGTAATGTAAGGCAACGTAAAGGTAGACAAGGTAAAGCAAGGCAACGTAAAGCAACGTAAAGCAAGGCAACGTAAAGTATCATAAAGCAAGGCAACGTAAAGCAAGGCAACGTAAAGCAACGTAAAGCAAGGGAACGTAAAGCAAGGCAACGTAAAGCAACGTAAAGCAAGGCAACGTAAAGCAAGGCAACGTAAAGCAAGCCAACGTAAGGCAACGTAAAGCAAGGCAACGTAAAGCAAGGCAACGTAAAGCAAGGCAACGTAAGGCAACGTAAAGCAAGCCAACGTAAAGCAACATGAAGCAAGGCAACGTAAAGCAAGGCAACGTAAGGCAACATAAAGCAACATAAAGCAAGGCAACTTAAAGCAACCTAAGGTAACGTAAAGCAAGGCAACGTAAAGCAAGATATCGTAAAGCAACTTAAAGCAAGGGAACGTAAAGCAAGGAAAGGTAAAGCAAGGAAACGTAAAGCAAAGTAAATCAAGGCAACGTAAAGGAAGGCAACGTAAGGCAACGTAAAGCATAGTAAAGCAAGGCAAAGTAAAGCAAGGCAACGTAAAGAAACGTAAAGCAATGCAACGTTAAGTAAGGCAAAGCATGGCAACGTAAAGCAAGGCAACTTAAAGCAAGGCAACGTAAAACAATGTAAAGCAAGGCAACGTAAAGCAACTTAAAGGAATGCAAGGCAAGGCAACGTAAAGCAAGGCAACGTAAAGCAATGTAAAGCAAGGCAACGTAAAGCAACGTAAAGCAAGGCAAGGCAAGGCAACGTAAACAAGGCAATGTAAAGCAAAGTAAAGCAAGGGAACGTAAACCAACGTAAAGCAATGCAAGGCAATGCAACGTGAAGCAAGACAAAGTAAAGCAACGTGAAGCAAGGCAATATAAAGCAATGCAACGTAAGGCAAGGCAACGTAAAGCAAGGCAACGTAAAGCAAGGCAACGTAAAGCAAAGTAAAGCAAGGCAACGTAAAGCAAGGAAGTCAAGGCAACGTAAAGTAAGGCAACGTAAATCAACGTAAAGCAAGGCAACGTAAAGCAACGTAACGCAAAGCAAAGTTAAGTAAGGTAACGTAAAGCAACGTAAAGCAAGGAAACGTAAAGTAAGGCAACTTAAAGCAACGTAAGGCAACGTAAAGTAAGGCAACGTAAAGCAACGTAACGCAAGGCAACGTAAAGCAAGTAAACGCAAGGCAACGTAAAGCAAGGCAACGTAAAGCAACGTAAAGCAAGACAACGTAAAGTAAGGCAAAGCAAGGCAACGTAATGCAAGGCAACGTAAAGCAAGGCAACGTAAAGCAAGGAAACGTAAAGCAACTTAAAGCAAGGCAACTTAAAGCAACGTAAAGCAAGGCAATGCAAGGCAACATAAAGCAAGGCAACGTAAAGCAATGTAAAGCAAGGCAACGTAAACCAACGTAAAGCAAGGCAAGGCAAGGCAACGTAAAGCAAGGCAATGTAAAGCAACGTAAAGCAAGGCAAGGCAAGGCAACGTAAAGCAAGGCAACGTAAAGCAAGGCAACGTAAAGCAACATAAAGCAAGGCAAGGCAAGACAACGTAAAGTAAGACAACGTGAAGAAACGTAAAGCAAGGCAACGTAAAGCAACGTAAAGCAAGGCAACGAAAAGCAACGTAGAGCAAGGCAAAGTAAAGCAAGGCAAGGCAAGGCAACGTAAAGCAAGGCAAGGCAAGGCAACGTAAAGCAAAGCAAGGCAGGCAACATAAAGCAACGTAAAGCAAGGCAACTTAAAGCAACGTAAAGCAAGGCAACGGGAAGGAAGGCAACCTAAAGCAACGTAAAGTAAGGAAACTTAAAGCAAGGCAACGTAAAGATACGTAAAGCAAGGTAACGTAAAGCAAGGCAACGTAAAGCAACGTAAAGCAAGACAACGTAAAGTAAAGCAAAGTAAAGCAACGTAAAGCAAGGCAACGCAAACAAGGCAACGTAAAGCAAGGCAACGTAAAGCAAGGCAACGTAAATCAACGTAAAGCAAGGCAACGTAAAGCAATGTAAAGCAAGGCAACGTAAACCGAGAAAAGCAAGACAAGGCAAGGCAACGTAAAGCAAGGCAAGGCAAGGCAACGTAAAGCAACGCAACGTAAAGCAACGTAAAGCAAGGCAATGAAAAGCAACGTAAAGCAAGGGAAATTAAAGCAAGGCAAGGCAAGGCAACGTAAAGCAACGTAAAACAAGGCAAGGCAAGGCAACGTAAAGCAAAGCAAGGCAAGGCAACGTAAAGCAAGGCAACGTAAAACAACATAAAGCAATGCAAAGTTAAGTAAGGCAATGTAAGGCAACGTAAAGTAAGGCAACGTAAAGCAACGTAAGGCAACTTAAAGTAAGGCAACGTAAATCAACGTAAAGCAAGGAAACGTAAAGCAAGGCAACGTAAAGCAACATAAAGCAAGGCAACGTAAAGCAAGGCAAAGTAAAGCAAGGTAAAGCAAGACAACGTAAAGTAAGGCAAAGTAAATCAACGTAAAGCAAGGCAACGTAAAGTAAGGCAACGTTAAGCAACGTAAAGTAAAGCAATGGAAAGCAACGGAAAGCAACGTAAAGCAACGTAAAGCAACGTAAAGCAAGGCAACGTAAAGAAAGGCAACTTAAAGCAACGTAAAGTAAGGCAACGTAAGGCAATGTAAAGCAAGGCAACGTATAGCAAAGTAAAGCAAGGCAACGTAAAGTTAGGCAACGTAAGGCAACGTAAAGGAAGGCAACGTAAAATAAGACAACGTAAGGCAGCGTAAAGCAAGGCAACGTATAGCAAATTACAGCAAGGAGACGTAAAGTAAGGCAACGTAAGGCAACGTAAAGTAAGGCAACGTAAAGCAACGTAAAGCAAGGCAACATAAAGCAAGTCAACGTAAAGCAACATAAAGCAAGACAACGTAAGGCAACGTAAAGCAAGGCAACGTAAAGCAACGTAAAGCAAGGCAACGTAAAGCAAGGTAATGTAAGGCAACGTAAAGGTAGGCAAGGAAAAGCAAGGCAACGTAAAGCAAGGCAACGTAAAGTATCATAAAGCAAGGCAACGTAAAGCAAGGCAACGTAAAGGAACGTAAAGCAAGGGAACGTAAAGCAAGGCAACGTAAAGCAACGTAGAGCAAGGCAACGTAAAGCAAGGCAACGTAAAGCAAGGCAACGTAAAGCAAGCCAAAGTAAGGCAACGTAAAGCAAGGCAATGTAAAGCAAGGCAACGTAAAGCAACGTAAAAAAGGCAACGTAAAGCAAGGCAACGTAAAGCAAGCCAACGTAAGGCAACGTAAAGTAAGGCACGGTAAGGCAACGTAAAGCAAGGCAACGTAAAGCAACATAAAGCAAGGCAACGTAAAGCAAGGCAACGTAAGGCAACGTAAAGCAACATAAAGAAAGGCAACTTAAAGCAACGTAAGGTAACGTAAAGCAAGGCATCGTAAAGCAACGTAAAGCAACGTAAAGCAAGGCAACGTAAACCAACGTAAAGCAAGGCAAGGCAAGGCAACGTAAAGCAAGGCAACTTAAAGCAACGTAAAGCAAGGCAACGTAAAGCAACGTAACGCCAGGCAAAGTTAAGTAAGGCAACGTAAAGCAACGTAAAGCAAGGCAACGTAAAGTAAGGCAACGTAAAGCAACGTAAGGCAACGTAAAGTAAGGCAACGTAAAACAACGTAAAGCAAGGCAACGTAAAGCAAGGCAACGTAAAGCAAGGCAACGTAAAGCAAGGCAACGTAAAGCAACGTAAAGAAAGACAACGTAAAGTAAGGCAAAGCAAGGCAACATAAAGCAAGGCAACGTAAAGCAAGGCAACGTAAAGCAACGTAAAGCAAGGCAACGTAAACCACCGTAAAGCAAGGCAAGGCAAGGCAACGGAAAGCAATGTAAAGCAAGGCAACGTAAAGCAACGTAAAGCAAGGCAAGGCAAGGCAACGTAAAGCAAGGCAACGTAAAGCAACGTAAAGCAAGGCAAGGCAAGGCAACGTAAAGCAAGGTATCGTAAAGCAAGGCAACGTAAATCAACGTAAAGCAAGGCAACGTAAAGCAATGTAAAGCAAGGCAACGTAAACGAGAAAAGCAAGACAAGGCAAGGCAACGTAAAGCAAGGCAAGGCAAGGCAACGTAAAGCAACGCAACGTAAAGCAACGTAAAGCAAGGCAATGAAAAGCAACGTAAAGCAAGGCAAATTAAAGCAAGGCAAGGCAAGGCAACGTAAAGCAACGTAAAACAAGGCAAGGCAAGGCAACGTAAAGCAAAGCAAGGCAAGGCAACATAAAGCAAGGCAACGTAAAGCAAGGCAACGTAAGGCAGCGTAAAGCAAGGCAACGTATAGCAAATTACAGAAAGGAGACATAAAGTAAGGCAACATAAGGCAACGTAAAGTAAGGCAACGTAAAGCAACGTAAAGCAAGGCAACGTAAAGCAAGTCAACGTAAAGCAACATAAAGCAAGGAAACGTGAAGCAAGACAACGTAAGGCAACGTAAAGCAAGGCAACGTAAAGCAACGTAAAGCAAGGCAACGTAAAGCAAGGTAATGTAAGGCAACGTAAAGGTAGGCAAGGAAAAGCAAGGCAACGTAAAGCAAGGCAACGTAAAGTATCATAAAGCAAGGCAACGTAAAGCAAGGCAAAGTAAAGCAACGTAAAGCAAGGGAACGTAAAGCAAGGCAACGTAAAGCAACGTAGAGCAAGGCAACGTAAAGCAAGGCAACGTAAAGCAAGGCAACGTAAAGCAAGGCAACGTAAAGCAAGGCAACGTAAAGCAAGGCAACGTAAAGCAAGGCAACGTAAAGCAACGTAAAGCAAGGCAACGTAAAGCAAGGCAACGTAAAGCAAGGCAACGTAAAGCAACGTAAAGCAAGGCAACGTAAAGCACCGTAAAGCAAGGCAAGGCAAGGCAACGTAAACCAATGTAAAGCAAGGAAACGTAAAGGAACGTAAAGCAAGGCAAGGTAAGGCAACGTAAAGCAAGGCAACATAAAGCAACGTAAAGCAAGGCAAGGCAAGGCAACGTAAAGCAAGGCAAAGTAAAGCAATGTAATGCAAGGCAACGTAAACCAAGAAAAGCAGGACAAGGCAAGGCAACGTAAAGCAAGGCAAGGCAAGGCAACGTAAAGCAACGCAACGTAAAGCAACGTAAAGCAAGACAATGAAAAGCAACGTAAAGCAAGGCAAATTAAAGCAAGGCAAGGCAAGGCAACGTAAAGCAAGGCAACGTAAAGCAACGTAAAGCAAGGCAAGGCAAGGCAACGTAAAGCAAGGCAAGGAAAGGCAACGTAAATCAAAGCAAGGCAAGGCAACGTAAAGCAAGGCAACGTAAAGCAACGTAAAGCTAGGCAACGTAAAGCAACGTAAAGCAAGGCAAAGTTAAGTAAGGCAACGTAAGGCAACGTAAAGTAAGGCAACGTAAAGCAACGTAAGGCCACGTAAAATAAGGCAAGGTAAATCAACGTAAAGCAAGGAAACGTAAAGCAATGCAACGTAAAGCATCATAAAGCAAGGCAACGTAAAAAAAGGCAAAGTAAAGCAATGTAAAGCAAGACAACGTAAAGTAAGGCAAAGTAAAGCAACGTAAAGCAAGGCAACGTAAAGCAAGGCAACGTAAAGCAACGTAAAGTAAGGCAACGTAAGACAATGTAAAGCAAGGCAACGTAAAGTAAGCAACGTAATTCAACGTAAAGCAAGGCAACGTATAGCAGAGTAAAGCAAGGCAACGTAAAGTTAGGCAACGAAAGGCAACGTAAATTTAGGCAACGTAAGGCAACGTAAAGGAAGGCAACGTAAAATAAGGCAACGTAAGGCAGCGTAAAGCAAGGCAAAGTAAAGCAACGTAAAGCAAGGCAACGTAAAGCAAGGCAACGTAAAGCAACATAAAGCAAGGCAACGTGAAGCAAGACAATGTAAGGCAACGTAAAGCAAGGCAACGTAAAGCAACGTAAAGCAAGGCAACGTAAAGCAAGGTAATGTAAGGCAACGTAAAGGTAGACAAGGTAAAGCAAGGCAACGTAAAGCAACGTAAAGCAAGGCAACGTAAAGTATCATAAAGCAAGGCAACGTAAAGCAAGGCAACGTAAAGCAACGTAAAGCAAGGGAACGTAAAGCAAGGCAACGTAAAGCAACGTAAAGCAAGGCAACGTAAAGCAAGGCAACGTAAAGCAAGCCAACGTAAGGCAACGTAAAGCAAGGCAACGTAAAGCAAGGCAACGTAAAGCAAGGCAACGTAAGGCAACGTAAAGCAAGGCAACGTAAAGCAACGTAAAGCAAGGCAACGTAAGGCAATGTAAAGAAAGGCAAAGTAAAGCAAGGCAACGTAAAGCAACATGAAGCAAGGCAACGTAAAGCAAGGCAACGTAAGGCAACATAAAGCAACATAAAGCAAGGCAACTTAAAGCAACCTAAGGTAACGTAAAGCAAGGCAACGTAAAGCAAGATATCGTATAGCAACGTAAAGCAAGGGAACGTAAAGCAAGGAAATGTAAAGCAAGGAAACGTAAAGCAAAGTAAATCAAGGCAACGTAAAGGAAGGCAACGTAAGGCAACGTAAAGCATAGTAAAGCAAGGCAAAGTAAAGCAAGGCAACGTAAAGCAACGTAAAGCAAGGCAACGTAAAGCAACGTATAGCAAGTCAACGTGAAGCAATGCAAGGCAAGGCAACGTAAAGCAAGGCAACGTAAAGCAACGTAACGCAAAGCAACGTAATGTAAGGCAACGTAAAGCAAGGCAACGTAAAGCAACGTAAAGCAAGGCAACGTAAAGCAACGTAAAGCAAGGCAAGGTAAGGCAACGTAAAGCAAGGCAACGTAAAGAAACGTAAAGCAAGGCAACGTAAAGCAAGGCAAGGCAACGTAAAGCAAGTCAAGGCAAGGCAACGTAAAGCAAATCAAGGCAAGGAAACGTAAAGCAAGGCAACGTAAAGCAACGTAAAGCAATGCAACGTTAAGTAAGGCAAAGCATGGCAACGTAAAGCAAGGCAACTTACAGCAAGGCAACGTAAAACAATGTAAAGCAAGGCAACGTAAAGCAACTTAAAGGAATGCAAGGCAAGGCAACGTAAAGCAAGGCAACGTAAAGCAATGTAAAGCAAGGCAAGGCAACGTAAAGCAACGTAAAGCAAGGCAAGGCAAGGCAACGTAAACAAGGCAACGTAAAGCAAAGTAAAGCAAGGGAACGTAAACCAACGTAAAGCAATGCAAGGCAATGCAACGTGAAGCAAGACAACGTAAAGCAACGTGAAGCAAGGCAACGTAAAGCAATGTAAAGCAAGGCAACGTAAACCAAGAAAACCAAGACAAGGCAAGGCAACGTAAAGCAAGGCAAGACAAGGCAAGTTAAATCAAGGCAACGTAAAGCAAGGCATTATAAAGCAAGGCAAGGCAAGGCAACATAAAGGAAGTCAAGGCAAGGCAACGTAAAGCAAGGCAACGTAAAGCAACTTAAAACAAGGCAACGTAAAGTAACGTAAAGCAAGGCAACGTAAAGTAAGGCAAAGCAAGGCAACGTAAAGCAAGGCAACGTAAAGCAAGGCAACGTAAAGCAACGTCAAGCAAGGCAACTTAAAGCAACGTAAAGCAAGGCAAGGCAAGGCAACGTAAAGCAAGGCAACGTAAAGCAACGTAAAGCTAGGCAACGTAAAGCAACGTAAAGCAAGGCAAAGTTAAGTAAGGCAACGTAAGGCAACGTAAAGTAAGGCAACGTAAAGCAACGTAAGGCCACGTAAAATAAGGCAAGGTAAATCAACGTAAAGCAAGGAAACGTAAAGCAATGCAACGTAAAGCATCATAAAGCAAGGCAACGTAAAAAAAGGCAAAGTAAAGCAACGTAAAGCAAGACAACGTAAAGTAGAGACAAAGTAAAGCAACGTAAAGCAAGGCAACGTAAAGCAAGGCAACGTAAAGCAACGTAAAGTAAGGCAACGTAAGACAATGTAAAGCAAGGCAACGTAAAGTAAGCAACGTAATTCAACGTAAAGCAAGGCAACGTATAGCAGAGTAAAGCAAGGCAACGTAAAGTTAGGCAACGAAAGGCAACGTAAATTTAGGCAACGTAAGGCAACGTAAAGGAAGGCAACGTAAAATAAGGCAACGTAAGGCAGCGTAAAGCAAGGCAACGTAAAGCAACGTAAAGCAAGGCAACGTAAAGCAAGGCAACGTAAAGCAACATAAAGCAAGGCAACGTGAAGCAAGACAATGTAAGGCAACGTAAAGCAAGGCAACGTAAAGCAACGTAAAGCAAGGCAACGTAAAGCAAGGTAATGTAAGGCAACGTAAAGGTAGACAAGGTAAAGCAAGGCAACGTAGAGCAACGTAAAGCAAGGCAACGTAAAGTATCATAAAGCAAGGCAACGTAAAGCAAGGCAACGTAAAGCAACGTAAAGCAAGGGAACGTAAAGCAAGGCAACGTAAAGCAACGTAAAGCAAGGCAACGTAAAGCAAGGCAACGTAAAGCAAGCCAACGTAAGGCAACGTAAAGCAAGGCAACGTAAAGCAAGGCAACGTAAAGCAAGGCAACGTAAGGCAACGTAAAGCAAGGCAACGTAAAGCAACGTAAAGCAAGGCAACGTAAGGCAATGTAAAGAAAGGCAAAGTAAAGCAAGGCAACGTAAAGCAACATGAAGCAAGGCAACGTAAAGCAAGGCAACGTAAGGCAACATAAAGCAACATAAAGCAAGGCAACTTAAAGCAACCTAAGGTAACGTAAAGCAAGGCAACGTAAAGCAAGATATCGTATAGCAACGTAAAGCAAGGGAACGTAAAGCAAGGAAATGTAAAGCAAGGAAACGTAAAGCAAAGTAAATCAAGGCAACGTAAAGGAAGGCAACGTAAGGCAACGTAAAGCATAGTAAAGCAAGGCAAAGTAAAGCAAGGCAACGTAAAGCAACGTAAAGCAAGGCAACGTAAAGCAACGTATAGCAAGTCAACGTGAAGCAATGCAAGGCAAGGCAACGTAAAGCAAGGCAACGTAAAGCAACGTAACGCAAAGCAACGTAATGTAAGGCAACGTAAAGCAAGGCAACGTAAAGCAACGTAAAGCAAGGCAACGTAAAGCAACGTAAAGCAAGGCAAGGTAAGGCAACGTAAAGCAAGGCAACGTAAAGAAACGTAAAGCAAGGCAACGTAAAGCAAGGCAAGGCAACGTAAAGCAAGTCAAGGCAAGGCAACGTAAAGCAAATCAAGGCAAGGAAACGTAAAGCAAGGCAACGTAAAGCAACGTAAAGCAATGCAACGTTAAGTAAGGCAAAGCATGGCAACGTAAAGCAAGGCAACTTACAGCAAGGCAACGTAAAACAATGTAAAGCAAGGCAACGTAAAGCAACTTAAAGGAATGCAAGGCAAGGCAACGTAAAGCAAGGCAACGTAAAGCAATGTAAAGCAAGGCAAGGCAACGTAAAGCAACGTAAAGCAAGGCAAGGCAAGGCAACGTAAACAAGGCAACGTAAAGCAAAGTAAAGCAAGGGAACGTAAACCAACGTAAAGCAATGCAAGGCAATGCAACGTGAAGCAAGACAACGTAAAGCAACGTGAAGCAAGGCAACGTAAAGCAATGTAAAGCAAGGCAACGTAAACTAAGAAAACCAAGACAAGGCAAGGCAACGTAAAGCAAGGCAAGACAAGGCAAGTTAAATCAAGGCAACTTAAAGCAAGGCATTATAAAGCAAGGCAAGGCAAGGCAACATAAAGGAAGTCAAGGCAAGGCAACGTAAAGCAAGGCAACGTAAAGCAACTTAAAACAAGGCAACGTAAAGTAACGTAAAGCAAGGCAACGTAAAGTAAGGCAAAGCAAGGCAACGTAAAGCAAGGCAACGTAAAGCAAGGCAACGTAAAGCAACGTCAAGCAAGGCAACTTAAAGCAACGTAAAGCAAGGCAAGGCAAGGCAACGTAAAGCAAGGCAACGTAAAGCAATGTAACGCAAGGCAACGTAAAGCAACGTAAAGCAAGGCAAGGCAAGGGAACGTAAAGCAACGTAAAGCAAGACAACGTAAACCAACGTAAAGCAAGGCAAGGCAACGTAAAGCAAGACAACGTAAAGCAACGTAAAGCAAGGTAATGTAAAGCAATGTAAAGCAAGGCAACGTAAACCAAAAAAAGCAAGACAAGACAAGGAAACTTACAGCAAGGCAAGGCAAGGAAACGTAAAGCAAGGCAACGTAAAGCAACGTAAATCAAGGCAATGTAAAGCAACGTAAAGCAAGGCAAAGTAAAGCAAGTCAAGGCAAGGCAACATAAATCAAGGCAACGTAAAGCAACGTAAAGCAAGGCAAGGCAAGGCAATGCAAAGCAAAGCAAGGCAAGGCAACGTAAAGCAAAGCAACGTAAAGCAACATAAAGAAAGGCAACGTAAAGCAACGTAAAGCAAGGCAAAGTTAAGTAAGGCAACGTAAAGCAACGTAAAGCAAGGCAATTTAAAGTAAGGCAACGTAAAGCAACGTAAGGCAACGTAAAGTAAGGCAACGTAAAGCAACGTAAAGCAAGGAAACGTAAAGCAAGGCAACGTAAAGCAACGTAAAGAAAGGCAACGTAAAGCAACGTAAAGCAAGACAACGTAAAGTAAGGCAAAGTAAAGCAAGGTAAAGCAGGCAACGTAAAGCAAGGCAACGTAAAGCAAGGCAACGTAACGCAACGTACAGTAAAGCAACGTAAAGCAACGTAAAGCAAGGCAACGTAAAGCAAGGCAACGTAAAGCAACATAAAGTAAAGCAACGTAAATTAAAGGCAACGTAAGGCAATGTAAAGCAAGGCAACGTAAAGTAAGGCAACGTAAGTCAACGTAAAGCAAGGCAACGTATAGCAAAGTTAAGCAAGGCAACGTAAAGTTAGGCAACGTAAGGCAAAGTAATGTAAGGCAACGTAAATCAACGTAAGCAAGGCAACATAAAGCAACGTAAATCAAGGCAACGTAAAGCATGGCAACGTAAATCAACGTAAAGTATAGCAACGTAAAGCAACGTAAATCAAGGCAAACTAAAGCAACGTAAAGCAAGGCAACGTAAAGCATGGCAACGTAAAGCAACGTAAAGTAAGGCAACGTAAAGTAAGGCAACGTAAGGCAACGTAAAGCAAGGCAACGTTAAATAAGGCAACGTAAGGCAACGTAAAGCAAGGCAACGTATAGCAAAGTAAAGCAAGGGAACGTGATGTAAGACAACGTAAGGCAACGTAAAGCAAGGCAACGTAAAGCAATCCAACGTAAGGCAACGTAAATTAAGGCAACTTAAAGAAAGGCAACGTAAAGCAACGTAAAGCAAGGCAACGTAAAGCAAGGCAACGTAAGGCAACGTAAGGCAACGTAAAGCAACATAAAGCAAGGCAACTTAAAGCAACGTAAGGTAACGTAAAGCAAGGCAACGTAAAGCAAGGCATCGTAAAGCAATGTAAAAGAAGGGAACGTAAAGCAAGGAAACGTAAAGCAAGGCAACGTAAAGCAAATTAAATCAAGGCAACGTAAGGAAGGCAACGTAAGGAAACGTACAGCATCGTAAAGCAAGGCAAAGTAAAGCAAGGCAACCTAAAGCAACGTAAAGCAAGGCAACGTAAAGCAAGGCAACGTAAGGCAAGGAAACGTAAAGCAACGTAAAGCAACGTAAAGCAAGGCAACGTAAAGCAACGTAAAGCAAGGCAAGGTAAGGCAAAGTAAAGCAAGGCAACGTAAAGCAACATAAAGCAAGGAAACGTAAAGCAAGGCAAGGCAAGGCAACATAAAGCAAGGCAACGTAAAGCAACGTAAAGCAAGTCAAGGCAAGGAAACGTAAAGCAAGGCAACGTAAACCAAGAAAAGCAAGACAAGGCAAGGCAACGTAAAGCAAGGCAAGGCAAGGCAATGTAAAGCAAGGCTACGTAAAGCAACGTAAAGCAAGGCAAGGCAAGGCAACGTAAAGCAAGGCAAGGCAAGGCAACGTAAAGCAAAGGAAGGCAAGGCAACGTAAAGCAAGGCAACGTAAAGCAACGTAAAGCAAGGCAACGTAAAGCAACGTAAAGCAAGGCAAAGTTAAGTAAGGCAACGTAAAGCAACGTAAAGCAAGGCAACGTAAAGTAAGGCAACGTAAAGCAACGTAAGGCAACGTAAAGTAAGGAAACTTAAAGCAACGTAAAGCAAGGAAACGTAAAGCAGGGCAACGTAAAGCTACGTAAAGCAAGGCAAGGTAAAGCAAGGCAACGTAAAGCAACGTAAAGCAAGGCAAGGTAAAGCAAGGCAACGTAAAGCAACGTAAAGTAAAGCAATGTAAAGCAACGTAAAGCAACGTAAAGCAAGGCAACGTAAAGCAAGGCAACGTAAAGCAAGGCAACGTAAAGCAACGTAAAATAAGGCAACGTAAAGTAAGGCAACGTAAGGCAATGTAAAGCAAGGCAACGTATTGCAAAGTAAAGCAAGGCAACGTAAAGTAAGGCAACGTAAGACAACGTAAAGCAAGGCAACGTAAAGCAACGTAAAATAAGGCAACGTAAAGTTAGGCAACGAAAGGCAACGTAAATTTAAGGCAACGTAAGGCAACGTAAAGGAAGGCAACGTAAAATAAGGCAACGTAAGGCAGCGTAAAGCAAGGCAACGTAAAGCAACGTAAAGCAAGGCAACGTGAAGCAAGACAATGTAAGGCAACGTAAAGGTAGACAAGGTAAAGCAAGGCAACGTAAAGCAACGTAAAGCAAGGCAACGTAAAGTATCATAAAGCAAGGCAACGTAAAGCAAGGCAACGTAAAGCAACGTAAAGCAAGGGAAAGTAAAGCAAGGCAACGTAAAGCAACATAAAGCAAGGCAACGTAAAGCAAGGCAACGTAAAGCAAGCCAACGTAAGGCAACGTAAAGCAAGGCAACGTAAAGCAAGGCAACGTAAAGCAAGGCAACGTAAGGCAACGTAAAGCAAGCCAACGTAAAGCAACATGAAGCAAGGCAACGTAAAGCAAGGCAACGTAAGGCAACATAAAGCAACATAAAGCAAGGCAACTTAAAGCAACCTAAGGTAACGTAAAGCAAGGCAACGTAAAGCAAGATATCGTAAAGCAACTTAAAGCAAGGGAACGTAAAGCAAGGAAAGGTAAAGCAAGGAAACGTAAAGCAAAGTAAATCAAGGCAACGTAAAGGAAGGCAACGTAAGGCAACGTAAAGCATAGTAAAGCAAGGCAAAGTAAAGCAAGGCAACGTAAAGCAACGTAAAGCAAGGCAACGTAAAGCAACGTATAGCAAGTCAACGTGAAGCAATGCAAGGCAAGGCAACGTAAAGCAAGGCAACGTAAAGCAACGTAACGCAAAGCAACGTAATGTAAGGCAATGTAAAGCAAGGCAACGTAAAGCAACGTAAAGCAAGGCAACGTAAAGCAACGTAAAGCAAGGCAAGGTAAGGCAACGTAAAGCAAGGCAACGTAAAGAAACGTAAAGCAAGGCAACGTAAAGCAAGGCAAGGCAACGTAAAGCAAGTCAAGGCAAGGCAACGTAAAGCAAATCAAGGCAAGGAAACGTAAAGCAAGGCAACGTAAAGCAACGTAAAGCAATGCAACGTTAAGTAAGGCAAAGCAAGGCAACGAAAAGCAAGGCAACTTAAAGCAAGGCAACGTAAAACAATGTAAAGCAAGGAAACGTAAAGCAACTTAAAGGAATGCAAGGCAAGGCAACGTAAAGCAAGGCAACGTAAAGCAATGTAAAGCAAGGCAACGTAAAGCAACGTAAAGCAAGGCAAGGCAAGGCAACGTAAACAAGGCAATGTAAAGCAAAGTAAAGCAAGGGAACGTAAACCAACGTAAAGCAATGCAAGACAATGCAACGTGAAGCAAGACAACGTAAAGCAACGTGAAGCAAGGCAACGTAAAGCAAGGCAACCTAAAGCAACGTAAAGCAAAGCAACGTAAAGCAAGGCAACGTAAGGCAAGGCAACGTAAAGCAAGGCAACGTAAAGCAAGGCAACGTAAGGCAAGGCAACGAAAAGCAAGGCAACGAAAAGCAAGGCAACGTAAAGCAACGTAAAACAAGGCAACGTAAAGCAAGGCAACGTCAGGCAAGGCAACGTAAAGCAAGGCAACTTAAAGCAAGGCAACGTAAAGCAACGTAAGGAAAGGCAAAGGAAAGCAAGGCAACGTAAGGCAAGGCAACGTAAGGCAAGGCAACGTAAAGCAAGGCAATGTAAAGCAAGGCAACGTAAAGCAACGTAAAGCAAGGCAACGTAAAGCAAGGCAACGTACGGCAAGGCAACATAAAGCAAGGCAACGTAAAGCAAGGCAACATAAGGCAAGGCAACGTAAAACAAGGCAACGTAGAGCAACGTAAAGCAAGGCAAAGTAAAGCAATGTAAAGCAAGGCAACGTAAAGCAACGTAAAGCAATGTAAAGCAAGGGAACGTAAAGCAACGTAAAGCAACGTAAAGCAACGTAAAGCAAGGCAACGTAAAGCAACGTAAAGCAATGTAAAGCAAGGGAATGTAAAGCAACGTAAAGCAACGTAAAGCAAGGCAACGTAAAGCAAGGCAACGTAAAGAAACGTAAAGCAACGTAAAGCAACGTAAAGCAACGTAAACCAAGGCAACGTAAACCAAGGCAACGTAAGGCAAGGCAACGTAAAGCAAGGCAACGTAAAGCAACGTAAAGGAAGGCAACGTAAAGCAAGGCAACGTAAAGCAAGGCAACGTAAAGCAAGGCAACGTAAAGCAATGCAACGTAAAGCAACGTAAAGCAAGGCAACTTAAAGCAACGTAAAGCAAGGCAACGTAATGCAAGGAATCGTAAAGCAACGTAAAGCAAGGCAACGTAAAGAAACGTATAGCAAGGCAACGTAAAGCAAGGCAACGTAAAGCAAGGCAACGTAAAGCAACGTAAAGCAAGGCAACGTAAAGCAACGTAAAGCAAGGCAATGTAAAGCAAGGCAACGTAAAGCAACGTAAAGCAAGGCAACGTAAAGCAATGTAAAGCAAAGGAACATAAAGCAACGTAAAACAACGTATAGCAGGTCAACGTAAAGCAAGGCAACGTAAAGCAACGTAAAGCAAGGCAACGTAAAGGAACGTAAAGCAACGTAAAGCAAGGTAACGTAAAGCAAGGCAACGTAAAGCAACGTAAAGCAACGTAAAGCAAGGCAACGTAAAGCAAGGCAACGTAAAGCAACGTAAAGCAAGGCAACGTAAATCAAGGCAACGTAAAGCAACTTAAAGTAACGTAAAGCAAGGCAACGTAAAGCAAGGAAACGTAAAGCATGTAAAGCAATGTAAAGCAACGTAAAGCAAGGCAACGTAAAGCAACGTAAAGCAACGTAAAGCAAGGCAACGTAAAGCAACATAAAGCAACGTAATGCAAGGCAACGTAAAGCAAGGCAACATAAAGCAACATAAAGCAACGTAAAGCAACGTAAAGCAAGGCAACATAAAGAAAATCAACGTAAGGCAAGGCAACGTAAAGCAAGGCAACGTAAAGCAAGGCAACGTAAAGCAACGTAAAGCAAGGCAACGTAAAGCAAGGAAACGTAAGGCAAGGCAACTTAAAGTAAGGCAACGTAAAGCAAGGCAACGTAAAGCAAGGCAACGTAAGGGAAGGCAACGTAAAGCAAGCAACGTAAAGCAACGTAAAGCAAAGTAAAGCAAGGCAACGTAAAGCAAGGCAACGTAAAGCAACGTAAAGCAAGGCAACGTAAAGCAAGGCAACGTAAAGCAACATAAAGCAAGGCAACGTAAAGCAAGGCAATGTAAAGCAACGTAAAGCTACGTAAAGCAAGGCAACATAAAGCAACGTAAAGAAACGTAAAGCAAGGCAACGTAAAGCAACGTAAAGCAATGTAAAGCAAGGCACGTAAAGCAACGTAAAGCAAGGCAACGTAAAGCAATGCAACGTAAAGCAACGTAAAGCAAGACAACTTAAAGCAAGGCAACGTAAAGCAAGGCAACGTAAAGCAAGGCAACGTAAAGCAACGTAAACAAGGCAATGTAAAGCAAGGCAACGTAAAGCAAGGCAGCGTAAAGCAAGGCAACGTAAATCAAGGCAACGTAAAGCAACATAAAGCAAAGCAACATAAAGCAAGGCAACGTACGGTAAGGCAACGTAAAGCAAGGCAACGTAAAGCAAGGCAACGTAAGGCAAGGCAACGTAAATCAAGGCCACGTAAAGCAATGTAAACCAAGGCAACGTAAAGCAATGTAAAGCAAGACAACGTAAAGCAACGTAAAGCAATGTAAAGCAAGGCAACGTAAAGGAACGTAAAGCAACGTAAAGCAAGGCAACGTAAAGCAAGGCAACGTAAAGAAACGTAAAGCAAAGTAAAGCAACGTAAAGCAACATATACAAGGCAACATAAAGCAAGGAAACATAAAGCAACGTAAAGCAACGTAAAGCAACGTAAAGCAAGGCAACGTAAAGCAAGGCAACGTAAAGCAACGTAAAGCAACGTAAAGCAAGGCAACGTAAAGCTAGGCAACGTAAATCAACGTAAAGCTAGGCAACGTAAATCAACGTAAAGCAAGGCAACGTAAAGCAACGTAAAACAACATAAAGCAAGGCAACGTAAAGCAACGTAAAGCAACGTAAAGCAAGGCAACGTAAAGCAAGGCAACGTAAAACAACGTGAAGCAAGGCAACGTAAAGCAAGACAACGTAAGGCAAGGCAACGTAAAGCAAGGCAACGTAAAGCAAGGCAACGTAAAGCAATGCAACGTAAAGCAACGTAACGCAAGGCAACGTAAAGCAAGGCAACGTAAAGCAAGGCAACGTAAAGCAACGTAAAGCAAGGCAACGTAAAGCAAGGCAACGTAAAGCAAGGCAACGTAAAGCAACGTAAAGCAACGTAAAGCAAGGCAACGTTAAGCAACGTAAAGCAATGTAAAGCAAGGGAACCTAAAGCAACGTAAAGCAACGTAAAGCAAGGCAACGTAAAGCAAGGCAACGTAAAGCAATGTAAAGCAAGGCAACGTAAAGGAACGTAAAGCAACGTAAAGCAAGGCAACGTAAAGCAAGGCAACGTAAAGAAACGTAAAGTAAAGCAACGTAAAGCAACATAAAGCAAGGCAACATAAAGCAAGGCAACGTAAAGCAACGTAAAGCAACGTAAAGCAACGTAAAGCAAGGCAACGTAAAGCAAGGCAAAGTAAAGCAACGTAAAGCAACGTAAAGCAAGGCAACGTAAAGCTAGGCAACGTAAATCAACGTAAAGCAGGGCAATGTAAAGTAAGGCAATGTAAAGCAACGTAAAGCAACATAAAGCAAGGCAACGTAAAGCAACGTAAAGCAAGGCAACGTAAAGCAAGGCAACGTAAATCAACGTAAAGCAAGGCAACGTAAAGCAAGGCAACGTAAGGCAAGGCAACGTAAATCAAGGCTACGTAAAGCAACGTAAACCAAGGCAACGTAAACAATGTAAAGCAAGACAACGTAAAGCAACGTAAAGCAATGTAAAGCAAGGCAACGTAAAGGAACGTAAAGCAACGTAAAGCAAGGCAACGTAAAGCAAGGCAACGTAAAGAAACGTAAAGCAAAGTAAAGCAACGTAAAGCAACATATACAAGGCAACATAAAGCAAGGAAACGTAAAGCAACGTAAAGCAACGTAAAGCAACGTAAAGCAAGGCAACATAATGCAAGGCAACGTAAAGCAACGTAAAGCAACGTAAAGCAAGGCAACGTAAAGCACGGCAACGTAAAGCAACGTAAAGCAACGTAAAGCAAGGAAACGTAAAGCTAGGCAACTTAAATCAACGTAAAGCAAGGCAACGTAAAGTAAGGCAATGTAAAGCAACGTAAAGCAACATAAAGAAAGGCAACGTAAAGCAACGTAAAGCAACGTAAAGCAAGGCAACGTAAAGCAAGGCAACGTAAAACAACGTAAAGCAAGGCAACGTAAAGCAAGGCAACGTAAGGCAAGGCAACGTAAAGCAAGGCAACGTAAAGCAAGGCAACGTAAAGCAATGCAACGTAAAGCAACGTAAAGCAAGGCAACGTAAAGCAAGGCAACGTAAAGCAAGGCAACGTAAAGCAACGTAAAGCAAGGCAACGTAAAGCAAGGCAACGTAAAGCAAGGCAACGTAAAGCAACGTAAAGCAACGTAAAGCAAGGCAACGTAAAGCAACGTAAAGCAACGTAAAGCAAGGCAACATAAAGCAAGGCAACGTAAAGAAACGTAAAGTAAAGTAAAGCAACGTAAAGCAACTTAAAGCAAGGCAATATAAAGCAAGGCAACGTAAAGCAACGTAAAGCAACGTAAAGCAACGTAAAGCAAGGCAACATAATGCAAGGCAACGTAAAGGAACGTAAGGCAACGTAAAGCAAGGCAACGTAAAGCAACGTAAACCAACGTAAAGCAAGGCAACGTAAAGCTAGGCAACGTAAATCAAAGTAAAGCAAGGCAATGTAAAGTAAGGCAATGTAAAGCAACGTAAAGCAACATAAAGCAAGGCAACGTAAAGCAACGTAAAGCAACGTAAAGCAAGGCAACGTAAATCAACGTAAAGCAAGGCAACGTAAAGCAAGGCAACGTAAGGAAAGGCAACGTAAAGCAAGGCAACGTAAAGCAACGTAAAGCAAGGCAACGTAATGCAAGGCAACGTAAAGCAACGTAAAGCAAGGCAACGTAAAGCAACGTAAAGCAAGGCAACGTAAAGCAAGGCAACATAAAGCAAGGCAACGTAAAGCAACGTAAAGCAACGTAAAGCAACGTAAAGCAAGGCAACGTAAAGCAAGGCAACGTAAAGCAACGTAAAGCAACATAAAGCAAGGCAACGTAAAGCAAGGCAACGTAAGGAAAGGCAACGTAAAGCAAGGCAACGTACAGCAAGGCAACGTAAAGCAAGGCAACGTAAGGCAAGGTAACGTAAAGCAAGGCAACGTAAAGCAACGTAAAGCAAGGCAACGTAATGCAAGGCAACGTAAAGCAACGTAAAGCAAGGCAACGTAAAGCAAGGCAACGTAAAGCAAGGCAACGTAAAGCAACTTAAAGTAACGTAAAGCAAGGCAACGTAAAGGAAGGAAACGTAAAGCAACGTAAAGCAATGTAAAGCAACGTAAAGCAAGGCAACGTAAAGCAACGTAAAGCAACGTAAAGCAAGGCAACGTAAAGCAACGTAAAGCAATGTAAAGCAAGGGAACGTAAAGCAACGTAAAGCAACGTAAAGCAAGGCAACGTAAAACAAGGCAACCTAAAGCAACGTAAAGCAAGGCAACCTAAAGCAACGTAAAGCAAGGCAACGTAAAGGAAGGCAACGTAAAGCAAGGCAACGTGAAGCAAGGCAACGTAAAGCAAGGCAACGTAAGGCAAGGCAACGTAAAGTAAGGCAACGTAAATCAACGTAAAGCAAGGCAACGTAAAGCAACCTAAAGCAATGTAAAGCAAGGGAACGTAAAGCAACGTAAAGCAACGTAAAGCAAGGCAACGTAAAGCAAGGCAACGTAAAGCAACGTAAAGCAACATAAAGCAACGTATAGCAAGGCAACGTGAAGCAAGGCAACGTAAGTAAAGGCAACGTAAAGCAAGGCAACGTAAATCAAGGCAACGTAAACCAACGTAAAGCAAGGCAACGTAAAGCAAGGCAACGTAAGGCAAGGCAACGTAAAGCAAGGCAACGTAAAGCAACGCAACGTAAAGCAAGGCAACGTAAGGCAACGCAACGTAAAGCAATGCAACGTAAAGCAACGTAATACAAGGCAACGTAAAGCAACGTAAAGCAAGGCAACGTAAAGCAAGGCAACGTAAAGCAACGTAAAGAAACGTAAAGCAAGGCAACGTAAAGCAACGTAAAGCAACATAAAGCAAGGTAACGTAAAGCAACTTAAAGCAACGTAAAGCAAGGCAACGTAAAGAAAATCAACGTAAGGCAAGGGAACTTAAAGCACGGCAACGTAAAGCAAGGCAACGTAAAGCAACGTAAAGCAAGGCAACGTAAACCAAGGAAACCTAAGGCAATGCAACGTAAAGTAAGGCAACGTAAAGCAAGGTAACGTAAGGCAAGGCAACGTAAAGCAAGGCAACGTAAAGCAAGCCAACGTAAAGCAACGTAAAGCAAGGCAAAGTAAAGCAACGCAACGTAAAGCAGCGTAAACAAGGCAACATAAATCAAGGAATCGTAAAGCAACGTAAAGCAACGTAAAGCAACGTAAAGCAAGGCAACGTAAAGGAAGGCAACGTAAAGCAACGTAAAGCAACGTAAAGCAAGGCAAAGTAAAGCAAGGCAACGTAAAGCAACGTAAAGCAAGGCAACGTAAAGCAAGGTAAAGCAACGTAAAGCAAGGCAACGTAAAGCAAGGCAACGTAAACAACATAAAGCAACGTAATGCAAGGCAACGTAAAGCAAGGCAACGTATAGCAACGTAAAGCAACGTAAAGCAAGGCAACGTAAAGCAAAGGCAACGTAAAGCAAGGTACGTAAAGCAACGTAAAGCAACGTAAAGCAAGGCAACGTAAAGCAACGTAAAGCAAGGCAAAGTAAAGCAACGCAACGTAAAGCAACGTAAACAAGGCAACAGAAAGCAAGGAATCGTAAAGCAACGTAAAGCAACGTAAAGCAACGTAAAGCAAGGCAACGTAAAGGAAGGCAACGTAAAGCAACGTAAAGCAAAGTAAAGCAAGGCAAAGTAAAGCAAGGCAACGTAAAGCAACGTAAAGCAAGGCAACGTAAAGCAACGTAAAGCAACGTAAAGCAAGGCAACGTAAAGCAAGGCAACGTAAAGCAACATAAAGCAACGTAAAGCAAGGCAACGTAAAGCAAGGCAACGTAAAGCAACGTAAAGCAACGTAAAGCAAGGCCACGTAAAGCAAGGCAACGTAAAGCAACGTAAAGCAAGGCAACGTAAAGCAACGCAACGTAAAGCAACGTAAAGCAACGTAAAGCAATGTAAAGCAAGGCAACGTAAAGCAACGTAAAGCAACGTAAAGCAAGGCAACGTAAAGAAAGGCAACGTAAAACAACGTAAAGCAACGTAAAGCAAGGCAACGTAAAGCAAGGCAACGTAAAGATACGTAAAGCAACGTAAAGCAAGGCAACGTAAAGCAAGGCAACGTAAAGCAACGTAAAGCAACGTAAAGCAAGGCAACGTAAAGCAAGGCAACGTAAAGCAACGTAAAGCAACGTAAAGCAACATAAAGCAAGGCAACATAAAGTAAGGCAACTTAAAGCAACGTAAAGCAACGTAAAGCAAGGAAACGTAAAGCAACGTAAAGCAACGTGGAGAGGCGAGGGGAGGCGAGGCGAGGCAAGGCAACGTAAAGCAAGGTAAAGCAAGGCAACGTAAAGCAAGGCAACGTAAAGCAACGTAAAGCAACGTAAATCAAGGCAACGTAAAGCAAGGCAACGTAAAGAAAGGCGACGTAAAGCAACGTAAAACAACGTAAAGCAGGGCAACGTAGAGCAAGGCAACGTAAAGCAACATAAAGCAACGTGGCGAGGCGAGGCGAGGCAAGGCAACGTAAAGCAAGGCAACGTAAAGCAACGTAAATCAACGTAAAGCAACGTAAAGCAAGGCAACCTAAAGCAACTTAAAGCATCGTAAAGCAAGGCATCGTAAAGCAAGGCAACGTAAAGCAAGGCAACGTAAAGCAACGTAAAGCAACGTAAAGCAAGGCAACGTAAAGCAACGTAAAGCAAAGAAAAGCAACGTAAAGCAAGGCAACGTAAAGCAAGGCAACGTAAATCAACGTAAAGCAACGTAAGGCAACGTAAAGCAACGTAAAGCAACATAAAGCAAGGCAACGTAAAGCAACGTAAAGCAACGTAAAGCAAGGCAACGTAAAGCAACGTAAAGCAAGGCAACGTAAAGCAAGGCAACGTAAAGCAAGGCAACTTAAAGCAACGCAACGTAAAGCAAGGCAACGTAAGGCAACGCAACGTAAAGCAATGCAACGTAAAGCAACGTAAAGCAAGGCAACGTAAAGCAACGTAAAGCAAGGCAACGTAAAGCAACGTAAAGCAAGGGAACGTAAAGCAAGGCAACGTAAAGCAACGTAAAGCAAGGCAACGTAAAGCAAGGCAACGTAAAGCAAGGCAACGTAAAGCAACGTAAGGCAACGTAAAGCAAGGCAACGTAAAGCAACGTAAAGCAACTTAAAGCAACGTAATGCAAGGAAACGTAAAGCAAGGCTACATAAAGCAACGTAAAGCAACGTAAAGCAACGTAAAGCAAGGCAACGTAAGGCAAGCAATGTAAAGCAAGGCAACGTAAAGCAACGTAAAGCAACGTAAAGCAAGGCAACGTAAACCAAGGCAACGTAAAGCAACGTAAAGAAACGTAAAGCAAGGCAACGTAAAGAAAGGCAACGTAAAGCAAGGCAACGTAAAGCAACGTAAAGCAACATAAATCAAGGCAACGTAAAGCAAGGCAACGTAAAGCAAGGCAACGTAAAGCAACGTAAAGCAACGTAAAGTAAGGCAACGTAATGCAAGGCAACCTAAAGCAACGTAAAGCAAGGCAACGTAAAGCAACGCAACGTAAAGCAACGTAAACAAGGCAACATAAAGCAAGGAATCGTAAAGCAACTTAAAGCAACGTAAAGCAACGTAAAGCAAGGCAACGTAAAGCAACGTAAAGCAACGAAAAGCAACGTAAAGCAAGGCAACGTAAAGCAAGGCAACGTAAATCAACGTAAAGCAACGTAAGGCAACATAAAGCAAGGCAACGTAAAGCAACGTAAAGCAACGTAAAGCAAGGCAACGTAAAGCAAAGTAAAGTAACGTAAAGCAAGGCAACGTAAAGAAAGGCAACGTAAAGCAAGGCAACGTAGAGCAAGGCAACGTAAAGCAAGGCAACGTAAGGCAACGCAACGTAAAGCAATGCAACGTAAAGCAACGTAAAGCAAGGCAACGTAAAGCAACGTAAAGCAAGGCAACGTAAAGCAAGGCAACGTAAAGCAACATAAAGCAAGGCAACGTAAAGCAACTTAAAGCAACGTAATGCAAGATAACGTAAAGCAAGGCTACATAAAGCAACGTAAATCAACGTAAAGCAACGTAAAGCAAGGCAACGTAAAGAAAATCAACGTAAGGCAAGGCAACGTAAAGCAAGGCAACGTAAAGCAAGGCAACGTAAAGCAACGTAAAGCAAGGCAACGTAAAGCAAGGAAACCTAAGGCAAGGCAACGTAAAGTAAGGCAACGTAAAGCAAGGCAACGTAAAGCAAGGCAACGTAAAGCAACGTAAAGCAAGGCAACGTAAAGCAAGGCAACGTAAGGCAAGGCAATGTAAAGCAAGGCAACGTAAAGCAACGTAAAGCAACATAAAGCAAGGCAACGTAAAGCAAGGCAACGTAAAGCAACGTAAAGCAACGTAAAGCAAGGCAACGTAAAGCAAGGCAACGTAAAGCAACGTAAAGCAAGGCAACGTAAAGCAACGCAACGTAAAGCAATGTAAACAAGGCAACATAAATCAAGGAATCGTAAAGCAACGTAAAGCAACGTAAAGCAACGTAAAGCAAGGCAACGTAAAGCAAGGCAACGTAAGGCAAGGCAACGTAAAGCAAAGAAACGTAAAGCAACGTAAAGCAAAGAAACGTAAAGCAACGTAAAGCAAGGCATCGTAAAGGAAGGCAACGTAAGGCAAGGCAACGTAAAGCAAGGCAACGAAAAGGAATGCAACGTAAAGCAACGTCAAGCAAGGCAACGTAAAGCAACGTAAAGCAAAGCAACGTAATGCATGGCAACGTAAAGCAACGTAAAGCATGGCAACGTAAAGCAACGTAAAGCAAGGCAACGTAAAGCAACGTAAAGAAAGGCAACGTAAAGCAAGGCAACGTAAGGCAAGGCAACGTAAAGCAAGGCAATGTAAAACAAGGCAAGGTAAAGCAACGTAAGGAAAGGCAACGTAAAGCAAGGCAACGTACGGCAAGGCAACGTAAAGCAAGACAACATAAGACAAGGCAACGTAAAACAAGGCAACGTAAAGCAACGTAAAGCCATGCAACGTAAAGCAATGTAAAGCAAGGCAACGTAAAGCAACGTAAAGCAAGGCAACGTAAAGCAACGTAAAGCAACGTAAAGCAATGTAAAGCAAGGGAACGTAAAGCAACGTAAAGCAACGTAAAGCAAGGCAAGGTAAAGCAACATAAAGCAATGTAAAGCAAGGGAACGTAAAGCAACGTAAAGCAACTTAAAGCAAGGCAACGTAAAGTAAGGCAACGTAAAGAAACGTAAAGCAACGTAAAGCAACGTAAAGCAAGGCAACGTAAAGCAAGGCAACGTAAGGCAAGGCAACGTAAAGCAAGGAAACGTAAAGCAACGTAAAGCAAGCCAACGTAAAGCAAGGCAACGAAACGCAAGGCAACGTAAAGCAAGGCAACGTAAAGCAAGGCAACGTAAAGCAACGTAAAGCAACATAAAGCAACGTAAAGCAAGGCAACGTGAAGCAAGGCAACGTTAGTAAATGCAACGTAAAGCAAGGCAACGTAAATCAAGGCAACGTAAACCAACGTAAAGCAAGGCAACGTAAAGCAAGGCAACGTAAGGCAAGGCAACGTAAAGCAAGGCAACGTAAAGCAACGCAACGTAAAGCAATGCAACGTAAGGCAACGCAACGTAAAGCAATGCAACGTAAAGCAACGTAAAACAAGGCAACGTAAAGCAACGTAAAGCAAGGCAACGTAAAGCAAGGCAACGTAAAGCAACGTAAAGAAACGTAAAGCAAGGCAACGTAAAGCAACGTAAAGCAACATAAAGCAAGGTAACGTAAAGCAACTTAAAGCAACGTAAAGCAAGGCAACGTAAAGAAAATCAACGTAAGGCAAGGGAACTTAAAGCACGGCAACGTAAAGCAAGGCAACGTAAAGCAACGTAAAGCAAGGCAACGTAAACCAAGGAAACCTAAGGCAATGCAACGTAAAGTAAGGCAACGTAAAGCAAGGTAACGTAAGGCAAGGCAACGTAAAGCAAGGCAACGTAAAGCAAGCCAACGTAAAGCAACGTAAAGCAAGGCAAAGTAAAGCAACGCAACGTAAAGCAGCGTAAACAAGGCAACATAAATCAAGGAATCGTAAAGCAACGTAAAGCAACGTAAAGCAACGTAAAGCAAGGCAACGTAAAGGAAGGCAACGTAAAGCAACGTAAAGCAACGTAAAGCAAGGGAAAGTAAAGCAAGGCAACGTAAAGCAACGTAAAGCAAGGCAACGTAAAGCAAGGTAAAGCAACGTAAAGCAAGGCAACGTAAAGCAAGGCAACGTAAACAACATAAAGCAACGTAATGCAAGGCAACGTAAAGCAAGGCAACGTAAAGCAACGTAAAGCAAGGCAACGTAAAGCAAAGGCAACGTAAAGCAAGGTACGTAAAGCAACGTAAAGCAACGTAAAGCAAGGCAACGTAAAGCAACGTAAAGCAAGGCAAAGTAAAGCAACGCAACGTAAAGCAACGTAAACAAGGCAACAGAAAGCAAGGAATCGTAAAGCAACGTAAAGCAACGTAAAGCAACGTAAAGCAAGGCAACGTAAAGGAAGGCAACGTAAAGCAACGTAAAGCAAAGTAAAGCAAGGCAAAGTAAAGCAAGGCAACGTAAAGCAACGTAAAGCAAGGCAACGTAAAGCAAGGCAACGTAAGGCAAGGCAATGTAAAGCAAGGCAACGTAAAGCAACGTAAAGCAACATAAAGCAAGGCAACGTAAACCAAGGCAACGTAAAGCAACGTAAAGCAACGTAAAGCAAGGCAACGTAAAGCAAGGCAACGTAAAGCAACGTAAAGCAAGGCAACGTAAAGCAACGCAACGTAAAGCAACGTAAAGCAACGTAAAGCAATGTAAAGCAAGGCAACGTAAAGCAACGTAAAGCAACGTAAAGCAAGGCAACGTAAAGAAAGGCAACGTAAAACAACGTAAAGCAACGTAAAGCAAGGCAACGTAAAGCAAGGCAACGTAAAGATACGTAAAGCAACGTAAAGCAAGGCAACGTAAAGCAAGGCAACGTAAAGCAACGTAAAGCAACGTAAAGCAAGGCAACGTAAAGCAAGGCAACGTAAAGCAACTTAAAGCAACGTAAATCAAGGCAACGTAAAGCAAGGCAACATAAAGCAACGTAAAGCAACGTAAAGCAAGGCAACGTAAAGCAAGGCAACGTAAAGCAACGTAAAGCAACGTAAAGCAACATAAAGCAAGGCAACATAAAGTAAGGCAACTTAAAGCAACGTAAAGCAACGTAAAGCAAGGCAACGTAAAGCAACGTAAAGCAACGTGGAGAGGCGAGGGGAGGCGAGGCGAGGCAAGGCAACGTAAAGCAAGGTAAAGCAAGGCAACGTAAAGCAAGGCAACGTAAAGCAACGTAAAGCAACGTAAATCAAGGCAACGTAAAGCAAGGCAACGTAAAGAAAGGCGACGTAAAGCAACGTAAAACAACGTAAAGCAGGGCAACGTAGAGCAAGGCAACGTAAAGCAACATAAAGCAACGTGGCGAGGCGAGGCGAGGCAAGGCAACGTAAAGCAAGGCAACGTAAAGCAACGTAAATCAACGTAAAGCAACGTAAAGCAAGGCAACCTAAAGCAACTTAAAGCATCGTAAAGCAAGGCATCGTAAAGCAAGGCAACGTAAAGCAAGGCAACGTAAAGCAACGTAAAGCAACGTAAAGCAAGGCAACGTAAAGCAACGTAAAGCAACGTAAAGCAACGTAAAGCAAGGCAACGTAAAGCAAGGCAACGTAAATCAACGTAAAGCAACGTAAGGCAACGTAAAGCAACGTAAAGCAACATAAAGCAAGGCAACGTAAAGCAACGTAAAGCAACGTAAAGCAAGGCAACGTAAAGCAACGTAAAGCAAGGCAACGTAAAGCAAGGCAACGTAAAGCAAGGCAACTTAAAGCAACGCAACGTAAAGCAAGGCAACGTAAGGCAACGCAACGTAAAGCAATGCAACGTAAAGCAACGTAAAGCAAGGCAACGTAAAGCAACGTAAAGCAAGGCAACGTAAAGCAACGTAAAGCAAGGCAACGTAAAGCAAGGCAACGTAAAGCAACATAAAGCAAGGCAACGTAAAGCAAGGCAACGTAAAGCAAGGCAACGTAAAGCAACGTAAATCAACGTAAAGCAAGGCAACGTAAAGCAACGTAAAGCAACTTAAAGCAACGTAATGCAAGGAAACGTAAAGCAAGGCTACATAAAGCAACGTAAAGCAACGTAAAGCAACGTAAAGCAAGGCAACGTAAGGCAAGCAATGTAAAGCAAGGCAACGTAAAGCAACGTAAAGCAACGTAAAGCAAGGCAACGTAAACCAAGGCAACGTAAAGCAAGGCAACGTAAAGCAACGTAAAGCAACATAAATCAAGGCAACCTAAAGCAAGGCAACGTAAAGCAAGGCAACGTAAAGCAACGTAAAGCAACGTAAAGTAAGGCAACGTAATGCAAGGCAACCTAAAGCAACGTAAAGCAAGGCAACGTAAAGCAACGCAACGTAAAGCAACGTAAACAAGGCAACATAAAGCAAGGAATCGTAAAGCAACTTAAAGCAACGTAAAGCAACGTAAAGCAAGGCAACGTAAAGCAACGTAAAGCAACGAAAAGCAACGTAAAGCAAGGCAACGTAAAGCAAGGCAACGTAAATCAACGTAAAGCAACGTAAGGCAACATAAAGCAAGGCAACGTAAAGCAACGTAAAGCAACGTAAAGCAAGGCAACGTAAAGCAAAGTAAAGTAACGTAAAGCAAGGCAACGTAAAGCAAGGCAACGTAAAGCAAGGCAACGTAGAGCAAGGCAACGTAAAGCAAGGCAACGTAAGGCAACGCAACGTAAAGCAATGCAACGTAAAGCAACGTAAAGCAAGGCAACGTAAAGCAACGTAAAGCAAGGCAACGTAAAGCAAGGCAACGTAAAGCAACATAAAGCAAGGCAACGTAAAGCAACTTAAAGCAACGTAATGCAAGATAACGTAAAGCAAGGCTACATAAAGCAACGTAAATCAACGTAAAGCAACGTAAAGCAAGGCAACGTAAAGAAAATCAACGTAAGGCAAGGCAACGTAAAGCAAGGCAACGTAAGGCAAGGCAATGTAAAGCAAGGCAACGTAAAGCAACGTAAAGCAACATAAAGCAAGGCAACGTAAACCAAGGCAACGTAAAGCAACGTAAAGCAACGTAAAGCAAGGCAACGTAAAGCAACGTAAAGCAACGTAAAGCAAGGCAACGTAAAGCAAGGCAACGTAAAGCAACGTAAAGCAACGTAAAGCAAGGCAACGTAAAGCAACGTAAAGCAAGGCAACGTAAAGCAACGCAACGTAAAACAATGTAAACAAGGCAACATAAATCAAGGAATCGTAAAGCAACGTAAAGCAACGTAAAGCAACGTAAAGCAAGGCAACGTAAAGCAAGGCAACGTAAGGCAAGGCAACGTAAAGCAAAGAAACGTAAAGCAACGTAAAGCAAAGAAACGTAAAGCAACGTAAAGCAAGGCATCGTAAAGGAAGGCAACGTAAGGCAAGGCAACGTAAAGCAAGGCAACGAAAAGGAATGCAACGTAAAGCAACGTCAAGCAAGGCAACGTAAAGCAACGTAAAGCAAAGCAACGTAATGCATGGCAACGTAAAGCAACGTAAAGCATGGCAACGTAAAGCAACGTAAAGCAAGGCAACGTAAAGCAACGTAAAGAAAGGCAACGTAAAGCAAGGCAACGTAAGGCAAGGAAACGTAAAGCAAGGCAATGTAAAACAAGGCAAGGTAAAGCAACGTAAGGAAAGGCAACGTAAAGCAAGGCAACGTACGGCAAGGCAACGTAAAGCAAGACAACATAAGACAAGGCAACGTAAAACAAGGCAACGTAACGCAACGTAAAGCCATGCAACGTAAAGCAATGTAAAGCAAGGCAACGTAAAGCAAGGCAACGTAAAGCAACGTAAAGCAACGTAAAGCAATGTAAAGCAAGGGAACATAAAGCAACGTAAAGCAACGTAAAGCAAGGCAAGGTAAAGCAACGTAAAGCAATGTAAAGCAAGGGAACGTAAAGCAACGTAAAGCAACTTAAAGCAAGGCAACGTAAAGTAAGGCAACGTAAAGAAACGTAAAGCAACGTAAAGCAACGTAAAGCAAGGCAACGTAAAGCAAGGCAACGTAAGGCAAGGCAACGTAAAGCAAGGAAACGTAAAGCAACGTAAAGCAAGCCAACGTAAAGCAAGGCAACGTAAGGCAAGGCAACGTAAAGCAAGGCAACGTAAAGCAATGCAACGTAAAGCAACTTCAAGCAAGGCAACGTAAAGCAACGTAAAGCAAGGCAACGTAATGCAAGGCAACGTAAAGCAACGTAAAGAAAGGCAACGTAAAGCAACGTAAAGCAAGGCAACGTAAAGCAACGTAAAGCTAGGCAACGTAAAGCAAGGCAACGTAAAGCAACATAAAGCAACGTAAAGCAAGGCAACGTAAAGCAAGGCAACGTAAAGCAACGTAAAGCAACGTAAAGCAAGGCAACGTAAAGCAAGGCAACGTAAAGCAACGTAAAGCAAGGCAACGTAAAGCAACGCAACGTAAAGCAACGTAAAGCAACGTAAAGCAATGTAAAGCAAGGCAACGTAAAGCAACGTAAAGCAACGTAAAGCAAGGCAACGTAAAGCAAGGCAACGTAAAGCAACGTAAAGCAACGTAAAGCAAGGCAACGTAAAGCAAGGCAACGTAAAGATACGTAAAGCAACGTAAAGCCAGGCAACGTAAAGCAAGGCAACGTAAAGCAACGTAAAGCAACGTAAAGCAAGGCAACGTAAAGCAAGGCAACGTAAAGCAACGTAAAGCAACGTAAAGCAAGGCAACGTAAAGCAAGGCAACATAAAGCAACGTAAAGCAACGTAAAGCAAGGCAACGTAAAGCAAGGCAACGTAAAGCAACGTAAAGCAACGTAAAGCAACATAAAGCAAGGCAACATAAAGCAAGGCAACTTAAAGCAACGTAAAGCAACGTAAAGCAAGGCAACGTAAAGCAACGTAAAGCAACGTAAAGCAACGTAAAGCAACGAAAAGCTAGGCAACGTAAAGCAAGGCAAAGTAAAGCAACGTAAAGCAACGTGGAGAGGCGAGGGGAGGCGAGGCGAGGCAAGGCAACGTAAAGCAAGGTAAAGCAAGGCAACGTAAAGCAAGGCAACGTAAAGCAACGTAAAGCAACGTAAATCAAGGCAACGTAAAGCAAGGCAATGTAAAGAAAGGCGACGTAAAGCAACGTAAAACAACGTAAAGCAGGGCAACGTAAAGCAAGGCAACGTAAAGCAACATAAAGCAACGTGGCGAGGCGAGGCGAGGCGAGGCGAGGCGAAGCGAGGCGAGGCAAGGCAACGTAAAGCAAGGCAACGTAAAGCAACGTAAATCAACGTAAAGCAACGTAAAGCAAGGCAACGTAAAGCAACTTAAAGCATCGTAAAGCAAGGCATCGTAAAGCAAGGCAACGTAAAGCAAGGCAACGTAAAGCAACGTAAAGCAACGTAAAGCAAGGCAACGTAAAGCAACGTAAAGCAACGAAAAGCAACGTAAAGCAAGGCAACGTAAAGCAAGGCAACGTAAATCAACGTAAAGCAACGTAAGGCAACATAAAGCAAGGCAACGTAAATCAACGTAAAGCAACGTAAAGCAAGGCAACGTAAAGCAACGTAAAGCAACGTAAAGCAAGGCAACGTAAAGCAAGGCAACGTAAAGCAAGGCAACTTAAAGCAACGCAACGTAAAGCAAGGCAACGTAAGGCAACGCAACTTAAAGCAATGCAACGTAAATCAACGTAGAGCAAGGCAACGTAAAGCAACGTAAAGCAAGGCAACGTAAAGCAACGTAAAGCAAGGCAACGTAAAGCAAGGCAACGTAAAGCAACGTAAAGCAAGGCAACGTAAAGCAAGGCAACGTAAAGCAACGTAAAGCAACGTAAAGCAAGGCAACGTAAAGCAACGTAAAGCAACTTAAAGCAACGTAATGCAAGGAAACGTAAAGCAAGGCTACATAAAGCAACGTAAAGCAACGTAAAGCAACGTAAAGCAAGGCAACGTAAATCAACGTAAAGCAACTTAAAGCAACGTAAAGCAACGTAAAGCAAAGCAACATAAAGCAAGGCAATGTAAAGCAACGTAAAGCAACGTAAAGCAAGGCAAAGTAATGCAAGGCAAGGAAAAGGAACGTACAGCAACGTAAAGCAAGGCAACGTCAAGCAACGTAAAGCAACATAAAGCAAGGCAACGTAAAGCAAGGCAACGTAAAGCAAGGCAACATAAAGCAAGGCAACGTAAAGCAACGTCAAGCAAGGCAACGTAAAGCAAGGCAACGTAAAGTAACTTAAAGCAAGGCAATGTAAAGCAAGGCAACGTAAAGCAAAGCAACGTAAAACAACGTAAAGCAACGTAAAGCAAGGAATGGCAAAGCAACATTAAGCAACGTAAAGCAACGTAAAGCAACGTAAAGAAATGCAACGTAAAGCAACGTAAAGCAACGTAAAGCAAGGCAACGTGAAGCAACGCAAAGCAACGTAAAGCAACGTAAAGCAAGGCAACGTAAATCAACGTAAAGCAACGTAAGGCAACGTAAAGCAAGGCAACGTAAAGCAAAGTAAAGCAACGAAAATTAATGCAAAGTAAAGCAACGTAAGGCAACTTAAAGCAACGTAAAGCAACGTAAAGCAAGGCAATGTAAAGCAACGTAAAGCAACGTAAAGCAAGGAAAGGCAAAGCAACGTAAAGCAAGGAATGGCAAAGCAACATAAAGCAAAGTAAAGCAACGTAAAGAAAGGCAACGTAAAGCAACGTAATGCAACGTAAAGCAAGGCAACGTAAAGCAACGTAAAGCAACGTAATGCAACGTAAAGCAACGTAATGCAACGTAAAGCAACGTAAAGAAAAGTAAAGCAACGTAAAGCAACGTAAAGCAAGGCTACGTAAAGCAACGTAAAGCAAGGCTACGTAAAGCAACGTAAAGCAACGTAAAGCAACGTAAAGCAAGGCAACGTAAAGCAACGTAAATCAACGTAAAGCAAAGCAACATAAAGCAACTCAAAGCAACGTAAAGCAAGGCAACGTAAAGCAACGTAAAGCAACGTAAAGCAAGGCAACGTAAGGCAACGTAAAGCAACGTAAAGCAACGTAAAGTAAAGCAACGTAAAGCAACGTAAAGCAACGTAGAGCAACGTAAAGCAACGGAAAGTAAGGCAAGGCATAGCAACGTAAAGCAAGGTAAGGCAAAGCAACGTAAAGCAACGTAAAGCAAGGTAAAGCAACGTAAAGCAAAGCAACGTAAAGCAAGGCAAAGTAAAGCAACGTAAAGCAACGTAAAGCAAGGCAACGTAAAGCAAGGAAATTTAAAGCAACGTACAGTAACGTAAAGCAAGGCAACGTCAAGCAACGTAAAGCAAAGTAAAGCAAGGCAACGTAAAGCAAGGCAACGTAAAGCAACGTAAAGCAACGTAAAGCAAGGTAACGTAAAGCAAGGGAACGTAAAGCAACGTAAAGCAACGTAAAGCAAGGCAACATAAAGCAAGGCAACGTAAAGCAACGTAAAGCAACGTAAAGCAAGGCAAGGCAAGGTAAAGCAAGGTAAAGCAACGTAAAGCAACGTAAAGCAATGTAAAGCAAGGCAACGTAAAGCAACGTAAAGCAACGTAAAGCAAGGCAACGTAAAGCAAGGCAACGTAAAGCAACGTAAAGCAACGTAAAGCAAGGCAACGTAAAGCAAGGCAACGTAAAGATACGTAAAGCAACGTAAAGCAAGGCAACGTAAAGCAAGGCAACGTAAAGCAACGTAAAGCAACGTAAAGCAAGGCAACGTAATGCAAGGCAACGTAAAGCAACGTAAAGCAACGTAAAGCAAGGCAACGTAAAGCAAGGCAACATAAAGCAACGTAAAGCAACGTAAAGCAAGGCAACGTAAAGCAAGGCAACGTAAAGCAACGTAAAGCAACGTAAAGCAACATAAAGCAAGGCAACATAAAGCAAGGCAACTTAAAGCAACGTAAAGCAACGTAAAGCAAGGCAACGTAAAGCAACGTAAAGCAACGTAAAGCAACGTAAAGCAACGAAAAGCTAGGCAACGTAAAGCAAGGCAAAGTAAAGCAACGTAAAGCAACGTGGAGAGGCGAGGGGAGGCGAGGCGAGGCAAGGCAACGTAAAGCAAGGTAAAGCAAGGCAACGTAAAGCAAGGCAACGTAAAGCAACGTAAAGCAACGTAAATCAAGGCAACGTAAAGCAAGGCAATGTAAAGAAAGGCGACGTAAAGCAACGTAAAACAACGTAAAGCAGGGCAACGTAAAGCAAGGCAACGTAAAGCAACATAAAGCAACGTGGCGAGGCGAGGCGAGGCGAGGCGAGGCGAGGCGAAGCGAGGCGAGGCAAGGCAACGTAAAGCAAGGCAACGTAAAGCAACGTAAATCAACGTAAAGCAACGTAAAGCAAGGCAACGTAAAGCAACTTAAAGCATCGTAAAGCAAGGCATCGTAAAGCAAGGCAACGTAAAGCAAGGCAACGTAAAGCAACGTAAAGCAACGTAAAGCAAGGCAACGTAAAGCAACGTAAAGCAACGAAAAGCAACGTAAAGCAAGGCAACGTAAAGCAAGGCAACGTAAATCAACGTAAAGCAACGTAAGGCAACATAAAGCAAGGCAACGTAAATCAACGTAAAGCAACGTAAAGCAAGGCAACGTAAAGCAACGTAAAGCAACGTAAAGCAAGGCAACGTAAAGCAAGGCAACTTAAAGCAACGCAAAGTAAAGCAAGGCAACGTAAGGCAACGCAACGTAAAGCAATGCAACGTAAATCAACGTAGAGCAAGGCAACGTAAAGCAACGTAAAGCAAGGCAACGTAAAGCAACGTAAAGCAAGGCAACGTAAAGCAAGGCAACGTAAAGCAACGTAAAGCAAGGCAACGTAAAGCAAGGCAACGTAAAGCAACGTAAAGCAACGTAAAGCAAGGCAACGTAAAGCAACGTAAAGCAACTTAAAGCAACGTAATGCAAGGAAACGTAAAGCAAGGCTACATAAAGCAACGTAAAGCAACGTAAAGCAACGTAAAGCAAGGCAACGTAAATCAACGTAAAGCAACTTAAAGCAACGTAAAGCAACGTAAAGCAAAGCAACATAAAGCAAGGCAATGTAAAGCAACGTAAAGCAACGTAAAGCAAGGCAAAGTAATGCAAGGCAAGGAAAAGGAACGTACAGCAACGTAAAGCAAGGCAACGTCAAGCAACGTAAAGCAACATAAAGCAAGGCAACGTAAAGCAAGGCAACGTAAAGCAAGGCAACATAAAGCAAGGCAACTTAAAGCAACGTAAAGCAAGGCAACGTAAAGCAAGGCAACGTAAAGTAACTTAAATCAAGGCAATGTAAAGCAAGGCAACGTAAAGCAAAGCAACGTAAAACAACGTAAAGCAACATAAAGCAAGGAATGGCAAAGCAACATTAAGCAACGTAAAGCAACGTAAAGCAACGTAAAGAAATGCAACGTAAAGCAACGTAAAGCAACGTAAAGCAAGGCAACGTGAAGCAACGCAAAGCAACGTAAAGCAACGTAAAGCAAGGCAACGTAAATCAACGTAAAGCAACGTAAGGCAACGTAAAGCAAGGCAACGTAAAGCAAAGTAAAGCAACGAAAATTAATGCAAAGTAAAGCAACGTAAGGCAACTTAAAGCAACGTAAAGCAACGTAAAGCAAGGCAATGTAAAGCAACGTAAAGCAACGTAAAGCAAGGAAAGGCAAAGCAACGTAAAGCAAGGAATGGCAAAGCAACATAAAGCAAAGTAAAGCAACGTAAAGAAAGGCAACGTAAAGCAACGTAATGCAACGTAAAGCAAGGCAACGTAAAGCAACGTAAAGCAACGTAATGCAACGTAAAGCAACGTAATGCAACGTAAAGCAACGTAAAGAAAAGTAAAGCAACGTAAAGCAACGTAAAGCAAGGCTACGTAAAGCAACGTAAAGCAAGGCTACGTAAAGCAACGTAAAGCAACGTAAAGCAACGTAAAGCAAGGCAACGTAAAGCAACGTAAATCAACGTAAAGCAAAGCAACATAAAGCAACTCAAAGCAACGTAAAGCAAGGCAACGTAAAGCAACGTAAAGCAACGTAAAGCAAGGCAACGTAAGGCAACGTAAAGCAACGTAAAGCAACGTAAAGTAAAGCAACGTAAAGCAACGTAAAGCAACGTAGAGCAACGTAAAGCAACGGAAAGTAATGCAAGGCATAGCAACGTAAAGCAAGGTAAGGCAAAGCAACGTAAAGCAACGTAAAGCAAGGTAAAGCAACGTAAAGCAAAGCAACGTAAAGCAAGGCAAAGTAAAGCAACGTAAAGCAACGTAAAGCAAGGCAACGTAAAGCAAGGAAATTTAAAGCAACGTACAGTAACGTAAAGCAAGGCAACGTCAAGCAACGTAAAGCAAAGTAAAGCAAGGCAACGTAAAGCAAGGCAACGTAAAGCAACGTAAAGCAACGTAAAGCAAGGCAACGTAAAGCAAGGGAACGTAAAGCAACGTAAAGCAACGTAAAGCAAGGCAACATAAAGCAAGGCAACGTAAAGCAACGTAAAGCAACGTAAAGCAAGGCAAGGCAAGGTAAAGCAAGGTAAAGCAACGTAAAGCAAGGGAAGGCAACGTAAAGCAACGCAAAGCAACGTAAAGCTACGTAAAGAAAGTCAAGGCAAGGCAAGGCAAGGTAACGCAACGTAAAGCAACATAAAGCAACGTAAAGCAAGGCAAGGCAAGGTAACGCAACGTGAAGCAACATAAAGCAACGTAAAGCAAGGCAAGGCAAGGTAAAGCAAAGTAAAGCAACATAAAGCAACGTAAAGCAAGGTAAGGCAAGGCAAAGCAACGTAAAGCAACGTAAAAAACGTAAAGCAAGGCAACGTAAAGCAACGTAAAGCAACGTAAAACAACGTAAAGCAAGGCAACGTAAAGCAACGTAAATCAACGTAAAGCAGAGCAACGTAAAGAAACGTAAAGCAACGTAAAGCAAGTCAAAGTAAAGCAACGTAAAGCAATGCAACGTAAAGCAACGTAAAGCAACGTAAAGCAAGACAAGGCAAGGCAAAGCAACGTAAAGCAACGTAAAGCAACGTAAAGCAAGGCAACGTAAAGCACCGTAAAGCATCCTAAAGCAACGTAAAGCAACGTAATCAGGGCAAGTCAAAGCAAGGCAAAGCAGGCAAAGCAACGTAAAGCAACCTAAAGCAAGGTAAAGCAACGTAAAGCAAGGCAAGGCAAAGCAACGTAAAGCAACGTAAAGCAACGTAAAGCAAGGCAACGTAAAGCAAAGTAAAGCAACGTAAAGCAAGGCAACGTAAAGAAAGGTAAAGCAAGGCAAAGCAACGTAAAGTAACGTAAAGAAACGTAAAGCAACGTAAAGCAATGCAACGTAAAGCAACGTAAAGCAACGTAAAGCAAGGCAAGGCAAGGCAAAGCAAGGCTAAAGCAAGGCAAAGCAACGTAAAGCAACGTAAGCAACGTAAAGCAAGGCAAGGAAAAGCAACGTAAAGCAACGTAAAGCAACGTAAATCAAGGCAAGGCAAAGCAACTTAAAGTAACGTAAAGCAACGTAAAGCAAGGCAAGGCAAAGAAAGGCAAAGCAAGGAAAAGCAACGTAAAGCTACGTAAAGCAAGGTAAAGCAAGGCAAGTCAAAGCAAGGGAAAGCAAGGCAAAGCAACGTAAAGAAACGTAAAGCAACGTAAAGCAACGTAAAGCAAGGCAAGGCAAAGCAAGGTAAAGCAACGTAAAGCAACGTAAAGCAACGTAAAGCAAGGCAAGGCAAGGTAAAGCAACGTAAACATCGTAAAGCAACGTAAAGCAACGTAAAGCAAGGCAAGGCAAGGTAAAGCAACGTAAAGCAACGTAAAGCAACGTAAAGCAAGGCAAGGCAAAGCAAGGTAAAGCATCGTAAAGTAACGTAAAGCTACGTAAAGCAAGGCAAGGCAACGTAAAGCAACGTAAAGCAAGGCAAGGCAACGTAAAGCAAGGTAAGGCAAGGCATGTCAACGTAAAGCAACGTAAAGAAGGCAAGGCAACGTAAAGCAACGTAAAGCAACGTAAGTAAAGGCAAAGCAACGTAAAGTAAGGCAACGTAAATCAACGTAAAGCAACGTAAAGCAAGGCAAGGCAATGTAAAGCAAGGCAATGTAAAGCAAGGCAAGGCAACGTAAAACAACGTAAATGAAGGCAAGACAACGTAAAGCAAGGGAACGTAAAGCAAGTCAAGGCAACGTAAAGCAACGTAAAGCAAGGCAGAGCAACGTAATGCAACGTAAAGCAACGTAAAGCAAGGCAAGGCAAGGTAAAGCAACGTAAAGCAACGTAAAGCAAGGCAAGGCAAGGTAAAGCAACATAAAGCAACGTAAAGTAACGTAAAGCAAGGGAAGGCAAGGTAAAGCAACGTAAAGCAACGTAAAGCAAGGCAAGGCAAGGTAAATCAACGTAAAGCAACGTAAAGCAACGTAAAGCAAGGCAAGGCAAGGTAAAGAAACGTAAAACAAGGAAAGGCAACGTAAAGCAACGTAAAGCAACGTAAAGCAAGGCAAGGCAAGGTAAAGCAAGGTAAAGCAACGTAAAGCATGCAAGGCAAGGTAAAGCAA
Source organism: Phaenicophaeus curvirostris (assembly GCF_032191515.1). NCBI lineage: Eukaryota > Metazoa > Chordata > Aves > Cuculiformes > Cuculidae > Phaenicophaeus > Phaenicophaeus curvirostris. The sequence goes on along the minus strand of NW_027206676.1, from coordinate 624,967 downwards.
CGTAAAGCAATGTAAAGCAACGTAAAGCAACGTAAAGCAACGTAAAGCAAGGCAAGGCAAGGTAAAGCAACGTAATGCAACGTAAAGCAACGTAAAGCAATGTAAGGCAAGGCAAGGCAAGGCAAAGCAACGTAAAGCAACATAAAGGAACGTAAAGCAAGGCAACGTAAAGCAACGTAAAGCAACGTAAAACAACGTAAAGCAAGGCAACGTAAAGCAACGTAAATCAACGTAAAGCAAAGCAACGTAAAGCAACGTAAAGCAAAGTAAAGGAAGGCAACGTAAAGCAACGTAAAGCAAGGCAACGTAAAGCAACATAAAGCAATGCAACGTAAAGCAACGTAAAGCAACGTAAAGCAAGGCAAGGCAAGACAAAGCAACGTAAAGCAACGAAAAGCAACGTAAAGCAATGTAAAGCAAGGCAACGTAAAGAAACGTAAATCAACGTAAAGCAACGTAAAGCAAGGCAAAGCAAGGCAAAGCAACGTAATGCAACCTAAAGCAAGGTAAAGCAACGTAAAGCAAGGCAAGGCAAAGCAACGTAAAGCAACGTAGAGTAACGTAAAGCAAGGCAACGTAAAGCAAGGCAAAGCAAGGCAAAGCAACGTAAAGCAACGTAAAGCAACGTAAATCAAGGCAAGGCAAAGCAACGTAAAGTAACGTAAAGCAACGTAAAGGAAGGCAACGTAAAGCAACGTAAAGCAACGTAATGCAACGTAAAGCAAGGGAAGGTAAAGCAACGTAAAGCAACGTAAAGCAAGGCAACGTAAAGCAACGTAAAGGAAGGCAACGTAAAGCAACATAGTGCAACATAAAGCAAGGGAAGTTAAAGCAACGTAAAGCAACGTAAAGCAAGGCAACGTAAAGCAACGTAAAGCAAGGAAAGGCAAAGCAACGTAAAGCAAGGCAACGTAAAGCAACGTAAAGCAACGTAAAGCAAGGCAACGTAAAGCAACATAAAGCAATGCAACGTAAAGCAACGTAAAGCAACGTAAAGCAAGGCAAGGCAAGGTAAAGAAACGTAAAACAAGGAAAGGCAACGTAAAGCAACGTAAAGCAACGTAAAGCAAGGCAAGGCAAGGTAAAGCAAGGTAAAGCAACGTAAAGCATGCAAGGCAAGGTAAAGCAACGTAAAGCAATGTAAAGCAACGTAAAGCAACGTAAAGCAACGTAAAGCAAGGCAAGGCAAGGTAAAGCAACGTAATGCAACGTAAAGCAACGTAAAGCAATGTAAGGCAAGGCAAGGCAAGGCAAAGCAACGTAAAGCAACATAAAGGAACGTAAAGCAAGGCAACGTAAAGCAACGTAAAGCAACGTAAAACAACGTAAAGCAAGGCAACGTAAAGCAACGTAAATCAACGTAAAGCAAAGCAACGTAAAGCAACGTAAAGCAAAGTAAAGGAAGGCAACGTAAAGCAACGTAAAGCAAGGCAACGTAAAGCAACATAAAGCAATGCAACGTAAAGCAACGTAAAGCAACGTAAAGCAAGGCAAGGCAAGACAAAGCAACGTAAAGCAACGAAAAGCAACGTAAAGCAATGTAAAGCAAGGCAACGTAAAGAAACGTAAATCAACGTAAAGCAACGTAAAGCAAGGCAAAGCAAGGCAAAGCAACGTAATGCAACCTAAAGCAAGGTAAAGCAACGTAAAGCAAGGCAAGGCAAAGCAACGTAAAGCAACGTAGAGTAACGTAAAGCAAGGCAACGTAAAGCAAGGCAAAGCAAGGCAAAGCAACGTAAAGCAACGTAAAGCAACGTAAATCAAGGCAAGGCAAAGCAACGTAAAGTAACGTAAAGCAACGTAAAGGAAGGCAACGTAAAGCAACGTAAAGCAACGTAATGCAACGTAAAGCAAGGGAAGGTAAAGCAACGTAAAGCAACGTAAAGCAAGGCAACGTAAAGCAACGTAAAGGAAGGCAACGTAAAGCAACATAGTGCAACATAAAGCAAGGGAAGTTAAAGCAACGTAAAGCAACGTAAAGCAAGGCAACGTAAAGCAACGTAAAGCAAGGAAAGGCAAAGCAACGTAAAGCAAGGCAACGTAAAGCAACGTAAAGCAACGTAAAGCAAGGCAACGTAAAGCAAGGCAACGTAAAGCAAGGCAACATAAAGCAAGGCAACGTAAAGCAACGTAAAGCAAGGCAACGTAAAGCAAGGCAACGTAAAGTAACTTAAATCAAGGCAATGTAAAGCAAGGCAACGTAAAGCAAAGCAACGTAAAACAACGTAAAGCAACATAAAGCAAGGAATGGCAAAGCAACATTAAGCAACGTAAAGCAACGTAAAGCAACGTAAAGAAATGCAACGTAAAGCAACGTAAAGCAACGTAAAGCAAGGCAACGTGAAGCAACGCAAAGCAACGTAAAGCAACGTAAAGCAAGGCAACGTAAATCAACGTAAAGCAACGTAAGGCAACGTAAAGCAAGGCAACGTAAAGCAAAGTAAAGCAACGAAAATTAATGCAAAGTAAAGCAACGTAAGGCAACTTAAAGCAACGTAAAGCAACGTAAAGCAAGGCAATGTAAAGCAACGTAAAGCAACGTAAAGCAAGGAAAGGCAAAGCAACGTAAAGCAAGGAATGGCAAAGCAACATAAAGCAAAGTAAAGCAACGTAAAGAAAGGCAACGTAAAGCAACGTAATGCAACGTAAAGCAAGGCAACGTAAAGCAACGTAAAGCAACGTAATGCAACGTAAAGCAACGTAATGCAACGTAAAGCAACGTAAAGAAAAGTAAAGCAACGTAAAGCAACGTAAAGCAAGGCTACGTAAAGCAACGTAAAGCAAGGCTACGTAAAGCAACGTAAAGCAACGTAAAGCAACGTAAAGCAAGGCAACGTAAAGCAACGTAAATCAACGTAAAGCAAAGCAACATAAAGCAACTCAAAGCAACGTAAAGCAAGGCAACGTAAAGCAACGTAAAGCAACGTAAAGCAAGGCAACGTAAGGCAACGTAAAGCAACGTAAAGCAACGTAAAGTAAAGCAACGTAAAGCAACGTAAAGCAACGTAGAGCAACGTAAAGCAACGGAAAGTAATGCAAGGCATAGCAACGTAAAGCAAGGTAAGGCAAAGCAACGTAAAGCAACGTAAAGCAAGGTAAAGCAACGTAAAGCAAAGCAACGTAAAGCAAGGCAAAGTAAAGCAACGTAAAGCAACGTAAAGCAAGGCAACGTAAAGCAAGGAAATTTAAAGCAACGTACAGTAACGTAAAGCAAGGCAACGTCAAGCAACGTAAAGCAAAGTAAAGCAAGGCAACGTAAAGCAAGGCAACGTAAAGCAACGTAAAGCAACGTAAAGCAAGGCAACGTAAAGCAAGGGAACGTAAAGCAACGTAAAGCAACGTAAAGCAAGGCAACATAAAGCAAGGCAACGTAAAGCAACGTAAAGCAACGTAAAGCAAGGCAAGGCAAGGTAAAGCAAGGTAAAGCAACGTAAAGCAAGGCAAGGCAACGTAAAGCAACGCAAAGCAACGTAAAGCTACGTAAAGAAAGTCAAGGCAAGGCAAGGCAAGGTAACGCAACGTAAAGCAACATAAAGCAACGTAAAGCAAGGCAAGGCAAGGTAACGCAACGTGAAGCAACATAAAGCAACGTAAAGCAAGGCAAGGCAAGGTAAAGCAAAGTAAAGCAACATAAAGCAACGTAAAGCAAGGTAAGGCAAGGCAAAGCAACGTAAAGCAACGTAAAAAACGTAAAGCAAGGCAACGTAAAGCAACGTAAAGCAACGTAAAACAACGTAAAGCAAGGCAACGTAAAGCAACGTAAATCAACGTAAAGCAGAGCAACGTAAAGAAACGTAAAGCAACGTAAAGCAAGTCAAAGTAAAGCAACGTAAAGCAATGCAACGTAAAGCAACGTAAAGCAACGTAAAGCAAGACAAGGCAAGGCAAAGCAACGTAAAGCAACGTAAAGCAACGTAAAGCAAGGCAACGTAAAGCACCGTAAAGCATCCTAAAGCAACGTAAAGCAACGTAATCAGGGCAAGGCAAAGCAAGGCAAAGCAGGCAAAGCAACGTAAAGCAACCTAAAGCAAGGTAAAGCAACGTAAAGCAAGGCAAGGCAAAGCAACGTAAAGCAACGTAAAGCAACGTAAAGCAAGGCAACGTAAAGCAAAGTAAAGCAACGTAAAGCAAGGCAACGTAAAGAAAGGTAAAGCAAGGCAAAGCAACGTAAAGTAACGTAAAGAAACGTAAAGCAACGTAAAGCAATGCAACGTAAAGCAACGTAAAGCAACGTAAAGCAAGGCAAGGCAAGGCAAAGCAAGGCTAAAGCAAGGCAAAGCAACGTAAAGCAACGTAAGCAACGTAAAGCAAGGCAAGGAAAAGCAACGTAAAGCAACGTAAAGCAACGTAAATCAAGGCAAGGCAAAGCAACTTAAAGTAACGTAAAGCAACGTAAAGCAAGGCAAGGCAAAGAAAGGCAAAGCAAGGAAAAGCAACGTAAAGCTACGTAAAGCAAGGTAAAGCAAGGCAAGTCAAAGCAAGGGAAAGCAAGGCAAAGCAACGTAAAGAAACGTAAAGCAACGTAAAGCAACGTAAAGCAAGGCAAGGCAAAGCAAGGTAAAGCAACGTAAAGCAACGTAAAGCAACGTAAAGCAAGGCAAGGCAAGGTAAAGCAACGTAAACATCGTAAAGCAACGTAAAGCAACGTAAAGCAAGGCAAGGCAAGGTAAAGCAACGTAAAGCAACGTAAAGCAACGTAAAGCAAGGCAAGGCAAAGCAAGGTAAAGCATCGTAAAGTAACGTAAAGCTACGTAAAGCAAGGCAAGGCAACGTAAAGCAACGTAAAGCAAGGCAAGGCAACGTAAAGCAAGGTAAGGCAAGGCATGTCAACGTAAAGCAACGTAAAGAAGGCAAGGCAACGTAAAGCAACGTAAAGCAACGTAAGTAAAGGCAAAGCAACGTAAAGTAAGGCAACGTAAATCAACGTAAAGCAACGTAAAGCAAGGCAAGGCAATGTAAAGCAAGGCAACGTAAAGCAAGGCAAGGCAACGTAAAACAACGTAAATGAAGGCAAGACAACGTAAAGCAAGGGAACGTAAAGCAAGTCAAGGCAACGTAAAGCAACGTAAAGCAAGGCAGAGCAACGTAATGCAACGTAAAGCAACGTAAAGCAAGGCAAGGCAAGGTAAAGCAACGTAAAGCAACGTAAAGCAAGGCAAGGCAAGGTAAAGCAACATAAAGCAACGTAAAGTAACGTAAAGCAAGGGAAGGCAAGGTAAAGCAACGTAAAGCAACGTAAAGCAAGGCAAGGCAAGGTAAATCAACGTAAAGCAACGTAAAGCAACGTAAAGCAAGGCAAGGCAAGGTAAAGAAACGTAAAGCAAGGAAAGGCAACGTAAAGCAACGTAAAGCAACGTAAAGCAAGGCAAGGCAAGGTAAAGCAAGGTAAAGCAACGTAAAGCATGCAAGGCAAGGTAAAGCAACGTAAAGCAATGTAAAGCAACGTAAAGCAACGTAAAGCAACGTAAAGCAAGGCAAGGCAAGGTAAAGCAACGTAATGCAACGTAAAGCAACGTAAAGCAATGTAAGGCAAGGCAAGGCAAGGCAAAGCAACGTAAAGCAACATAAAGGAACGTAAAGCAAGGCAACGTAAAGCAACGTAAAGCAACGTAAAACAACGTAAAGCAAGGCAACGTAAAGCAACGTAAATCAACGTAAAGCAAAGCAACGTAAAGCAACGTAAAGCAAAGTAAAGGAAGGCAACGTAAAGCAACGTAAAGCAAGGCAACGTAAAGCAACATAAAGCAATGCAACGTAAAGCAACGTAAAGAAACGTAAAGCAAGGCAAGGCAAGACAAAGCAACGTAAAGCAACGAAAAGCAACGTAAAGCAATGTAAAGCAAGGCAACGTAAAGAAACGTAAATCAACGTAAAGCAACGTAAAGCAAGGCAAAGCAAGGCAAAGCAACGTAATGCAACCTAAAGCAAGGTAAAGCAACGTAAAGCAAGGCAAGGCAAAGCAACGTAAAGCAACGTAGAGTAACGTAAAGCAAGGCAACGTAAAGCAAGGCAAAGCAAGGCAAAGCAACGTAAAGCAACGTAAAGCAACGTAAATCAAGGCAAGGCAAAGCAACGTAAAGTAACGTAAAGCAACGTAAAGGAAGGCAACGTAAAGCAACGTAAAGCAACGTAATGCAACGTAAAGCAAGGGAAGGTAAAGCAACGTAAAGCAACGTAAAGCAAGGCAACGTAAAGCAACGTAAAGGAAGGCAACGTAAAGCAACATAGTGCAACATAAAGCAAGGGAAGTTAAAGCAACGTAAAGCAACGTAAAGCAAGGCAACGTAAAGCAACGTAAAGCAAGGAAAGGCAAAGCAACGTAAAGCAAGGCAACGTAAAGCAACGTAAAGCAACGTAAAGCAAGGCAACGTAAAGCAAGGCAACGTAAAGGAACGTAAAGCAAAGTAAAGCAAGGCAACGTAAAGCAACGTAAAGCAAGGCAACGTAAATCAACATAAAGCAACGTAAAACAAGGCAACGTAAATCAACGTAAACCAACTTAAAGCAACGTAAAGCAACGTAAAGCAAAGCAACGTAAAGCAAGGCAATGTAATGCAACGTAAAGCAACGTAAAGCAAGGCAAAGTAATGCAATGCAACGTAAAGCAACGTACAGCAACGTAAAGCAAGGCAACGTCAAGCAATGTAAAGCAACGTAAAGCAAGGCAACGTAAAGCAAGGCAACGTAAAGCAAGGCAACGTAAAGCAACGTAAAGCAAGGCCACGTAAAGCAAGGCAACGTAAAGCAACGTAAAGCAACGTAAAGCAAGGCAACATAAAGCAAGGCAACGTAAAGCAACGTAAAGCAATGTATAGCAAGGCAACGTAAAGCAAGGCAACGTAAAGCAACGTAAAGCAACGTAAAGCAAGGCAACGTAAAGCAACGTAAAGCAATGTAAAGCAAGGCAACGTAAAGCAACGTAAATCAAGGCAACGTAAAACAATTTAAAGCAACGTAAAGCAAGGCAACGTAAAGCAAGGCAACGTAAAGCAACGTAAAGCAAGGCAACGTAAAGCAAGGCAACGTAAAGCAACTTAAAGCAAGGCAATGTAAAGCAAGGCAACGTAAAGCAAAGCAACCTAAAGCAACGTAAAGCAACGTAAAGCAAGGCAAGGTAAAGCAAGGCAAAGTAAAGCAACGTAAAGCAAGGCAACGTAAAACAATTTAAAGCAACGTAAGGCAAGGCAACGTAAAGCAAGGCAACGTAAAGCAACGTAAAGCAAGGCAACGTAAAGCAAGGCAACGTAAAGCTACTTAAAGCAAGGCAATGTAAAGCAAGGCAACGTAAAGCAAAGCAACGTAAAGCAACGTAAAGCAACGTAAAGCAAGGAAAGGCAAAGCAACATAAAGCAACATAAAGCAACGTAAAGCAACGTAAAAAAATGCAACGTAATGCAACGTAAAGCAACGTAAAGCAAGGCAACGTAAAGCAACGTGAAGCAACGCAAAGCAACGTAAAGCAACGTAAAGCAAGGCAACGTAAATCAACGTAAAGCAACGTAAAGAAACGTAAAGCAAGGCAACGTAAAGCAAAGTAAATCAACGTAAATCAATGCAACGTAAAGCAACGTTAGGCAACTTAAAGCAACGTAAAGCAACGTAAAGCAAGGCAACGTAAAGTAACGTAAACCAACGTAAAGCAAGGAAAGGCAAAGCAACGTAAAACAAGGAAAGGCAAAGCAACGTAAAGCAAAGTAAAGCAACGTAAAGAAAGGCAACGTAAAGCAACGTAATGCAACGTAAAGCAAGGCAACGTAAAGCAACGTAAAGCAACGTAAAGCAACGTAAAGCAAGGCAACATATAGCAACACAAAGCAACATAAAGCAAGGCAACGTAAAGCAACGTAAAGCAACGTAAAGCAAGGCAACGTAAGGCAACGTAAAGCAACGTAAAGTAAAGCAATGTAAAGCAACGTAAAGCAACGTAAAGCAACGTAAAGCAACGTAAAGTAAGGCAAGGGAAAGCAACGTAAAGCAAGGTAAGGCAAAGCAACGTAAAGCAACGTAAAGCAACGTAAAGCAAAGCAACGTAAAGCAAGGCAAAATAAAGCAACGTAAAGCAACGTAAAGCAAGGCAACGTAAAGCAAGGAAATTTAAAGCAACGTACAGTAACGTAAAGCAAGGCAACGTTAAGCAACGTAAAGCAAGGCAACGTAAAGCAAGGTAATGTAAAGCAAGGCAACGTAAAGCAACGTAAAGCAAAGTAAAGCAAGGCAACGTAAAGCAAGGCAACGTAAAGCAACGTAAAGCAACGAAAAGCAACGTAAAGCAAGGCAACGTAAAGCAAGGCAACGTAAAGCAATGTAAAGCAACGTAAAGCAAGGCAACATAAAGCAAGGCAACGTAAAGCAAATTAAAGCAACGTAAAGCAAGGCAACGTAAAGCAACGTAAAGCAAGGCAACGTAAAGCAACGTAAAGCAACGTAAAGCAAGGCAACGTAAAACAATGTAAAGCAACGTAAAGCAAGGCAACGTAAATCAACGTAAAGCAACTTAAAGCAACGTAAAGCAACGTAAAGCAAAGCAACGTAAAGCAAGGCAATGTAATGCAACGTAAAGCAACGTAAAGCAAGGCAAAGTAATGCAATGCAACGTAAAGCAACGTACAGCAACGTAAAGCAAGGCAACGTCAAGCAATGTAAAGCAACGTAAAGCAAGGCAACGTAAAGCAAGGCAACGTAAAGCAACGTAAAGCAAGGCCACGTAAAGCAAGGCAACGTAAAGCAACGTAAAGCAACGTAAAGCAAGGCAACATAAAGCAAGGCAACGTAAAGCAACGTAAAGCAATGTATAGCAAGGCAACGTAAAGCAAGGCAACGTAAAGCAACATAAAGCAACGTAAAGCAAGGCAACGTAAAGCAACGTAAAGCAATGTAAAGCAAGGCAACGTAAAGCAACGTAAATCAAGGCAACGTAAAACAATTTAAAGCAACGTAAAGCAAGGCAACGTAAAGCAACGTAAAGCAAGGCAACGTAAAGCAAGGCAACGTAAAGCAACTTAAAGCAAGGCAATGTAAAGCAAGGCAACATAAAGCAAAGCAACCTAAAGCAACGTAAAGCAACGTAAAGCAAGGCAAGGTAAAGCAAGGCAAAGTAAAGCAACGTAAAGCAAGGCAACGTAAAACAATTTAAAGCAACGTAAAGCAAGGCAACGTAAAGCAAGGCAACGTAAAGCAACGTAAAGCAAGGCAACGTAAAGCAAGGCAACGTAAAGGAACTTAAAGCAAGGCAATGTAAAGCAAGGCAACGTAAAGCAAAGCAACGTAAAGCAACGTAAAGCAACGTAAAGCAAGGAAAGGCAAAGCAACATAAAGCAACATAAAGCAACGTAAAGCAACGTAAAAAAATGCAACGTAATGCAACGTAAAGCAACGTAAAGCAAGGCAACGTAAAGCAACGTGAAGCAACGCAAAGCAACGTAAAGCAACGTAAAGCAAGGCAACGTAAATCAACGTAAAGCAACGTAAAGAAACGTAAAGCAAGGCAACGTAAAGCAAAGTAAATCAACGTAAATCAATGCAACGTAAAGCAACGTAAGGCAACTTAAAGCAACGTAAAGCAACGTAAAGCAAGGCAACGTAAAGTAACGTAAACCAACGTAAAGCAAGGAAAGGCAAAGCAACGTAAAACAAGGAAAGGCAAAGCAACGTAAAGCAAAGTAAAGCAACGTAAAGAAAGGCAACGTAAAGCAACGTAATGCAACGTAAATCAAGGCAACGTAAAGCAACGTAAAGCAACGTAAAGCAACGTAAAGCAAGGCAACATATAGCAACACAAAGCAACATAAAGCAAGGCAACGTAAAGCAACGTAAAGCAACGTAAAGCAAGGCAACGTAAGGCAACGTAAAGCAACGTAAAGTAAAGCAACGTAAAGCAACGTAAAGCAACGTAAAGCAACGTAAAGCAACGTAAAGTAAGGCAAGGGAAAGCAACGTAAAGCAAGGTAAGGCAAAGCAACGTAAAGCAACGTAAAGCAACGTAAAGCAAAGCAACGTAAAGCAAGGCAAAATAAAGCAACGTAAAGCAACGTAAAGCAAGGCAACGTAAAGCAAGGAAATTTAAAGCAACGTACAGTAACGTAAAGCAAGGCAACGTTAAGCAACGTAAAGCAAGGCAACGTAAAGCAAGGTAATGTAAAGCAAGGCAACGTAAAGCAACGTAAAGCAAAGTAAAGCAAGGCAACGTAAAGCAAGGCAACGTAAAGCAACGTAAAGCAACGAAAAGCAACGTAAAGCAAGGCAACGTAAAGCAAGGCAACGTAAAGCAATGTAAAGCAACGTAAAGCAAGGCAACATAAAGCAAGGCAACGTAAAGCAAATTAAAGCAACGTAAAGCAAGGCAACGTAAAGCAACGTAAAGCAACGTAAAGCAAGGCAACGTAAAGCAACGTAAAGCAACGTAAAGCAAGGCAACGTAAAACAATGTAAAGCAACGTAAAGCAAGGCAACGTAAATCAACGTAAAGCAACTTAAAGCAACGTAAAGCAACGTAAAGCAAAGCAACGTAAAGCAAGGCAATGTAATGCAACGTAAAGCAACGTAAAGCAAGGCAAAGTAATGCAATGCAACGTAAAGCAACGTACAGCAACGTAAAGCAAGGCAACGTCAAGCAATGTAAAGCAACGTAAAGGAAGGCAACGTAAAGCAAGGCAACGTAAAGCAACGTAAAGCAAGGCCACGTAAAGCAAGGCAACGTAAAGCAACGTAAAGCAACGTAAAGCAAGGCAACATAAAGCAAGGCAACGTAAAGCAACGTAAAGCAATGTATAGCAAGGCAACGTAAAGCAAGGCAACGTAAAGCAACATAAAGCAACGTAAAGCAAGGCAACGTAAAGCAACGTAAAGCAATGTAAAGCAAGGCAACGTAAAGCAACGTAAATCAAGGCAACGTAAAACAATTTAAAGCAACGTAAAGCAAGGCAACGTAAAGCAACGTAAAGCAAGGCAACGTAAAGCAAGGCAACGTAAAGCAACTTAAAGCAAGGCAATGTAAAGCAAGGCAACGTAAAGCAAAGCAACCTAAAGCAACGTAAAGCAACGTAAAGCAAGGCAAGGTAAAGCAAGGCAAAGTAAAGCAACGTAAAGCAAGGCAACGTAAAACAATTTAAAGCAACGTAAAGCAAGGCAACGTAAAGCAAGGCAACGTAAAGCAACGTAAAGCAAGGCAACGTAAAGCAAGGCAACGTAAAGGAACTTAAAGCAAGCAATGTAAAGCAAGGCAACGTAAAGCAAAGCAACGTAAAGCAACGTAAAGCAACGTAAAGCAAGGAAAGGCAAAGCAACATAAAGCAACATAAAGCAACGTAAAGCAACGTAAAAAAATGCAACGTAATGCAACGTAAAGCAACGTAAAGCAAGGCAACGTAAAGCAACGTGAAGCAACTCAAAGCGACGTAAAGCAACGTAAAGCAAGGCAACGTAAATCAACGTAAAGCAACGTAAAGCAACGTAAAGCAAGGCAACGTAAAGCAAATTAAATCAACGTAAATCAATGCAACGTAAAGCAACGTAAGGCAACTTAAAGCAACGTAAAGCAACGTAAAGCAAGGCAACGTAAAGTAACGTAAAGCAACGTAAAGCAAGGAAAGGCAAAGCAACGTAAAACAAGGAAAGGCAAAGCAACGTAAAGCAAAGTAAAGCAACGTAAAGAAAGGCAACGTAAAGCAACGTAATGCAACGTAAAGCAAGGCAACGTAAAGCAACGTAAAGCAACATAATGCAACGTAAAGCAACGTAAAGAAAAGTAAAGCAACGTAAAGCAACGTAAAGCAAGGCTACGTAAAGCAACGTAAAGCAACGTAAAGCAACGTAAAGCAAGGCAACGTAAAGCAACGTAAAGCAACGTAAATCAACGTAAAGCAAGGCAACATATAGCAACACAAAGCAACATAAAGCAAGGCAACGTAAAGCAACGTAAAGCAACGTAAAGCAAGGCAACGTAAGGCAACGTAAAGCAACGTAAAGTAAAGCAACGTAAAGCAACGTAAAGCAACGTAAAGCAACGTAAAGCAACGTAAAGTAAGGCAAGGCAAAGCAACGTAAAGCAAGGTAAGGCAAAGCAACGTAAAGCAACGTAAAGAAACGTAAAGCAAAGCAACGTAAAGCAAGGCAAAATAAAGCAACGTAAAGCAACGTAAAGCAAGGCAACGTAAAGCAAGGAAATTTAAAGCAACGTACAGTAACGTAAAGCAAGGCAACGTTAAGCAACGTAAAGCAAGGCAACGTAAAGCAAGGTAATGTAAAGCAAGGCAACGTAAAGCAACGTAAAGCAAAGTAAAGCAAGGCAACGTAAAGCAAGGCAACGTAAAGCAACGTAAAGCAACGAAAAGCAACGTAAAGCAAGGCAACGTAAAGCAAGGCAACGTAAAGCAATGTAAAGCAACGTAAAGCAAGGCAACGTAAAGCAACGTAAAGCAACGTAAAGCAAGGCAACGTAAAGCAACGTAAAGCAACGTAAAGCAAGGCAACGTAAAACAATGTAAAGCAACGTAAAGCAAGGCAACGTAAAGCAAGGCAACGTAAAGCAAGGCAACGTAAATCAACGTAAATCAAGGTAAAGCAAGGCAACGTAAAGCAAGGCAACGTAAAGCAAGGAAACGTAAAGCAACGTAAAGCAACGTAAATTAAGGCCTCGTAAAGCAAGGCAACGTAAAGCATCGTAAAGCAACGTAAAGCAACGTAAAGCAAGGCAACATAAAGCAAGGCAACGTAAAGCAAGGTAAAGCAAGGTAAAGCAACGTAAAGCAAGGCAACGTAAAGCAACGTAAAGCAACGTAATGCAACGTAAAGCAACGTAAAGAAAAGTAAAGCAACGTAAAGCAACGTAAAGCAAGGCTACGTAAAGCAACGTAAAGCAACGTAAAGCAACGTAAAGCAAGGCAACGTAAAGCAACGTAAAGCAACGTAAAGCAACGTAAAGCAAGGCAACATAAAGCAACGTAAAGCAACGTAAAGCAAGGCAACGTAAAGCAACGTAAAGCAACTTAAAGCAAGGCAACGTAAGGCAACGTAAAGCAACGTAAAGTAAGACAACGTAAAGCAACGTAAAGCAACGTAAAGCAACGTAAAGTAAGGCAAGGCAAAGCAACGTAAAGCAAGATAAGGCAAAGCAACGTAAAGCAACGTAAAGCAACAGAAAGCAACGTAAAGCAAAGCAACGTAAAGCAAGGCAAAGTAAAGCAACGTAAAGCAACGTAAAGCAAGGCAACGTAAAGCAAGGAAATGTAAAGCAACGTACAGTAACGTAAAACAAGGCAACGTCAAGCAACGTAAAGCAACGTAAAGCAAGGCAACGTAAAGCAACGTAAAGCAACGTAAAGCAAGGCAACGTAAAGCAACGTAAAGCAACGTAAAGCAACGTAAAGAAACTTAAAGCAAGGCAACGTAAAGCAACGTAATGCAACGTAAAGCAAGGCAACGGAAAGCAACGTAAAGCAACGTAATGCAACGTAAAGCAACGTAAAGAAAAGTAAAGCAACGTAAACAACGTAAAGCAAGGCTACGTAAAGCAACGTAAAGCAACGTAAGGCAACGTAAAGCAAGGAAACGTAAAGCAACGTAAAGCAACGTAAAGCAAGGCAACATAAAGCAACGTAAAGCAATGTAAAGCAAGGCAACGTAAAGCAACGTAAAGCAATGTAAAGCAAGGCAACGTAAGGCAACGTAAAGCAACGTAAAGCAAGGCAACGTAAGGCAACGTAAAGCAACGTAAAGCAACGTAAAGTAAGGCTAGGCAAAGCAACATAAAGCAAGATAAGGCAAAGCAACGTAAAGCAACGTAAAGCAACAGAAAGCAACGTAAAGCAAAGCAACGTAAAGCAAGGCAAAGTAAAGAAACGTAAAGCAACGTAAAGCAAGGCAACGTAAAGCAAGGAAATGTAAAGCAACGTACAGTAACGTAAAACAAGGCAACGTCAAGCAACGTAAAGCAACGTAAAGCAAGGCAACGTAAAGCAAGGCAACGTAAAGCAACGTAAAGCAACGTAAAGCAAGGCAACGTAAAGCAAGGAAATGTAAAGCAACGTACAGTAACGTAAAACAAGGCAACGTCAAGCAACGTAAAGCAACGTAAAGCAAGGCAACGTAAAGCAAGGCAACGTAAAGCAACGTAAAGCAACGTAAAGCAAGGCAACGTAAAGCAAGGAAATGTAAAGCAACGTACAGTAACGTAAAACAAGGCAACGTCAAGCAACGTAAAGCAACGTAAAGCAAGGCAACATAAAGCAAGGCAATGTAAAGCAAGGCAACGTAAAGCAACGTAAAGCAAAGTAAAGCAAGGCAACGTAAAGCAAGGCAACGTAAAGCAACGTAAAGCAACGAAAAGCAAGGCAACGTAAAGCAAGGCAACGTAATGCAACGTAAAGCAACGTAAAGCAAGGCAACGTAAAGCAAGGCAACGTAAAGCAACGTAAAGAAACGTAAAGCAAGGCAACGTAAAGCAAGGCAACGTAAAGCGACGTAAAGCAACGTAAAGCAAGGCAACGTAAAGCGACGTAAAGCGACGTAAATCAAGGCAACGTAAAGCGACGTAAAGCGACGTAAAGCAAGGCAACGTAAAGCGACGTAAAGCGACGTAAATCAAGGCAACGTAAAGCGACGTAAAGCGACGTAAATCAAGGCAACGTAAAGCTACGTAAAGCGACGCAAGGCAAGGCAAGGCAAGGCAAGGCAAGGCAAGGCAAGGCAAGGCAAGGTAAGGCAGTTTGAAACATGCTTCTTGTAACTGCTATAAATATATTCTTAGAACAAAATAAAATTGACATTATTGCTCGTTTCAAGTCTCGTCCCGTCTCTTAATCGTGGCACCCTACCTTTCCTTTCCTTTCCTTTCCTTTCCTTTCCTTTCCTTTCCTTTCCTTTCCTTTCCTTTCCTTTCCTTTCCTTTCCTTTCCTTTCCTTTCCTTTCCTTTCCTTCTCCTTTCCCTTTCCTTCCCTTCCCTTCCCTTCCCTTCCCTTCCCTTCCCTTCCCTTCCCTTCCCTTCCCTTCCCTTCCCTTCCCTTCCCTTCCCTTCCCTTCCCTTCCCTTCCCTTCCCTTCCCTTCCCTTCCCTTCCCTTCCCTTCCCTTCCCTTCCCTTCCCTTCCCTTCCCTTCCCTTCCCTTCCCTTCCCTTCCCTTCCCTTCCCTTCCCTTCCCTTCCCTTCCCTTCCCTTCCCTTCCCTTCCCTTCCCTTCCCTTCCCTTCCCTTCCCTTCCCTTACCTCACCTTCCCTCTCCTCTCCTCTCCTCACCTCACCTCACCTCACCTCACCTCACCTCACCTTTCCTTACAATACCTTACCTTACCTTACCCTACCTTATCTTACCTTACTTGTCCTTAACTTCCCTTACCTTAACTGACTTAAATTACCTGATCTTACCATACCCTCACCTGACCAGAACTGACATTTACCTGACCTTGACCTTTTCTTGACATTGACCCGACTTTACCTTACCATACCTTACCTTACCTTACGTAAGGTACAGAGGGAGGGGAGATGCTCTCTCCATCGCACTTGTTCCCTGCTGCCCTGAACTTAAACCCTTCTGAGACGTCGGGAGATCAAACTCCCATGTTTCCCAGCAAAGCCACCAGGACCTGTTAAGAGTAGAGGGTCTACCTCAGGGTACTCAAGGTCAGAGAAAGGTCAGGTTAGGTCAGGGTAAGGTGACTTCAGGGTACGTTAAGGTAACATAAGGTAAAGTAAGGTAGAGAAGGGTAGGGTAAAGAAAGGTAAGGTAAGGTCAGGTCAAGGTCAATGTCAGATCTGGTCAGGTGAGGGTAAGGAAAGATCAAGTAAGGCAAGGTCAGTTAAGGTAAGGTAATGTAAGTTAAGGAAATATAAGGTGAGATAAAGTTAGTTATGGGTAAGACGTGGCTAAGTTAATTTAAGGTAAGGTTAAGAGTAAGGTAAGTTCAGGTAAGGTAAGTTCAGGTAAGGTAAGGTAAGGTAAGGTAAGTAAGGTAAGGTAAGGTAAGGTAAGGTAAGGTAAGGTAAGGTAAGGTAAGGTAAGGTAAAGTAAGGTAAGATAAGGTAAGTTAAGGAAAGTTAAGGTAAGGTAAGTTAATGTAAGATAAGGTAAGTTAAGGTAAGGTAAGTTTAGTTAAGTTAAGATTAGGTAAGATAAGTTAAGGTAAGTTGAAGTAAGGTAAGGCAAGGTAACGTAAGGTACTTTAAGTTAAGGTAAGTTAAGGAAATGAAAGGTAAGTTAAGGTAAGTGAAGCTATGGAAAGTTAAGGTAAGTTAAGGTAAGATAAGGTAAGTTAAGTTAAGTTAACTTAAGGTAAGTTAAGTTAAGGGAAGTTAAGGCAAGGTAAAGTAAGGTACGTAAAGTTAAGGTAAGTTAAGGTAAGATAAGTAAAGGTAATAGAAGTTAAGATAAGGTAAGGTAAGTAAAGTTAAGTTTAGGTAAGTTAAGTTAAGGTAAGGTAGGTAAAGTTAAGTTAAGTTAAGGTAAGGCAAGCTAAGGTAAGTTACGTTAACTTAAGGTAAGGTAAGTTAAGTTAAGCTAAAGTAAGTTAAATTAAGGTTAAGTTAAGTTAAGGTAGGTTAAGTTAAGGTAAGGTAAGTAAAGTTAAGTTCAGGTAAGTAAAGTTAAATACAGTTAAGTTAAGGTAAGGTAAGTTAAGGTAAGTTAAGGTAGGTTAAGTTAAGGTAAGTTAAGCTAAGGTAAGTTAAGGCAAGACAAGGTAAGTTAAGGTAAATTTTGTTAAGGCAAGGAAAGTTATGGTAAATTAAGTCAAGGTAAGTTAAGGTAAAATAAGTTAAGATTAGTTAGTTAAGTTAAGGTAAGTTAAGGTAAGGTAAGGTAAGTTAAGGTAAGGTAAGTAAAGGTAAGGTAAGTTAAGGTAAGTAAAGGTAAGGTAAGTTAAGGTAAGTAAAGGTAAGTTAAGGTAAGTTAAGATAGAGTAAGGAAATTTAAGGTAAGTTAAGCTAAGGAAAGTTAAGTTAAGGTAAGTTAAGGTAAGTTAAGGAAGGTTAAGTTAAGGTAAGTAAAGGAAAACTAAGGCAAGGCAAGGTAAGTTAACGTAAGTTTAGTTAAGGCAAGGTAAGTTAAGGTAAGTTAAGTGAAGGTAATTTAAGGTAAGTTAAGGCTAGGCAAAGTAAGTTAAGGTAAGTTAAGGCAATTTAAGTTATGTTAAGTTAAGGTAAGGTAGGGTAAGTTATGTTATGTTATGTTAAGGGAAGTTAAGACAAGGAAAGGTAAGTTAAGGTAAGGTTTGAAAAGGCAAGGTAAGTTAAGTTTAGGTAAGGTAAGCTAAATTAAGTTAAGTAAGTTTAGTTAAAGTAAGTTAAATTAAGGTAAGTTAAGTTTAGTAAAGACAATGTTACTCAAGGTAAGTTAAGGTAAGGTAAGTTAAGGTAAGGTAAGGTTAGTTAAGTTAGGTTAAGGTAACATAAGTCAAGGAAAGTTAAGTTAAGGTATATTAAGGAAAGTTAAGTTAAGGTAAGTTAATTTAATTTAAGGTAAGTTAAGTTATGGTAAATTAAGTTAATGTAAGTTAAGTGAAGTTAAGGTAAGTTAAGTTAAGTTAAGGTAAGAATTCAAGGTAAGTTAAGTAAAGGTAAGTTAAGGTAAGTTAAGTTAAGGTAAGTTAAGGTAAGTAAAGGTAAGTTAAGTCAACTTAAGTTAAGTTAAATAAGTTAAGTTAATGCAAGTTAAGTTAAGGTAAGTTAAGGTAAGTTATAGTAAGTTAAGGTAAGTAAAGTTAAGTTAAGTTAAGGTACTTTAAGGCAAGTTAAGTTAAGGTAAGTTATAGTAAGTTAAGGTAAGTAAAGTTAAATTAAGTTAAGGTACTTTAAGGCAAGGCAAGGTAATTTAAGGTAAGTTTAGTTAAGGCAAGGTAAGTTAAGGTGAGTTAAGGTAAGTTAAGTTAAGGTAATTAAGTTAAGGTAAGTTAAGGTAATGTAAGGTAAGTTAAGGTATCTTAGGCTTAGGAAAGTTAAGGTAAGTTAAGGTAAGTTAAGATAATGTAAGTTAAGGTAGGTTAAGTTAAGGAAAGTTACGGAAAATTAAGGAAAGGCAAGGTAATTTAAGGTAAGTTAAGGCAAGGTAAGGTAATTTAAGGTAAGTTTAGTTAAGGCAAGGTAAGTTAAAGTTAAGGTAAGGTAAGTTAAGTTACGTTAAGTTAATGTAAGTTAAGGTAAGTTATGTTAAGGTAATTTAAGTTAAGGTAAGAAAAGTTAAGTTAAGGTAAGGGAAGTTAAGTTAAGGGAAGTTAAGTTAAGGTAAGTAAATGCAAGGCAATGTAAATTAAGGTAAGGTAAGGTAACTTAAGTTAACTTAAAGTAAGTCAAATTATGGTAAGTCAAGTCAAGTTAAGTTAAGTTAGGGTAAATTAAGGTAAGTTAAGGTAAGATAAATTAAGGTAAGGTAAGTTAAGTTCTGTTAAGTAAAGGTAAGATAAGTTCAGTTAAGTTAAGATAAGGTAAGTTAAGATAAGGTAAGTTAAGTTAAGTAAAGTTAAGTTAAGTTTAATTTAAGTTAAGGTAAGGTAAGTTAAGTTAAAGGTAAGGTAAGTTAAATTAAGGTAAGTTAAGTTCACTTAAGGTTAGGTAAGTGAAGTTAAGGTAAGTTAAGTTAAGTATAGTTAAGTCAAGTCAAGTTAAAGAAAGTTTTGGCAAGTTAAGGCAAGTTTAACCAAGGCAAGTTAAGGCAAGTTAAGGCAAGTTAAGGCAAGTTGACGCAGTTTGAGGAAGTTGAGGCAAGCTAAGTTAAGGCAAGTTAAGTTTAGTTAAGTTATGGCAAGTTTTGTTAAGGCAGGTTAAGTTAAGGCAAGTTAATTTAAGGCAAGTCAAGTTAAGTGAAGGCAAGTAAAGTTAAGGTAAGTTAAGTAAAGTTAAGGCATGTTAAGGCAAGTTAAGGCAAGTGAAGGCATGTTAAGGCAAGTTAAGGCAAATAAAGGTTGGTAAACGCAAGGCAAGTTAAGGCAAGATAATGCAACTTAAGGCAAATTAAGGCAAGTTAAGTTAAGGTAAGGCATGTCAAGTTATGTTAAGTTAAGTTATATTAAGTTAAGGCATGTTAAGACAAGTTAAGTCAAGTTAGGGCAAGTTAAGGCAAGTTAAGTCAAGGCAAGTTATTTAAAGGTAAGATAAGTTTAATTAAGTGGTTATGTTAAGTTAATTTGAGCGTAAGGTAAGGTCAGGTAAGTTACGGTCAGGTAATGTAAGGTCAGGGTAAGGTCAGGTCAGGTCAGGGTTAGGTCAGGGTTAGGTCAGGTCAAGGTAAGGTAAGGTAAGTTCGGTTAAGGTAAGGTAATGATAAGGCAAGGCAAGGCAAGGCAAGGCAAGACAAGGTAAGGCAAGGCAAGATAAGGTAAGGCAAGGCAAGTAAAGACAAGTTAAGTTCAGGCAAGTTTGGTTAAGGCAAGTTAAGTTAAGTTAAGTTAAGTTAAGGCGAGGCAAGGGAAGGCAAGTCAAGGTAAAGCAATGCAAGACAAGTTTAATCATGATAAGTAAAGTTAAGACAAGTTAAGTCAAGTTGCAGCAAGTAAAGTCAAGTTATGCCAAGTTATGTCAAGTAAAAAAAAGTTAAGTTAAGTAAAGGTAAGTCAAGTTAAGTCAAGTTATGTCAAGCTAAGTCTAGTTAAGTCAAGGCAAGTCATAGTAAGTCAAGGCAAGACAAATTAAGTAAAGTTAAGTCAAGTTAATTAAAGTTAAGGCAAGGTAAGCCAAGTTATGTAAAGTAAAGGCAAGTTAAATTAAGGCAAGTCAAGTTAAGGCAAGTTAAGTTAAGTTAACACAATATAAGTTAAGTTAAGGCAAGTTCAGTTAAGTCAAGTTAAGTTTAGCTAAGTTAAGGAGAGTTAATTTAAGGTAAGTTAAGTTAAGTGAGGTTAAGTTAACTTAAGGTAAGTTAACATAACGATAAGATAAGATTACGTAAGGTGAGGTAAGGTAAGGTAACGTAACGTAAGGCAAGCTAAGGTCAGGTAAGGTAAAGTCAGGGTAAGGTGCAGAGGGAGGTGAGATGCTGTCTCCCTCTCAAGGTCAGAGTAAGGTTAGTTCAGGTCAGGTCAGGTTAGGGTAAGGTCAGGTCAGGTCAGGGTAAGGTCAGGTCTGGTAAGGTAAGGTAAGGTAAGGTAAGGTAAGGTAAGGAAATTTAGGTAAGGTAAGGTCAGGTTAAGGTCAAAGAAAAGATAAGGTAAGGTAAGGTAAAAAGGTTAGGTCAAGGTTAGGATAAAGAAAGGTCAGGTAAGGTAAGGTCAGGGAAAGTTCAGGTTAGGTCAGGTCAGGGTAATTTCAGATCAGATTAGGTCAGGGTATAATCAGGTCATGGTAAGGTAAGGTAAAGTAATGTAATGACATTACACTTTTTCCTTTCCTTTCCTTTTCCTTTCCTTTCCTTTCCTTTCCTTTCCTTTCCTTTCCTTTCCTTTCCTTTCCTTTCCTTCCTTTCCTTTCCTTTCCTTTCCTTTCCTTTCCTTTTCCTTTCTTTCCTTTCCTTTCCTTTCCTTTCCTTTCCTTTCCTTTCCTTTCCTTTCCTTTCCTTTCCTTTTTCCTTTCCTTTCCTTTCCTTTCCTTTCCTTTCCTTTCCTTTCCTTTCCTTTCCTTTCCTTTCCTTTCTCCTTTCCTTTCCTTTTCCTTTCCTTTCCTTTCCTTTCCTTTCCTTTCCTTTCCTTTCCTTTCCTTTCCTTTCCTTTCCTTTCTTTCCTTTCCTTTCCTTTCCTTTCCTTTCCTTTCCTTTCCTTTCCTTTCCTTTCCTTTCCTTTCCTTTCCTTTCCTTTCCTCCTTTCCTTTCCCTTTCCTTTCCTTTCCTTTCCTTTCCTTCCTTTCCTTTCCTTTCCTTCCTTTCCTTTCCTTTCCTTTCCTTTCCTTTCCTTTCCTTTCCTTTCCTTTCCTTTCCTTTCCTTTCCTTTCCTTTCCTTTCCTTTCCCTGACCATACTTTACATGATCTTACCGTACCTTACCCTAACCTTATCCTAACCTTACTTTACATGACCCTACCGTACCTTACCTTACCTTAGGTTACATTACACTTATCTTACCCTTACCTTTCCTTATCTTACCTTACTTTTCCTTACCTTACCTGACCTGACCTGACCTGTCTGACCTTACCCTGACCTTACCCTAACCTTACTTTGCATGACCTTACCGTACCTTACCTTACCTTAAGTTACCTTACATTACACTTATCTTACCCTTACCTTACCTTACCTGACCTGACCTGACCTGACCTTACCGTAACCTTACTTTGCATGACCTTACCGTACCTTACCTTACCTTAAGTTACCTTACATTACACTTATCTTACCCTTACCTTACCTTACCTGACCTGACCTGACCTTACCGTAACCTTACTTTGCATGACCTTACCATACCTTACCTTACCTTAGGTTACCTTACATTACACTTATCTTACCCTTATCTTACCTTACCTTACCTTACCTTACCTTACCTTACCTTACCTTACCTTACCTTACCTTACCTTACCTTACCTACCTTACCTTACCTTATCTGACCTGACCTTACCGTACCTTTACTTTGCATGACCTTACCATACCTTATCTTACCTTAGGTTACCTTACATTACACTTATCTTACCCTTACTTTACCTTACCTTACCTCACCTTGACTGACCTTATCCTGACCTGACCTGACCTTACTCTGACCTGACCGAACTGAAGTTTCCCTGACCTTACCTGACCTTACATTACCCTGAACTTGACTTGAACTTTCATTACCCTGACCTTACCTTTCCTGACCTTACCTACCCTGAACTTAAATTACCCTGACCTTGGATTGAAATTGACCTTGACCTGACCTGACCCGACCTGACCATGCCTGAACCTCACCTGACCTGACCTGACTTGAACTTACCCTGACATACATTACTGGACCTCACCTATCCTGACCTTATCTTACACTGACCATTGCCTGACCATGAGCTTGACCTGACCTTGACTTCATCTTGACCTTGACCTTGACTTGGCTTGATTTGCCTTGCCTTAACTTGCGTTCGTTAACTTTCTTTAACTTGCCTTAACTGGCCTTAACTTGTCTTTACTTCCCTTGAACTAACTTGACTTAACTTGACTTGACATAACTTGACTTAACTTGACATAAGTTGCCTTACCTTAAGTAGCCTTAAATTGCCTTTAGTTGCCTTAACTTGCCTTAACTAAACTTAACTTAACTTGCCTTAACTTGCCTTTACTTGCCTTAACCTGTTTTAACCTAACTTAACTTAACTTGTCTTAAGTTAAATTACCTTAACTTGTCTTAACTTTACTTAACTTGCCTTAACTTAATTTGCCTTAACTTAACTTGCCTTAACTGAACTTAACTTGCTTTAACTTCAAATAATTTTGCTTAACTTGACTTAACTTGACCAAACTTGCCTTAACTTGACTTAACATGACTTACCTTGCCTTCACTTAACTTGACTTAACTTCCCTTCACTTGACTTAACTTGCCTTGCCTTAACCTAACATAACTTAACTTGTCATAACTTAACTTAACTTGCCTTAACTTAAATTTGCCTTAACTTAACATGACTTAACTTGACTTAACTTGCCTTCACTTGCCTTAATGGAACTTGCTTTAACTTGCATTAATTTAAATTGCCTTTACCCACCTTAACTACCTTAACTTGTTTTAACTTAACTTTCCTTGCCTTAACTTGCCTTTACTTAACTTGCCTTAACTTGCCTCAACTTGCCATAACTTGCCTTAACTTAACTTTACTTACCTTAACTTGCCTTAACTTGACTTGCCTTAACTTGACTTGCCTTAACTTAATTTGCCTTAGCTTTCCTTAACTTAACTTGCCTTTACCTGCCTTAACTACCTTAACTTGCCTTAACTTGACTTAACTTGCCTTAACTTGCCTTTGCTTGCTTTAACTTGCCTTAAGTTAACTTGCCATGCCATAACTTACCTTAACTTAACTTAACTTAAACTACCTTAACTTTTCTTACCTTATCTTAATTTACCGTACTTTAACTTAACTTACCTTAACTTACCTTGCCCTAACTAAACTTACCTTACCTTAACTTACCTTGCCTTGCCTTAATTTACCTTACCTTCACTTACCTTACCTTAACTTAACTTCACTTACCTTAATTTAACTTACCTTAAATTTCCTTAACTTAATTTACCTTACCTTAACTAAACTTAACTTAACTTACCTTACCTTACCTTAACTTACCTTGCCTTAACTAAACTTAACTTAATTTACCTTACCTTGACCTAACTTACTTAGACTTACCTTGACCTAACTTACTTAGACTTACCTTAACTTCACTTACCTCAACTTAAGTAAACTTAACTTAACTTAACTAACCTTACCTTAACTTTACTTACCTTAACTAAATTTATCTTACCCTTACTAACATTAACTTCTCTTACCTTAACTTACCTAAACTTACCTTATACTTAACTTAACTTACTTTACCTTAACTTATCTTACCTTAACCTAAATTACCTTAACTTACCGTAACTTACCTTAACTTAACTTATATTAACTTTCCTTTAGCTACCGTAACTTACCTTAACTAAACTTACCTTAACTTACCTTTCCTTAACTTACCTTAACTTTCCTTATCTTAACATAACTTATCTAACCTTAACTTACTTATCTTAATTTACCTTAACTTAACTTACCTCAACTTAACTTCCCTTAACTTAAACTTAACTTACCTTAACTTCCCTTAACATAACTTACCTTAACTTAACTTAATTTAACTTAACTTAACTTACTTTACCTTAACTTAACTTATCTTACCTTAAATTACCTTAACTTATCTTACCTTAACTTACCTTAACTCACCTTACCTTAACTAAACTTTCTTTAACTTACATTGCCTTGCCTTAACTTACCTTAACTTACCTTCACTTAACTTAACTTCACTTAACTTAACTTACCTTAACTTTACTTCACTTACCTTAACTTCACTTACCTTACCTTAACTTAACTTAACTTACCTTACCTTTACTTAACTTAAACTAACTCACCTTAATTTACCTTATCTTAAGTTACCTTAACTTACCTTGCCTTAACTTACCTGAACTTAACTTACCTTTCCTTAACTTCTCTTACCTTAACTTTACTTAACTTACCTTAACTTAACTTACCTTTACTTAACTTACCTTAACTTACATTAACTTAACTTACCTTCACTTACCTTGTCTTACCTTACCTTACCTTAACTTAACTTAACATAACTTAATATAACTTAACTTAACTTAACTTAACTTACCTTTCCTTAACTTAACTTAATTAACGTTAACTAATCTTAACTTACCTTAGTTTTACTTAACTTACCTTATCTTGCCTTAACTAAACATACCTTAACTTACCTTGCCTTCCCTTAACTTACCTTAACTTACCTTAACTTACCTTGCCTTAACAAAATTTACCATAACTTACCTTACCTTACATAACTTAACTTACCTTCACTTGCCTTACCTTAACTTCTCTTATCTTAACTTAACTTACCTTAACTGAACTTACCTTTACTTAACTTACCTTAACTTACATTAACTTAACTTACCTTCACTTACCTTGTCTTACCTTACCATACCTTACCTTACCTTAACTTAACTTAACATAACTTATCTTACCTTTACCTAACTTAATGTATCTTACCTTTCCTTAACTTAATTAACGTTAACTAATATTAACTTACCTTAGTTTTACTTACTGTAACTTAACTTACCTTAACTTATCTTGCCTTAACTAAACATACCTTAACTTCCCTTAACTTACCTTGCCTTAAATAAATTTACCTTAACTTAACTTAACGTTACTTACCTTACCTTACATAACTTAACTTACCTTAACTTACCTTACCTTAACTTCTCTTACCTTAACTTTACTTAACTTACCTTAACTTAACTTACCTTTACTTAACTTACCTTAACTTACGTTAACTTAACTTACCTTCACTTACCTTGTCTTACCTTACCTTACCTTAACTTAACATAACTGAATCTTGACCCTGACCCCTGACCTCTGACCCCTGACCCATGACCCCTGACACATGACACATGACACATGACCTCTGACCCCTGACCCTGACCCCTGACCCCTGACCCATGAACCCTGACCTCTGACCCGCTGACCCATGACCCTTGACCCCTGACCTCTGACACTTGACTCTGACCCCTGACCCATGACCCTGACCGCTTACCCATGACCCCCGATCCTGACCCCTTACCCATGACTCCCGACCCCTGACCCCTGACCTCTGACCTCTGAACCCATACCCTGACCTCTGACCCCTGACCCCTGACCACTCACCCTGACCCCGACCCTGACCCCTAACCCCTGAACATCACTCTGACCCCTGACCCCTGACCCTGACCCCTTACCCATGACACCCAACCCCTGACCCCTGACCCTGACCCTTACCCACTGACTTCTGACCTCTGACCCTGAGCTCTGACCCCTGACCTCTGAACAATGACCCCTGACATATGACCTCTGACCCCGACCCCTGACCTCTGACCCCTTACCTCTGACCCGTGACCCATGACTCCTGACCCCTGACCTCCGAACCCTGACACCTGACCTCTGACCCCAGACCTCTGAACCCTGACCCGTAACCTCTGACCCCTGACCCATGACCCCTGACCCCTGACCTCTGTCCCTTGAATCTGACACCTGACACCTGACCTCTGGCCTCTGAACCCTGACCCTGACCTCTGACCCATGATCCCTGACCTCTGACCCTTGACCCTGACCTCTGAACCCTGACACTTGACCTCCGACCCCTGACCTTTGACCTCTGACCTCTGACCTCTGACCCTGAGATCTGATCTGAACCTGACCTCTGAACTCTGACCCCTGACACCTGACCGCTGACCCCTGACCTCTGACCTCTTACCTCCAACCCCTAACACCTGACCTCTGACCCCTGACCCTGACCTATGACCCTGACCCCTGACCCCTGAACTATGACCTCTGAACCCTGACCCCTGACCCATGGCCCCTGACCTCTGACCCTTGACTCTGACCCCTGACCCCTGACCCTGAACACTTACCCATAACCCCCGACCCCTGACCCCTGACCTCTGACCTCTGAACCCTTACCCTGACCCCTGACCCCTGACCCCTCACCCTGACCCCGACCCCAACCCCTAACACCTTAACATAACCCTGACCCCTGACACATGACATTGACCCCTGACCCCTGACCCCTGACCTCTTACCCCTGACCCTGACCTCTGACCACTGACTCCTGACCCTGAACCCTGACACTGACCCCTGACCCATGACCCATGACCCCTGTCCTCTGACCCTTGACTCCGACCACTGACCCCTGACCCATGAACCCTGACCTCTGACCCCTGACCCTGACCCCTTACCCATGACCCCAACCCCTGACCCCTGAACATAACCCTTACTCCGTGACCTATGACCCCTGACCCCTGAACTCTGACCTCTGATCCTGACCTCTGATCCTTGACACCAGACCTCTGACCTCTGAACCCTGACCCTGACCTCTGATTCATGATCCCTGACACTTGACCTCTGAACCCTGACCTCTGACACCTGACCTCTGACCCCTGACCTCTGACCCTGAGCTATGACCCCTGACCCTGACCTCTGACCTCTGACCCCTGAACTCTGAACATCTGAACCCTGACCTCTGACCCCTGACCCCTGACCCCCGACCTCTGACCCATGACCCCTGACCCCGACCATTGACCTCTGACCCCTGACCTCTGAACCCTGAACTCTGACCCCCGACCCCTGACCCCTGACCTCTGACCTCTGACCCGTGACCCATGACTTCTGAATTCTGACCCCTGACACCTGACCTCTTACCCCTGATCTCTGACCCATGACCCTGACCTCTGACCACTGACCCTGACCTCTTTAACCTGACACTTGACCTCTTACCCCTGACCCCTGACCTCTGTCCTCTGACCTCCGACCTCTGACCTCTAACCCTGACCCCCTGACCCTGACCCATGACACCTGGCCCTCACCCCTGACCTCTGACCTCCGACCCCGACACCTGACCTCTGGCCCCTGACCCTGACCTTTGAACCTGATCCCTGAACTCCTGACCCCTGACCCCTGACCAATGACCCCTGACCTCTGTCCCCTGACCCTGACCCTTGACCCCTGACACCCGACCCCTGACCTCTTACCCCTGGCCCTGACCACTGACCTATGACCTCTGACCCCTGACCCATGACCCATGACCCCTGACCTATTACCATGACCCCTGACCCCCTTACCCCTGACCCCTTACCCCTGACCTCTGAACTCTGAACCCTGACCTCTGACCCCTGACCCATGACCCCTGACCCCTGACCTCTGAAGGTTGACTCTGACCCCTGACCCCTGACACTGACCATTTACCCATGACCCCGACCCCTGACCCCTGACCTCTTACCTCTGAACACTTACCCTGACCCCTGACCTCCGACCCCTCACCCTGACCCCAACCCTGACCCCTAATCCCTGAACATCACCCTGACCCTGACCCCTGACCCTGACCCCTGACCCTGTCCCCTGACCCCTGACCCCTGACCCTTGACCGTGACATCTGAGCCCTGACTCCTGACTCTGACCCCTGACCCCCTGACCCCTGACCCTGACCCCTGACCTCTGACCCTGTCCCCTGACCTCTGACCTCTGACCTCTGACCCTGAGCTCTGACCCCTGACCTCTGACCCCTGGCCCTGACCTCTGACCCTTGACTATGACCCCCGACCCTGACCCATGACCCCTGACCTCTGACCCCTGACCCTGACCTCTTACCCATGACCCCCGACCCCTGACCCATGACCTCTGACCTCTGAACCCTTACCCTGACCTCTGACCCCTGACCCCTCACCCTGACCCCGACCCTGACCACTAACCCCTGAACATCACCCTGACCCCTGACCTCTGGCCCCTGACTCCTGACCCTGACCCTGACCCTTAACAATGACCCCTGACCCCTCACCCTGACCCCTCACCCTGACCCGTAACCCCAGACTGTGTCCCTGACCCCTGACCCCTGAACCTAACCCCTCACACTTACCCTGACCCTGGACCCTGAAACCTGACCCCTGACCCCTGACCCTGACCCCTGACCCCTGACCCTGACCACTGACCCTGACCCTGACCCCTAACCCCTGACTCTGACCCGTAAACCCTGACCGTGACCCTGACCCCGACCCCTGACCCCTGACCCTGAACCCTGACCCTGACCCCTGACCTATGACCCGTGACCCCTGACCACCAACCCCTGACACCTGACCTCTGACTCCTGACCTCTAAACCGTGCTCCCTGACATCTTACCACTGACCCTGACCTCTTTAACCCTGACACTTGACCTCTGACCCCTGACCTCTGACCCCTGACCCTGACCCCTGACTTCTGATCTCTGAACCCTTACCCTGACCTCTAAACCCTGACCTCTGACCCCCGACCCCTGACCCCTGACCTCTGACCCCTGATCTCTGACCCATGATCCCTGTCCTCTGACCACTGACCCTGACCTCTTAACCCTGACACTTGACCTCTGACACCTGACCCCGACCTCTGTCCTCTGACCCTGAGCTCTGACCCCTGACCTCTGACCCCTGAAACCTGACCTCTGACCCTTGATTCTGATTCCTGACCCTGACCCACGACCTCTGACCTCTGAACCATTACCCTGACCTCTGACCCCTGACTCCTAAACCCTGACCCCTCACCCTGACCACTGACCCTGACCCTGACCCCTGACCTCTGACCCGTAACCCCTGACCGTGACCCTGAACCCTGACCCCGAACCCTGACCCTGAACCCTGACCCTGACCCCTGACCTATGACCCCTGACCTCCGACACCTGACACCTGACCTCTGACCCCTGACCTATGAACCCTGACCACTAACCTCTGGCCCCTGACCCTTGACCCCTGATCTCTGACCATTGACTCTGACCCCTGACACTGACCGCTTACCCATGGCCCCTGACCCCTGATCTCTGACCTCTGAACCCTTACCCTGACCTCTGACCCATGACCCCTGACCCCTCACCCAGACCTCGACCCCGACCCCTAATCCCTGAACATCACTCTGACCACTGACCCCTGACCCCTGACCCTGACCCCTGACCCCTGACCTCTGACCCTGTCCCCTGACCCTGTCCACTGACCCCTGACCTATGACCTCTGACCGTGAGCTCTGAACCCTGACCTCTGACTTCTGACCCTGACCTCTGACCACTGACTCCTGACCCGGACCCTGACCCTTGACACTGACCCCTGACCCATGACCCCTGACCCATGACCCCTGACCCTTGACTCTGACCCCTGACCCATGACCCCTGACCTCTTACCCCTGACCCTGACCCCTTAACCATGACACCCAAGCCCTGACCCCTGACCCTGACCCTTACTCCCTGACCTATGACCCCTGACCTATGACCTCTGACCCCTGACCTCTGACATCTGACCTCTGACCCTAAACTCTGATCCCTGACACCTGACCTCTGACCTCTGAACCCTGACCCCGACCTCTGATTCATGATCCCTGACACTTGACCTCTGACCCCTCACCTCTGAACCCTGACCCCTGACCCTGAATTCTGAACCCTGACCCTGACCTCTGACCCCTGACCTCTGACATCTGAGCCCTGACCTCTGACCCCTGACTCCTGACTTCTGACCTACGACCCCTGACACCTGACCTCTGGGCCCTGACCCTTACCTATGACCCTGTACCGTGACCCCCTGACCCCTGACCTCTAACCGCTGACCCATGACCCCGACCCCTGACCTCTGACCCTTGACTCTGACCCCTGACCCCTGACCCTGACCCCTTACCCATGACCCCTGACCCCGACCCCGACCTCTGACCCCTTACCCTGACCTCTGACCCCTGACCCCTGACCACTCACCCCGACGCCGACCCTGACCCCTAACCCCTGAACATCACCGTGACCCCTGACCCTGACCCCTTACCCATGACCCCCAACCCCTGACAACTGACCCTGACACTTACCCCAACCTCTGGCCCCTGAGCCATGACCTCTGACTCATGACCTATGACCCTGACCTCTGACCCCAACACCTGACCTCTGACCCCTAAACTCTGAACCCTGACCCCTAACCTCTGGCCCCTGACCCCTGACCCCTGACCTCTGACCCTTGAATCTGACCTCTGACCTCCGACCCCTGACACCTGACCTCTAACCCCTGACCCCTGACCCCTGACCTCTGACCATTGCCTCTGACCCCTGACCCCTGACCCTGACTGCTTACCCATGACCCCCGACCCCTGACCCCTGACCTCTGAACCCTTACCCTTACCTCTGACCCATGACCCCTAACCCCTCACCCTGACCCCGAGCCCTAACCACTGAACATCACCCTGACTACTGACCCCTGACCCTGACCCCTGACCCCTGACCTCTGACCCTGTCCCCTGACCCTGTCCCCTGACCCCTGACCTCTGACCGTGAGCTCTGAACCCTGACCTCTGACCCCTGGCCCTGACCTCTGACCACTGACTCCTGACCCTGACCCTGAACCTTGACACTGACCCCTGAACCATGACCTCTGAACACTGACCTCTGACCCTTGACTCTCACCCCTGAACCCTGACCCCTGACCTCTGACGCCTGACCCCTTACCCATGAACCCCAAGCCCAGACACCTGACCCTTACTCCCTGACCTATGACCCCTGACCTATGACCTCTGACCCCTGACCTCTGACACCTGACCTCTGACCCATGATCCCAAACACCTGACCCCTGACATCTGACCTCTGACCTCTGAAACCTGACCCCGACCTATGATTCATGATCCCTGACACTTGACCTCTGACCCCTGACCTCTGACCCTAAACTCTGACCCCTGACACCTGACCTCTGAACCCTGACCCCGACCTCTGATTCATGATCCCTGACAATTGAACTGTGACCCCTGACCTCTGACCCCTGACCTCTGACCCTGAACTCTGACCCCTGACCCTGACCTCTGACCTCTGAACCCTGACCTCTGACCCCTGACCCTGACCTATGACCCTGTACCCTGACCCTGACCACTGACGTCCGACACCTGACACCTGACCTCTGACCCCTGACCCATGACCCCTGACCTCCGACCCCTGACACCTGACCTCTGACCCCTGACTTCTGCCCTCTAACCCTGACCCCTCACCCTGACCCATGACCCCTGACCCCTGACCCCTGGCGCTGACCCCTGACCTCTGACCCCTGACCCATGACCCCTGACACATGACCCCTGGCCCTGACCCTTTACCTCTGACCCATGACCCCTGACCCTTGACACCTGACTTCTGACCCCTGACCCCTGACC
The DNA here is from genome assembly GCF_032191515.1 of Phaenicophaeus curvirostris. NCBI lineage: Eukaryota > Metazoa > Chordata > Aves > Cuculiformes > Cuculidae > Phaenicophaeus > Phaenicophaeus curvirostris. The sequence continues at coordinate 593,732 of NW_027206676.1, read as the reverse complement.
CAGACCTATGACACTTACACCTGACCCACTGACCCCTGACCTCTGATCTCTGAACCCTGACCTCAGACCCCTGAACCCTGACCCCCACCCCTGACCCCTGACCTGTGACCTCTGACCCATGACCCATGACCCCTGACCCCTGACCTCCGACCCCTGACACCTGGCCTCTGACCCCTGATCTCTGACCCATTATCCCTAACCTCTGACCTCTGACGACTGACACTGACCTCTTAACCCTGACACTTGACCTCTGAACCCTGACCCCTGAAACCTGACCTCTGAACCCTGACCCCCTGACCTATGACCCCTGACTTATGACCCATGACCCCTGACCTCTGACCTCCGACCCCTGACCTCTAACCCTGACCCCCTGACCCTGACCCTGACCCCTGACCCATGACCCCTGACCCTGACCCCTGACCTCTGACATCCGACCCCCGACACCTGAACTCTGGCCCCTGACCCTGACTTATGACCCTGATCCCTGACCCCCTGACCCCTGACCCCTGATCTCTGACCCCTGACCCCTGACCCCCAACCCCTGGCAACTGACCCTGACCCTTACCCCGACCTCTGACCCCTGACCCCTGACCCCTGAGCACTGACCTCCGACACCTGACACCTGACCTCTGACCCCTGACCCATGACCCCTGACTTCTGACCTCCGACCCCTGACACCAGACCTCTGACCCCTGACTTCTGACCTCTAGCCCCTGACCCTGACCCCTTACCCATGAACCCCGACCCCTGACACCTGACCTCTGACCCCTGACCTCTGACCTCTTACCCTGAACCCTGACCCTGACCCATGACCCCTGACCCCTGAACTCTGCCCCCTGGCGCTGACCCCTGACCTCTGACCCCTGACCCATGACCCCTGACCCCTGGCCCTGACCCATGACCTCTGACCCATGACCCATGACCCCGACCTCTGACATACGACCCCTTAAACCTGACCTCTGACCCCTGACCCTGACCAATGACACTTACCCCTGACCCCCTGACCCCTGACCTCTGACCTCTGAACGCTGACCCCTGACCCCTGACCCATGACCCCTGACCCAGACCCCTGACCTCTGACCTCTGACCTCTGAACCCTGACCTCTGACCCATGACCCCTGGCCCTGACCCATGACCTCTGACCCATGACCCATGACCCCGACCTCTGACATACGACCCCTTAAACCTGACCTCTGACCCCTGACCCTGACCAATGACACTTACCCCTGACCCCCTGACCCCTGACCTCTGACCTCTGAACGCTGACCCCTGACCCCTGACCCATGACCCCTGACCCTGACCCCTGACCTCTGACCTCTGACCTCTGAACCCTTACGCTGACCTCTGAACCCTGACCTCTGACCCATGACCCCTGATATATGACCTCTGACCCCCGATCCCTGACCTCTGACACATGATCCCTGACCCCGACTCTTGACCTCTGACCCCTGACCTCTGAATCCTGACCTCTGATCCCCGACCCCTGACCCCTGACCTCTGACACAGGACCCATGACCCATGACCCATGACCAATGTCCTCTGACCCCTGACACCTGACCTCTGACCCATGACCCCTGACACCTGACCTCTGACCTCCGACACCCGACACCTGACCTCTGGCCCCTGACCCTGACCTATGACCCTGATCCCTGACCCCCTGACCCCTGACCCCTGACCCATGACCTCTGACCCCTGACCCTGACCCATGACCTCTGACCCCCAACCCCCAAACCCTGACCTCTTACCCCTGGCCCTGAACCCTTACCTATGACCTCTGACCCCTGAACCATGACCCCTGACTTCTGACCTCCGACCCCTGACACCAGACCTCTGACCCCTGACTTCTGACCTCTAGCCCCTGACCCTGACCCCTTACCCATGAACCCCGACCCCTGACACCTGACCTCTGACCCCTGACCTCTGACCTCTTACCCTGAACCCTGAACCTGACCCATGACCCCTGACCCCTGAACTCTGCCCCCTGGCGCTGACCCCTGACCTCTGACCCCTGACCCATGACCCCTGACCCCTGGCCCTGACCCATGACCTCTGACCCATGACCCATGACCCCGACCTCTGACATACGACCCCTTAAACCTGACCTCTGACCCCTGACCCTGACCAATGACACTTACCCCTGACCCTTTGACCCCTGACCTCTGACCTCTGAACGCTGACCCCTGACCCCTGACCCATGACCCCTGACCCTGACCCCTGACCTCTGACCTCTGAACCCTTACGCTGACCTCTGAACCCTGACCTCTGACCCATGACCCCTGATATATGAACTCTGACCCCCGATCCCTGACCTCTGACACATGATCCCTGACCCCGACTCTTGACCTCTGACCCCTGACCTCTGAATCCTGACCTCTGATCCCCGACCCCTGACCCCTGACCTCTGACACAGGACCCATGACCCATGACCAATGTCCTCTGACCCCTGACACCTGACCTCTGACCCATGACCCCTGACACCTGACCTCTGACCTCCGACACCCGACACCTGACCTCTGGCCCCTGACCCTGACCTATGACCCTGATCCCTGACCCCCTGACCCCTGACCCCTGACCCATGACCTCTGACCCCTGACCCTGACCCATGACCTCTGACCCCCAACCCCCAAACCCTGACCTCTTACCCCTGGCCCTGAACCCTGACCTATGACCTCTGACCCCTGAACCATGACCCCTGACCCCTGATCTCTGACCTCCAACCCCTGACCCCTGACCTCTGACCCCTGACCCTGACCCATGACCCCTGACCCCCAACCCCAAACCCCTAACCTCTTACCCCTGCCCTGACCCCTGACCTATGACCTCTGACCCCTGACCCATGGATTCTGACCCCTGACCTCTGACACTGTCCCCTGACCCCTGACCTCTGACCTCTGAAGCCTTACCCTGACCCCTTACCCTGACCCCTGACCCCTGGCCCTGACACATGACCCCTGACCCCTGGCCTCTGACATACGACCCCTTACACCTGACCTCTGACCCCTGACCCTGACCTATGACACTTACCCCGACCCCCTGACCCCTGACCTCTGATCTATGAACCCTGACCTCTGAACCCTGAACCCTGACCCATGACCCCTGACCCCTGACCCTGACCCCTGACCTCTGACCTCTGAACCCTTACCCTGACCTCTGAACCCTGACCTCTGACCCATGACCCCTGATCTATGAACTCTGACCCCCGACCCCTGACCCCTGACCTCTGACCTCTGACCCATGACCCATAACCCCTGACCTCCGACACCTGACACCTCACCTCTGACCCATGACCACTGACACCTGACCTCTGACCCCTGACCCATGACCCCTGACCCCTGACCTCCGACTCCTGACACCTCACCTCTGACCCATGACCACTGACACCTGACCTCTGACCGCTGACCCCTGACCCCTGACCTCTGACCTCTGACCCATGACCCATGACCCCTGACCTCCGACTCCTGACACCTCACCTCTGATCCATGACCACTGACACCTGACCTCTGACCCCTTACCCATGACCCCTGACCTCTGAGCTCCGACCCCTGACACAAGATCTCTGACCCCTGACTTCTGACCTCTGAACCCTGATATCTGACCGCTGACCCCTGACCCCTGACCCCTTACCCATTAACCAAAGCCCTGACCACTGACCCTGACCCTTACTCCCTGACCTATGACCCCTGACCTATGACCTCTGACCCCTGACCTCTGACCTCTGAACCCTGACCCCTGACCCCTGACCTATGAACCCTGACCTCTAACCCCTGACCCATGACCCCGACCCCTGACCCCTGAACCTGACTCCTTACCCATGACCCCTGACCCCGACCTCTGACCTCTGTACCCTTACCCTTACCTCTGACCCCTGACCCCTGACCCCTCACCCCGATGCCGAACCTGAACCCTAAACCCTGAACATCACCCTGAACCCTGACCCCTGACCCTGACCCCTTACCCATGACGCCCAACCCCTGACAACTGACCCTGACCATTACCCCGACCTCTGACCCCTGGTTCATGACCCCTGACCCCTGACCACTGACCTCCAACACCTGACACCTGACCTCTGACCCCTGTCCCATGACCCCTGACCCCTGACCTCCGACCCCTGACACCTGGCCTCTGACCCCTGATCTCTGACCCATTATCCCTAACCTCTGACCTCTGACGACTGACACTGACCTCTTAACCCTGACACTTGACCTCTGAACCCTGACCCCCGAAACCTGACCTCCGAACCCTGACCCCCTGACCTATGACCCCTGACTTATGACCCATGACCCCTGACCTCTGACCTCCGACCCCTGACCTCTAACCCTGACCCCCTGACCCTGACCCTGACCCTGACCCCTGACCCATGACCCCTGACCCTGACCCCTGACCTCTGACATCCGACCCCCGACACCTGAACTCTGGCCCCTGACCCTGACTTATGACCCTGATCCCTGACCCCCTGACCCCTGACCCCTGATCTCTGACCCCTGACCCCTGACCCCCAACCCCTGGCAACTGACCCTGACCCTTACCCCGACCTCTGACCCCTGACCCCTGAGCACTGACCTCCGACACCTGACACCTGACCTCTGACCCCTGACCCATGACCCCTGACTTCTGACCTCCGACCCCTGACACCAGACCTCTGACCCCTGACCTCTGACCTCTTACCCTGAACCCTGACCCTGACCCATGACCCCTGACCCCTGAACTCTGCCCCCTGGTGCTGACCCCTGACCTCTGACCCCTGACCCATGACCCCTGACCCCTGGCCCTGACCCATGACCTCTGACCCATGACCCATGACCCATGACCCCGACCTCTGACATACGACCCCTTAAACCTGACCTCTGACCCCTGACCCTGACCAATGACACTTACCTCTGACCCCCTGACCCCTGACCTCTGACCTCTGAACGCTGACCCCTGACCCATGACCCCTGACCCTGACCCCTGACCTCTGACCTCTGAACCCTTACGCTGACCTCTGAACCCTGACCTCTGACCCATGACCCCTGATATATGACCTCTGACCCCCGACCCCTGACCTCTGACACATGATCCCTGACCCCGACTCTTGACCTCTGACCCCTGACCTCTGAATCCTGACCTCTGATCCCCGACCCCTGACCCCTGACCTCTGACACAGGACCCATGACCCATGACCAATGTCCTCTGACCCCTGACACCTGACCTCTGACCCATGACCCCTGACACCTGACCTCTGACCTCCGACACCCGACACCTGACCTCTGGCCCCTGACCCTGACCTATGACCCTGATCCCTGACCCCCTGACCCCTGACCTCTGACCCATGACCTCTGACCCCTGACCCTGACCCATGACCTCTGACCCCCAACCCCCAAACCCTGACCTCTTACCCCTGGCCCTGAACCCTGACCTATGACCTCTGACCCCTGAACCATGACCCCTGACCCCTGATCTCTGACCTCCAACCCCTGACCCCTGACCTCTGACCCCTGACCCTGACCCATGACCCCTGACCCCCAACCCCAAACCCCTAACCTCTTACCCCTGCCCTGACCCCTGACCTATGACCTCTGACCCCTGACCCATGGATTCTGACCCCTGACCTCTGACACTGTCCCCTGACCCCTGACCTCTGACCTCTGAAGCCTTACCCTGACCCCTTACCCTGACCCCTGACCCCTGGCCCTGACACATGACCCCTGACCCCTGGCCTCTGACATACGACCCCTTACACCTGACCTCTGACCCCTGACCCTGACCTATGACACTTACCCCGACCCCCTGACCCCTGACCTCTGATCTATGAACCCTGACCTCTGAACCCTGAACCCTGACCCATGACCCCTGACCCCTGACCCTGACCCCTGACCTCTGACCTCTGAACCCTTACCCTGACCTCTGAACCCTGACCTCTGACCCATGACCCCTGATTTATGAACTCTGACCCCCGACCCCTGACCCCTGACCTCTGACCTCTGACCCATGACCCATAACCCCTGACCTCCGACACCTGACACCTCACCTCTGACCCATGACCACTGACACCTGACCTCTGACCCCTAACCCATGACCCCTGACCCCTGACCTCCGACTCCTGACACCTCACCTCTGACCCATGACCACTGACACCTGACCTCTGACCCCTGACCCCTGACCTCTGACCTCTGACCCATGACCCATGACCCATGACCTCCGACTCCTGACACCTCACCTCTGATCCATGACCACTGACACCTGACCCATGACCCCTGACCTCTGAGCTCCGACCCCTGACACAAGATCTCTGACCCCTGACTTCTGACCTCTGAACCCTGATATCTGACCGCTGACCCCTGACCCCTTACCCATTAACCAAAGCCCTGACCACTGACCCTGACCCTTACTCCCTGACCTATGACCCCTGACCTATGACCTCTGACCCCTGACCTCTGACCTCTGAACCCTGACCCCGACCCCTGACCTATGAACCCTGACCTCTAACCCCTGACCCATGACCACGACCCCTGACCCCTGAACCTGACTCCTTACCCATGACCCCTGACCCCGACCTCTGACCTCTGTACCCTTACCCTTACCTCTGACCCCTGACCCCTCACCCCGATGCCGACCCTGACCCCTAACCCCTGAACATCACCCTGAACCCTGACCCCTGACCCTGACCCCTTACCCATGACGCCCAACCCCTGACAACTGACCCTGACCATTACCCCGACCTCTGACCCCTGGTTCATGACCCCTGACCCCTGACCACTGACCTCCAACACCTGACACCTGACCTCTGACCCCTGTCCCATGACCCCTGATCTCTGACCTCCGACCCCTGACAACTGACCCCTGACCTCTGACCTCTGACCCATGACCCATGACCCATGACCTCTGACATCCGACCCCTGACCCCTGACATCTGACCTCTAACCCTGAACCCTGACCCATGACCCCGATGCAATACCTCTGACCCCTGATCTATGACCCCTGACCCCTGGCCCTCACCCCTGACCTCTGACTCCTACCCCCAACAACTGACCTCTGGCCCATGACCCTGACCCCTTACCCATGAACCCCGACCCCTGACCCCTGACCTCTGACATACGACCCCTGACCTCTGACCTCTGACCCCTGACCCTGACCTATGACACTTACCCCTGACCCCCTGACCCCTGACCTCTGACCTCTGACCCCTGACCCTGACATATGACACTTACCCCTGACCCCCTGACCCCTGACCTCTAAACCCTGACCTCTGAACCCTGAACCCTGACCCCTGACCCATTACCCATGACCCCTGACCCCTGACCCTGACCCCTGACCTCTGACCTCTGAACCCTTACCCTGACCTCTGAACCCTGACCTCTGACCCATGACCCCTGATCTATGAACTCTGACCCCCGACCACTGGCCCCTGACCTCTGACCTCTGACCCATGACCCTTGACCCCTGACCTCCGACTCCAGACACCTCACCTCTGACCCATGACCACTGACACCTGACCTCTGACCTCCGACCCCCGACACCTGACCTCTGGCCCCTTACCCTGACCTATGACCCTGATCCCTGACCCCCTGACCTCTGACCCATGACCCTGACCCCTGACCCGTGACCACCAAACCCTGACCTCTTACCCCTGGCCCTGACCCCTGACCTATGACCTCTGACCCCTGACCCATGACCCCTGACCCCTGACCTCTGACCTCCCAACCCTGATACCTGACCTCTGACCCCGACCCTGACCTATGACCCTGACCCCTGACCATCTTACCCCGACCCCTTACCCCTGACCTCTGAACTCTGAACCCTGATTCCTGACCCCCTGACCCCTGACACCTGCACCCTCACCCTGACCCCGACCCTGACCCCTAACCCCTGAACATCACCCTGACCCCTGACCTCTGGCCCCTGACTCCTGATCATGACCCTTGACACTGACCCATGACCCCTGACCTCTGACCCCTGAACCTGACCCCTGACCCCTCACCCTGACCCGACCCTGACCCCTAACCCCTGAACATCACCCTGACCCCTGACCTCTGGCCCTTGACTCCTGACCCTGACCCTTGACAGTGACCCCTGAACCCTCACCCTGACCCTTGACCCTGACCCGTAACCCCTGACCGTGACGCTGACCCCTGACCCCTGAACCTAACCCCTCACACTGACCCTGACCCCGGACCCTGAACCCTGACCCCTGACCACTGACCCTGACCCCTGACCCATGACCCTGACCACGGACCTGACCCTGAACCCTGACCCCTGACCCTGACCCGTAACCCCTGACCGTGACCCTGAAACCTGAACCCTGACCCCTGACCCTGAACCCTGACCCTGACCCCAGACCTATGACCCCTGACCCCGACCTCCGACCCTGACACCTGACCTCTGACCCCTGACCCCTGACCCATGATCCCTGAACTCTGATCACTGACCCTGACCTCTTAACCCTGACACTTGACCTCTGACCCCTGACCCCCGACCTCTGACCTCCGACCCCTGACCCCGACCCCCTGACCCCGACCTCTGACCTCTGAACCCTGACCGCTGACCCATGACCCCTGACCCCTGACCCCTTAGCCATGACCCCGACCCCTGACCCCTGACCTCTGACCTCTCAACCCACCCTGACCTATGAAATCTGAACACTTACCCTGACCTCTGAACCCTGACCTATGACCCATGACCCCGACCTATGACCTCTGACCCCCGACCCCGACCCCTGAACTCTGACCCATGACCTCTGACCCCTGAACTCTGACCCCTGACACCTGACCTCTGACCCCTGACCTCTGAACCCTGACCCCTAACCTATGGCCCCTGACCGCTGACCCCTGACCTCTGACCCTTTAATCTGACCCCTGACCTCTGACCCCTGACACCTGACCTCTAACCCCTGACCCCCGACCCCTGACCTCTGACCATTGACTCTGACCCCTGACCCCTGACCCTAACCGCTTACCCATGACCCCCGACCCCTGACCCCTGACCTCTGAACCCTTACCCTTACCTCTGACCCATGACCCCTGACCCCTCACCCTGACCCCGACCCCGAGCCATAACCCCTGAACATCACCCTGACCACTGGCCCCTGACCCTGACCCCTGACCTCTGACTCTGTCCCCTGACCCTGTCCACTGACCCCTGACCTCTGACCGTGAGCTCTGAACCCTGACCTCTGACCCCTGGCCCTGACCTCTGACCACTGACTCCTGACCCTGACCTTGAACCTTGACACTGACCCCTGAACCATGACCTCTGAACCCTGACCTCTGACCCTTGACTCTCACCCCTGACCCCTGACCCCTGACGCCTGACCCCTTACCCATGAACCCCAAGCCCAGACACCTGACCCTGACCCTTACTCCCTGACCTATGACCCCTGACCTATGACCTCTGACCCCTGACCTATGACCTCTGACCCCTGACCTCTGACCCCTGACCCCTGACACCTGACCTCTGACCTCTGAAACCTGACCCCGACCTCTGATTCATGATCCCTGACACTTGACCTCTGACCCCTGACCTCTGACCCTAACCTCTGACCCCTGACACCTGACCTCTTAACCCTGACCCAGACCTCTGATTCATGATCCCTGACACTTGAACTGTGACCCCTGACCTCTGACCCTGAACTCTGACCCCTGACCCTGACCTCTGACCTCTGAACCCTGACTTCTGACCCCTGACCCCTGACCTCTGACCTACGACCCCTGAAACCTGACCTCTGGCCCCTGACCCTGACCTATGACCCTGTACCCTGACCCCTGACCACTGACCTCCGACACCTGACACCTGACCTCTGACCCCTGACCCATGACACCTGACCTCTGACCTCCGACCCCTGACACGTGATCTCTGACCCCTGACTTCTGTCCTCTAACCCTGACCCTTCACCCTGACCCATGACCCCCGATTCCTGACCTCTGACCCCTGACCTATGACCCCTGACCCCTGGCCCTGACCCCGACCTCTGATCTCCTACCCCCGACAACTGACTTCTGGCCCCTGACCCTGACGCCTTACCAATGACCCCCGACCCCTGACACCTGACCTCTGACCCCTGACCTCTGACCTCTTAACCTGAACCCTGACCCATGACCCCTGACCCCATACCGCTGACCCCTGGCGCTGACCCCTGAACTCTTACCCCTGGCCCATGACCCCTGACCCATGACCCCTGGCCCTGACCCATGACCTCTGACTAATGACCCCTGGCCCTTGACACCTGACCTCTGACCCCTGACCCTGACCTATGACACTTACCCCTGACCCCCTGACCCCTGACCTCTGATCTCTGAACCCTGACCCCTGACCATGAACCCTGACCCCTGACCCCTGACCCCTGACCCTGACCCCTGACCCTGACCCGTAACCCCTGACCGTGACCCTGAACCCTGACCCCTGACCCTGAACTCTGACACTGACCCCTGACCTATGACCCCTGACCCCTGACCTCTGACCCCTGACTCTTGACCTCTGACCCCTGACCTCTGAATCCTGACCTCTGATCCCCGACCCCTGACCCCTGACCTCTGACACAGGACCCATGACCCATGACCCATGACCTCCGACCCCTGACACCTGACCTCTGACCCATGACCCCTGACACCTGACCTCTGACCTCCGACCCCTGACACCTGACCTCTGGCCCCTGACCCTGACCTATGACCCTGATCCCTGACCCTCTGACCCCTGACCTCTGACCCCTGACCCCTGACCCTGACCCTGACCCTGACCCCGACCCCTGACCTCTTACCCCTGGCCCTGACCCCTGACCTCTGACCTCTGACCCCTGACCCATGGCCCTCTTACCCCTGACCTCTGACCTCCGACCTCTGACACCTGACCTCTGATCCATGACCCTGACCTATGACCCTTACCCCGTTATCCATTCCCCGACCTCTGAGCTCTAAACCCTGATCTCTGACCCCTGACCCATGACCCCTGACCCCTGACCTCTGAAGCTTGACTGACCCAAGACCCCTGACACTGACCCCTTACCCATGACCCCCGACACCTGACCAGTGACTTCTGACCTCTGAACACTTACCCTGACCTCTGACCCCTAACCCCCGACCATCACCCTGACCCCTGACCCCTTACCCTGACTCCTTACCCTGTCTCCTGACCCCTGACTTCTGACCGCTGACCATGACCTATGATCCTGACCTCGTTGCCCATTACCCCTGACCTCTGAACTCTGAACCCTGATCACTGACCCCTGATCAATGACCCCTGACCCCTGACCTCTGAAGCTTGACTCTGACCCCTGACCCCTGACACTGACCACTTACCCATGACCCCCGACCCCTGACCCCTGACCTCTGACCTCTGAACACTTACCCTGACCTCTGACCCCCGACCCCTGACCCCTTACCTCTGACCCCTGACGCTGACCCCGACCCCTGACCTCTGACCGCTGACCATGACCTCTGACCTCTGACCTCTGAACCCTTACCCTGACCACTGACCCCTGACCCCTCACCCTGACCCCGATCCTGACCCCTAACCCCTGAACATCACCCTGACCCCTGACCCTGACCCCTTACCCATGACCCCCAACCCCTGAACCCTGACCCTGACCCTTACTCCTTGACCTATCAACCCTGAACTATGACCTCTGACCCGACCTCTGACCTCTGACCCTGACCTCTGACCCCTGACACCTGACCTCTGATCTCTGAACCCTGACCCCAACCTCTGATTTATGGTCCCTGACACTTGACCTCTGACCCCTGACCCCTGACCCTGAGCTCTGAGCTCTGACCACTGACCCCTGACCTCTGACCCTGACCCCTGACCTCTGACCTCTGACCCTGAGCTCTGACACCTGACCTCTGACCCCTGACCCCTGACCCCTGACCCTGACCCCTGACCCCTGACCTCTGAACCCTTACCCTGACCCCGACCCTGACCCCTAACACCGGAACATCACCCTGACCACTGACCCCTGTCCCCTGACCATGTCCACTGACCCCTAGACCCCTGACCTCTGGCCGTGAGCTCTGAATCCTGACCTCTAACTTCTGACCCTGACCTCTGACCACTGACTCCTGACCCTGACCCTTGACTCTGACCCCTCACCAATGACCCCTGACCCCTGACCACTGACCCTTGATACTGACCCCTGACCCATGACCCCTGAACTCTGACCCCTGACCCTGACCCCTTACCCATGAGCCCCAACCCCTGTCCCCTGACCCTGACCCTTACTCCCTGACCTATTACCCCGACCTATGACCTCTGACCCCTGACCTCTGCGCTCTGATCCTGAACTCTGACCCCTGACACCTGACCTCTGATATCTGAACCCTGACCCCGACCTCTGATTCATGATCCCTGACACTTGACCTCTGACCCCTGACCTCTGACCCCTGACCCCTGACCTATGACCCCTGACACCTGACCTCTGAACCCTGACCTATGACACATGACCCCTGACCTATGATCTATGACCTCTGACCCCTGACACCTGACCTCTGACCTATAACCCTGACCCCTGACCCTGACCCATGACCCCGACCACTAACCTCTGAACCCTGGCCCTGACCACTGACCTATGACCCCTGACCCCTAACCTCTGACCTCTGCCCCTGATATCTGACCTCCGACCCCGACCCTGACCTATGACCCCTGACCCTGACACCTGACCTATGACCCCTGACCCCTGACCCCTGACCCATGACCCCTTACCCCTGACCTTTGACCATTGAATCTGACCCCTGACCCTGACCTCTGACCTCCGACCCCTGACACCTGACCTCTGACCCCTTACCACTCACCCCGACCCTGACCTCTGACCACTAACTCCTGACCCTGACCCTTGACACTGACCCCTGACCCATGACCCCTGATCCCTGACTTCTGACCCTTGACTCTGACCCCTTACCCATGACCCCCAACCCCTGAACCCTGACCCTGACCCTTACTCCTTGACCTATCAACCCTGAACTATGACCTCTGGCCCGACCTCTGACCTCTGACCCTGACCTCTGACCCCTGACACCTGACCTCTGATCTCTGAACCCTGACCCCAACCTCTGATTTATGTTCCCTGACACTTGACCTCTGACCCCTGACCCCTGACCCTGAGCTCTGAGCTCTGACCCCTGACCCTGACCTCTGACCTCTGACCCCTGACATCTAAACCCTGATCTCTGACCCCTGACCCCTGACCTCTGACCTCTGACCCCTGACACCCGACCTCTGGCCCCTGACCCTGATCTTTGACCCAGATCCCTGACCCCCTGACCCCTGACCCCCGACCCCTGACCCCTGACCTTTGACCTCTGAACCCGTACCCTGACCTCTGACTCCTGACCCCTCACCCTGACCCCGACCCTGACCCCTAACACCTGAACATCACCCTGACCCCTGACCCCTTACCCATGACCCCCAACCCCTGACCCTGACCCTTATCCCCTGACCCCTGACTCCTGACACCTGACTTCTGACCCCTGACCTCTGACCTCTAACCCTGACCCCTGACCCTGACCCATGACCCTCGACCCCTGACCTCTGACCCCTGGCCCTGACCCCTGACCTCTGACCCATGACCCATGATCCCTGACCCCTTACCTCTGACCCCTGACACCTGACCTCTGACCCCTGACCTCTGAACCCTGAACCCTAACCTCTTACCCCTGACCCATGACCCCTGACCCCTGATCTCTGACCCTTGAATCTGACCCCTGACCCCTGACACCTGACCTCTGACCTCTGAAACCTGACCCTGACCTTGGACCCAAGATCCCTGACGTCTGACCCCTGACCCTGACCTCTGAACCCTGACACTTGAACTCTGACTCCTGACCCCTGACCTCTCACCCTGATCTCTGACCCCTGACCCTGACCTCTGGCCTCTGACCCCTGATACCTGACCTCTTAACCCTCGACCCTGACCTCTGGACCCTGACCCCGACTTATGACCCAATATCCCTGACCTCTGACCACTGACCCTGACCTCTAAACCCTGACACCTGACCCCTGACCTCTGACCCATGATCCCTGACCTCTGACCCCTGACCCTGACCTATGACCCTGACGTGTGCCCCACTTACTCCTGACCCTTGACCCCTGACGTCTGACCTCTGAACCCTGACCAATGACCCCTGACCCCTGACCTCTGAAGCTTGACTCTGACCCCTGACCCCTGACACTGACCCCTTACCCATGACCCCTGACCCCTGAGCCCTGACCTCTGACCTCTGAACCCTTACCCTGACCTCGGACCCCTGACCTCTGACCCCTCACCCTGACCCCGACCCTGACCCCTAACCCCTGAACATCACCCTGACCCCTGACCCTGACCCTGACCCCTGACCCTGTCCCCTGACCCCTGACCCCTGACCATGACCTCTGACCCCTGACCATGACCACTGACCCCTTACCCCCGACCACTGACCCTGACCCCCTGACCTCTGACCTCTGACCCTGAGCTTGGACCCCTGACCTATGACCCATGATGCCTTACATATGACCTCTGACCCCTACCCCTGACCTCTGACTCCTGACCTCTGACCTCTGACCCATGACCTATGAACCCTGACCCCTTACCTCTGACCCCTGACCTCTGACCTCTGACCCCTGACCTCTGAACCCATACCCCTAGCCTCTTACCCCTGACCCATGACCCCTGACCCCTGATCTCTGACCCTTGAATCTGACCCCTGACCCCTGACACCTGACCTCTGACCTCTGACCTCTGAAACCTGACCCCGACCTCGGACCCATGATCCCTGACCTCTGACCCCTGACCCTGACCTCTGAACCCTGACACTTGAACTCTGACCCCTGACCCCGACCTCTGACCCCTGACACCTGACCTCTTAACCCTGACCCTGACCACTGACTTCTGAACCCTGACCTATGACCCATGATGCCTGACCTATGACCTCTGACCCCTGACCCTTGACGTCTGACCTCTAACCCTTACCCCTGACCCTGACCCATGACCCCGACCCCTGACCTCTGACCCTTGGCCCCGACCCCTGACCTCTGACCCCAGACCCATGACCCCTGACCCCTGAACTCTGACCCTTGACTCTGACCCCTAACCTCTGACCATGACCCCTTACCCATGACCCCCGAACCCTGACCCCTGACGTCTGACCTCTGAACCCATACCCTGACCTCTGACCTCTGAACCCTTACCCTGACCACTGACCCCTGACCCCTCACCCTGACCCCGATCCTGACCCCTAACCCCTGAACATCACCCTGACCCCTGACCCTGACCCCTTACCCATGACCCCCAACCCCTGAACCCTGACCCTGACCCTTACTCCTTGACCTATCAACCCTGAACTATGACCTCTGACCCGACCTCTGACCTCTGACCCTGACCTCTGACCCCTGACACCTGACCTCTGATCTCTGAACCCTGACCCCAACCTCTGATTTATGTTCCCTGACACTTGACCTCTGACCCCTGACCCCTGACCCTGAGCTCTGAGCTCTGACCACTGACCCCTGACCTCTGACCCTGACCCCTGACCTCTGACCTCTGACCCTGAGCTCTGACCCCTGACCTCTGACCCCTGACCCCTGACCCCTGACCCTGACCTTTGACCCCTGACCTCTGAACCCTTACCCTGACCTCTGACCCATGACCTCTGACCCCTCACCCTGACCCCGACCCTGACCCCTAACCCCGGAACATCACCCTGACCACTGACCCCTGTCCCCTGACCATGTCCACTGACCCCTAGACCCCTGACCTCTGGCCGTGAGCTCTGAATCCTGACCTCTAACTTCTGACCCTGACCTCTGACCACTGACTCCTGACCCTGACCCTTGACTCTGACCCCTCACCAATGACCCCTGACCCCTGACCACTGACCCTTGATACTGACCCCTGACCCATGACCCCTGAACTCTGACCCCTGACCCTGACCCCTTACCCATGAGCCCCAACCCCTGTCCCCTGACCCTGACCCTTACTCCCTGACCTATTACCCCGACCTATGACCTCTGACCCCTGACCTCTGCGCTCTGATCCTGAACTCTGACCCCTGACACCTGACCTCTGATATCTGAACCCTGACCCCGACCTCTGATTCATGATCCCTGACACTTGACCTCTGACCCCTGACCTCTGACCCCTGACCCCTGACCTCTGACCCCTGACACCTGACCTCTGAACCCTGACCTATGACACATGACCCCTGACCTATGATCTATGACCTCTGACCCCTGACACCTGACCTCTGACCTATAACCCTGACCCCTGACCCTGACCCATGACCCCGACCACTAACCTCTGAACCCTGGCCCTGACCACTGACCTATGACCCCTGACCCCTAACCTCTGACCTCTGCCCCTGATATCTGACCTCCGACCCCGACCCTGACCTATGACCCCTTGACCCTGACACCTGACCTATGACCCCTGACCCCTGACCCCTGACCCCTGACCCATGACCCCTTACCCCTGACCTTTGACCATTGAATCTGACCCCTGACCCTGACCTCTGACCTCCGACCCCTGACACCTGACCTCTTACCCCTTACCACTCACCCCGACCCTGACCTATGACCCCTGACCCCTGACCCCTGACCCATGACCCCTGATCCCTGACTTCTGACCCTTGACTCTGACCCCTTACCCATGACCCCCAACCCCTGAACCCTGACCCTGACCCTTACTCCTTGACCTATCAACCCTGAACTATGACCTCTGACCCGACCTCTGACCTCTGACCCTGACCTCTGACCCCTGACACCTGACCTCTGATCTCTGAACCCTGACCCCAACCTCTGATTTATGGTCCCTGACACTTGACCTCTGACCCCTGACCCCTGACCCTGAGCTCTGAGCTCTGACCCCTGACCCTGACCTCTGACCTCTGACCCCTGACATCTAAACCCTGATCTCTGACCCCTGACCCCTGACCTCTGACCTCCGACCCCTGACACCCGACCTCTGGCCCCTGACCCTGATCTTTGACCCAGATCCCTGACCCCCTGACCCCTGACCCCCGACCCCTGACCCCTGACCTTTGACCTCTGAACCCGTACCCTGACCTCTGACTCCTGACCCCTCACCCTGACCCCGACCCTGACCCCTAACACCTGAACATCACCCTGACCCCTGACCCCTTACCCATGACCCCCAACCCCTGACCCTGACCCTTATCCCCTGACCCCTGACTCCTGACACCTGACTTCTGACCCCTGACCTCTGACCTCTAACCCTGACCCCTGACCCTGACCCATGACCCTCGACCCCTGACCTCTGACCCCTGGCCCTGACCCCTGACCTCTGACCCATGACCCATGATCCCTGACCCCTTACCTCTGACCCCTGACACCTGACCTCTGACCCCTGACCTCTGAACCCTGAACCCTAACCTCTTACCCCTGACCCATGACCCCTGACCCCTGATCTCTGACCCTTGAATCTGACCCCTGACCCCTGACACCTGACCTCTGACCTCTGAAACCTGACCCTGACCTTGGACCCAAGATCCCTGACGTCTGACCCCTGACCCTGACCTCTGAACCCTGACACTTGAACTCTGACTCCTGACCCCTGACCTCTCACCCTGATCTCTGACCCCTGACCCTGACCTCTGGCCTCTGACCCCTGATACCTGACCTCTTAACCCTCGACCCTGACCTCTGGACCCTGACCCCGACTTATGACCCAATATCCCTGACCTCTGACCACTGACCCTGACCTCTAAACCCTGACACCTGACCCCTGACCTCTGACCCATGATCCCTGACCTCTGACCCCTGACCCTGACCTATGACCCTGACGTGTGCCCCACTTACTCCTGACCCTTGACCCCTGACGTCTGACCTCTGAACCCTGACCAATGACCCCTGACCCCTGACCTCTGAAGCTTGACTCTGACCCCTGACCCCTGACACTGACCCCTTACCCATGACCCCCGACCCCTGAGCCCTGACCTCTGACCTCTGAACCCTTACCCTGACCTCGGACCCCTGACCTCTGACCCCTCACCCTGACCCCGACCCTGACCCCTAACCCCTGAACATCACCCTGACCCCTGACCCTGACCCTGACCCCTGACCCTGTCCCCTGACCCCTGACCCCTGACCATGACCTCTGACCCCTGACCATGACCTCTGACCCCTTACCCCCGACCACTGACCCTGACCCCCTGACCTCTGACCTCTGACCCTGAGCTTGGACCCCTGACCTATGACCCATGACGCCTTACATATGACCTCTGACCCCTACCCCTGACCTCTGACTCCTGACCTCTGACCTCTGACCCATGACCTATGAACCCTGACCCCTTACCTCTGACCCCTGACCTCTGACCTCTGACCCCTGACCTCTGAACCCATACCCCTAGCCTCTTACCCCTGACCCATGACCCCTGACCCCTGATCTCTGACCCTTGAATCTGACCCCTGACCCCTGACACCTGACCTCTGACCTCTGACCTCTGAAACCTGACCCCGACCTCGGACCCATGATCCCTGACCTCTGACCCCTGACCCTGACCTCTGAACCCTGACACTTGAACTCTGACCCCTGACCCTGACCTCTGACCCCTGACACCTGACCTCTTAACCCTGACCCTGACCACTGACTTCTGAACCCTGACCTATGACCCATGATGCCTGACCTATGACCTCTGACCCCTGACCCTTGACGTCTGACCTCTAACCCTTACCCCTGACCCTGACCCATGACCCCGACCCCTGACCTCTGACCCTTGGCCCCGACCCCTGACCTCTGACCCCAGACCCATGACCCCTGACCCCTGAACTCTGACCCTTGACTCTGACCCCTAACCTCTGACCATGACCCCTTACCCATGACCCCCGAACCCTGACCCCTGACGTCTGACCTCTGAACCCATACCCTGACCTCTGACCTCTGAACCCTTACCCTGACCACTGACCCCTGACCCCTCACCCTGACCCCGATCCTGACCCCTAAGCCCTGAACATCACCCTGACCCCTGACCCTGACCCCTTACCCATGACCCCCAACCCCTGAACCCTGACCCTGACCCTTACTCCTTGACCTATCAACCCTGAACTATGACCTCTGACCCGACCTCTGACCTCTGACCCTGACCTCTGACCCCTGACACCTGACCTCTGATCTCTGAACCCTGACCCCGACCTCTGATTTATGGTCCCTGACACTTGACCTCTGACTACTGACCCCTCACCCTGACCCCGACCCTGACCCCTAACACCTGAACATCACCCTGACCCCTGACCCCTTACCCATGACCCCCAACCCCTGACCCTGACCCTTATCCCCTGACCCCTGACTCCTGACACCTGACTTCTGACCCCTGACTTCTGACCTCTAACCCTGACCCCTGACCCTGACCCTGACCCTTATCCCCTGACCCCTGACACCTGAACTCTGACCCCTGACCTCTGACCTCTAACCCTGACCACTGACCCTGACCCATGCCCTTTGACCCCTGACCTCTGACCCCTGGCCCTGACCCCTGACCTCTGACCCCTGGCCCTGACCCCTCACCTCTGACCCCTGACCCATGACCCCGACCCCTGACCCCGGCCCTGACCCTTTACATCTGACCCCTGACACATGACCCCTGACACATGACCCCTGACCTCTGACCCCTGGCCCTGAGCCCTGACCTCTGACCCCTGACCCCTGACCCATGACCCCGACCCCTGACCCCTGGCACTGACCCTTGACCTCTGACCCATGACCCATGACCCATGACACATGACCCATGGCCCTGATCCCTGACCTCTGACCCATGACCCCTGACCGCCGACCCCTGACACCTTACCTCTGACCCCTGACCCTGACCTATGACCCCTGACCCCTGACCCCTTACCCCTGACCCCTTACCATGACCTCTAAGCTCTGACCCTGAGCTCTGATCAGACCCTGACCTCTGAACTCTGACCCCGATACCTGACCTCTGAACCCTGACCTATGACCCATGACCCTTGACCTATGACCTATGACCTCTGACCCCTGACACCTGACCTATAACCCTGACCCCTGACCCTGACCCATGACCCCGACCACTGACCTCTGAACCCTGGCCCTGACCACTGACCTATGACCCCTGACCCCTGACCTCTGACCTCTTCCCCTGACACCTGACCTCCAACCCCTGATCTTGACCTATGACCCCTGACCCTGACACCTGACCTATGACCTCTGAACCCTGACCCCTGACCTTTGACCATTGACTCTGTCCCCTGACCCTGACCGCTTACCCCTGACCCCTTACCTCTGACCTCCGACCCCTGACACCTGACCTCTGACCCCTTACCACTCACCCCGACCCTGACCTCTGACCACTAACTCCTGACCCTGACCCTTGACACTGACCCCTGACCCATGACCCCTGATCCCTGACTTCTGACCCTTGACTCTGACCCCTTACCCATGACCCCCAACCACTGACCCCTGACCCTGACCCTTACTCCCTGACCTATCACCCCTTAACTATGACCTCTGACCCCTGACCTCTCACCACTGACCCTGAGCTCTGACCCCTGACCCTGACCTCTGACCTCCGACCCCTGACACCTGACCTCTGGTCCCTGACCCTGACCTATGACCCTGATCCCTGACCCCCTGACCACTGACCCCTGACCTCTGAACCCTGACCTCTGACCCCTGACCCTGACCCCTGACCCCTGACCTCTGACCGTGAGCTCTGACCCCTGACCTCTGACCCCGACCCCGACCCTGACCTCTGACCACTGACTCCTGACCCTGACCCTTGACTCTGACCCCTTAACCATGACCCCCAACGCCTGACCCGTGACCCTGACCCTTATTCCCTGACCCCTGACCCCTGACCTAGTACCCCTGACCAATGACCTCTGACTCCTGACCTCTGACCCATGACCCCTGACTTCTGACTTCCGACCCCTGACTCCTGACCTCTGGCCCCTGACCCTGACCTATGACCCTGATCCCTGACCCCCTGACCCCTGACCTCTGAACCCTTAGCTCTGACACCTGACCCTGACCTTTGACCTCCGACCCCTGACACCTGACCTCTGACCCCTGACCCATGACCCCTGACCCCAGAACTCTGACCCTTGACTCTGAAGTTTGACCCCTGAACCTGACCCCTTAGCCATGACCCCCGAAACCTGACCCCTGACCTCTGACCTCTGAACCCTTACCCTGACCTCTGACCCCTGACCCTTCACCCTTACCCCGACCCTGACCCCTAACACCTGAACATCACCCTGACCCCTGACCCTGACCCTTATCCCCTGACCCCTGACCTCTGACCCATGACCCCTGACCTCTGACCCCTGACCTCTGATCTCTAACCCTGACCACTGACCCTGACCCATGCCCTTCAACCCCTGACCTCTGACCCCTGGCCCTGACCCCTGACCTCTGACCCCTGGCCCTGACCCCTCACCTCTGACCCCTGACCCATGACCCCGACCCCTGACCCCTGGCCCTGACCCTTTACCTCTGACCCCTGACCCATGACCCCTGACCCCTGACCCCTGACCCATGACCCCGACCCCTGACCCCTGGCACTGACCCTTGACCTCTGACCCCTGACCCATGACCCATGACACATGACCCATGACCCATGGCCCTGATCCCTGACCTCTGACCCATGACCCCTGACCGCCGACCCCTGACACCTTACCTCTGACCCCTGACCCTGACCTATGACCCCTGACCCCTGACCCCTGACCCCTTACCATGACCTCTAAGCTCTGACCCTGAGCTCTGATCAGACCCTGACCTCTGAACTCTGACCCCTGACACCTGACCTCTGAACCCTGACCTATGACCCATGACCCCTGACCTATGACCTCTGACACCTGACCTCTGACCTCTGACCTCTGACCTCTGCCCCTGACACCTGACCTATGACCTCTGAACCCTGACCCCTGACCTTTGACCATTGACTCTGACCCCTGACCCTGACTGCTTACCCCTGACCCCTTACCTCTGACCTTCGACCCCTGACACCTGACCTCTGACCCCTTACCACTCACCCCGACCCTGACCTCTGACCACTAACTCCTGACCCTGACCCTTGACACTGACCCCTGACCCATGACCCCTGATCCCTGACTTCTGACCCTTGACTCTGACCCCTTACCCATGACCCCCAACCACTGACCCCTGACCCTGACACTTACTCCCTGACCTATCACCCCTTAACTATGACCTCTGACCCCTGACCTCTGACCACTGACCCTGAGCTCTGACCCCTGACCCTGACCTCTGACCTCCGACCCCTGACATCTGACCTCTGGTCCCTGACCCTGACCTATGACCCTGATCCCTGACCCCCTGACCACTGACCCCTGACCTCTGAACCCTGACCTCTGACCCCTGACCCTGACCCCTGACCCCTGAGCTCTGACCGTGAGCTCTGACCCCTGACCTCTGACCCCGACCCCGACCCTGACCTCTGACCACTGACTCCTGACCCTGACCCTTGACTCTGACCTCTTAACCATGACCCCCAACGCCTGACCCGTGACCCTGACCCTTATTCCCTGACCCCTGACCCCTGACCTAGTACCCCTGACCTATGACCTCTGACTCCTGACCTCTGACCCCTGACCTTGACCTATGACCCTGATCCCTGACCCCTGACCTCTGAACCCTTAGCTCTGACACCTGACCCTGACCTTTGACCTCCGACCCCTGACGCCTGACCTCTGACCCCTGACCCATGACCCCTGACCCCAGAAATCTGACCCTTGACTCTGAAGTTTGACCCCTGAACCTGACCCCTTAGCCATGACCCCCGAAACCTGACCCCTGACCTCTGACCTCTGAACCCTTACCCTGACCTCTGACCCCTGACCCTTCACCCTTACCCCGACCCTGACCCCTAACACCTGAACATCACCCTGACCCCTGACCCTGAACCTTATCCCCTGACCCCGACCTCTGACCTCTAACCCTGACCACTGACCCTGACCCATGCCCTTCGACCCCTGACCTCTGACCCCTGGCCCTGACCCCTGACCTCTGACCCCTGGCCCTGACCCCTCACCTCTGACCCCTGACCCATGACCCCGACCCCTGACCCCTGGCCCTGACCCTTTACCTCTGACCCCTGACCCATGACCCCTGGCCCTGAGCCCTGACCCCTGACCCCTGACCCCTGACCCATGACCCCGACCCCTGACCCCTGGCACTGACCCTTGACCTCTGACCCCTGACTCATGACCCATGACCCCTGACTCCTGACCCATGGCCCTGATCCCTGACCTCTGACCCATGACCCCTGACCGCCGACCCCTGACACCTTACCTCTGACCCCTGACCCTGACCTATGACCCCTGACTCATGACCCCTGACCCCTGACCCCTGACCCCTTACCATGACCCCAGAACCCTAACCCCTGACCTCTGACCTCTGAACCCTTACCCTGACCTCTGACCTCTGAACCCTTACCCCGACCCCTGACACGTGACCCCTGACGTCTGACCTCTGACCCTGAGCGCGGACCCCTGACCTATGACCCATGATGCCTGACATATGACCTCTGACCCCGACCCCTGACCTCTGACCCCTGACCTCTGACTCATGACCCCTGACGCCTGACCTCCGACCCCTGACACCTAACCTCTGGCCCCTGACCCCTCACCCCTGATCTCTGACCCTTGAATCTGACCCCTGACTCCTGACACCTGACCTCTGACCTCTGAACCCTGACCCCGACCTCTGACCCATGATCCCTGACCTCTGACACCTGACCCCTGACCTGTGACCTCTGACCCATGACCCCTGAACTCTGACCCATGACCCCTGACCTATGATCTCTGACCCCCGACCCCTGACCTCTTCACCATGACCCCTGACCTCTGACACTTGAATCTGAACCCTGACCCCTGACTCCTGACACCTGACCTCTGACCTCTGAACACTGACCCCGACTTATGACCCATGATACCTGACCTCTGACCACTGACCCTGACCTCTAAAACCTGACACCTGACCCCTGACCTCTGACCCATGATCCCTGACCTCTGAACCCTGACCATGACCTATGACCCTGACGCAGGCCGTACTTACTCCTGACCCCTGACCCCTGACGTCTGACCTCTGAACCCTGACACTTGAACTCTGACCCCTGACCCCTGACCTCTCACCCTGACCTCTTACCCCTGACCCTGACCTCTGACACCTGACCTCTTAACCCTGACCCTGACCACTGACTTCTGAACCCTGACCTATGACCCATGACCCCTGACCTATGACCTCTGACCCCTGACCCTTGACGTCTGACCTCTAACCCTTACCCCTGACCCTGACCCATGACTCCGACCCCTGACCTTTGACCCTTGGCCCTGACCCCTGACCTCTGACCCCAGACCAATGACCCCTGACCCCTGAACTCTGACCCTTGACTCTGACCCCTGACGTCTGACCATGACCCCTTACCCATGACCCCCGAACCCTGACCCCTGACCTCTGACCTCTGAACCCTTACCCTGACTCCGACCCTGACCCCTAACACCTGAACATCACCCTGACCCTGACCCCTTACCCATGACCCCCAACTCCTTACTCCTGACCCTGACCCTTACCCCCGACCTCTGACCCCTGACCTCTGACCTCTAACCTCTGACCCTGAGCTCTGATCAGACCCTGACCTCTGAACTCTGACCCCTGACACCTGACCTCTGAACCCTGACCTATAACCCATGATACCTGACCTATGACCTATGACCTCTGACCCCTGACCCATGACCCCTGACCCCTGACCTCTGACATCCGACCCCAGACACCTGACCTCTGACCCCTGACCCTGACCTATGACCCTGACCCTTGACCCACTTACCCCTGACCCCTGACCTCTGACCTCTGAACCTTGACCCTTCACACCAACCCCGACCCTGACCCCTAACCACTGAACATCACCCTGACCCCTGACCCTGACCCCTGACCCTGTCCCCTGACCCCTGACCCCTTAACATCACACAGACCCCTGACCCCTGAACCCAGACCTCCGACCCCTCACACCTGACCTCTGGCCCCTGACCCTGACCTATGACCCTGATCCCTGACCCCTTGACCCCTGACCCCTTACCTCTGAACCCTGACCTCTGACCCCTGACCCTGACCCCTGAACCATGACCCCTGACCCCGGATCTCTGACCCTTGAATCTGACCCCTGACCCCTGACCCTGACCTCTTACCCATGACCCCGACCCCTGACCTCCGACCCCTGACACTGGACCTCTGACCCCTGACCTCTGACCCATGATTCCTGACCTCTGACCACTGACCCGGACCTCTTAACCCTGACACTTGACCTCTGACCCCTGACCCCTGACCTCTGACCTCTGACCTGAGCTCTGACCCCTGAACCTGACCCCTGACCTCTGACCCCTGACACCTGAGCTCTGAACCCCGACCCCGAAATCTGAACCCTGACCTATGATATCTGACCCCGACCTCTGACGCATGACCAATAACCCCGACCCCTGACCTCTACCCCTGACCTCTGAACCCTTACCCCTAACCTCTGACCCCTGACCCTGACCTCTGAACCCTGACAATTGTCCACTGACCCCTGACCCCGACCTCTGAACTCTAACCTCTGACCCCGAGCTCTGATCAGACCCTCACCTCTGAACTCTGACCCCTGACACCTGACCTCTGACCCCTAACCCTGACCTATGACCCTGACCCCCTTACCCCTTACTCCTGACCTCTGACCTCTGACCTCTGAACCCTGAACCCTAACCTCTTACCCCTGACCCATGACCCATGACCCCTGATCTCTGACCCTTGAATCTGACCCCTGACCCCTGACACCTGACCTCTGACCTCTGACCTCTGAAACCTGACCCCGACCTCGGACCCATGATCCCTGACCTCTGACCCCTGACCCTGACCTCTGAACCCTGACACTTGAACTCTGACCCCTGACCCCGACCTCTGACCCCTGACACCTGACCTCTTAACCCTGACCCTGACCACTGACTTCTGAACCCTGACCTATGACCCATGATGCCTGACCTATGACCTCTAACCCCTGACCCTTGACGTCTGACCTCTAACCCTTACCCCTGACCCTGACCCATGACCCCGACCCCTGACCTCTGACCCTTGGCCCCGACCCCTGACCTCTGACCCCAGACCCATGACCCCTGACCCCTGAACTCTGACCCTTGACTCTGACCCCTAACCTCTGACCATGACCCCTTACCCATGACCCCCGAACCCTGACCCCTGACGTCTGACCTCTGAACCCATACCCTGACCTCTGACCTCTGAACCCTTACCCTGACCACTGACCCCTGACCCCTCACCCTGACCCCGATCCTGACCCCTAACCCCTGAACATCACCCTGACCCCTGACCCTGACCCCTTACACATGACCCCCAACCCCTGAACCCTGACCCTGACCCTTACTCCTTGACCTATCAACCCTGAACTATGACCTCTGACCCGACCTCTGACCTCTGACCCTGACCTCTGACCCCTGACACCTGACCTCTGATCTCTGAACCCTGACCCCAACCTCTGATTTATGGTCCCTGACACTTGACCTCTGACCCCTGACCCCTGACCCTGAGCTCTGAGCTCTGACCCCTGACCCTGACCTCTGACCTCTGACCCCTGACATCTAAACCCTGATCTCTGACCCCTGACCCCTGACCTCTGACCTCCGACCCCTGACACCCGACCTCTGGCCCCTGACCCTGATCTTTGACCCAGATCCCTGACCCCCTGACCCCTGACCCCCGACCCCTGACCCCTGACCTTTGACCTCTGAACCCGTACCCTGACCTCTGACTCCTGACCCCTCACCCTGACCCCGACCCTGACCCCTAACACCTGAACATCACCCTGACCCCTGACCCCTTACCCATGACCCCCAACCCCTGACCCTGACCCTTATCCCCTGACCCCTGACTCCTGACACCTGACTTCTGACCCCTGACCTCTGACCTCTAACCCTGACCCCTGACCCTGACCCATGACCCTCGACCCCTGACCTCTGACCCCTGGCCCTGACCCCTGACCTCTGACCCATGACCCATGATCCCTGACCCCTTACCTCTGACCCCTGACACCTGACCTCTGACCCCTGACCTCTGAACCCTGAACCCTAACCTCTTACCCCTGACCCATGACCCCTGACCCCTGATCTCTGACCCTTGAATCTGACCCCTGACCCCTGACACCTGACCTCTGACCTCTGAAACCTGACCCTGACCTTGGACCCAAGATCCCTGACGTCTGACCCCTGACCCTGACCTCTGAACCCTGACACTTGAACTCTGACTCCTGACCCCTGACCTCTCACCCTGATCTCTGACCCCTGACCTCTGTCCTCTGACCCCTGATACCTGACCTCTTAACCCTCGACCCTGACCTCTGGACCCTGACCCCGACTTATGACCCAATATCCCTGACCTCTGACCACTGACCCTGACCTCTAAACCCTGACACCTGACCCCTGACCTCTGACCCATGATCCCTGACCTCTGACCCCTGACCCTGACCTATGACCCTGACGTGTGCCCCACTTACTCCTGACCCTTGACCCCTGACGTCTGACCTCTGAACCCTGACCAATGACCCCTGACCCCTGACCTCTGAAGCTTGACTCTGACCCCTGACCCCTGACACTGACCCCTTACCCATGACCCCCGACCCCTGAGCCCTGACCTCTGACCTCTGAACCCTTACCCTGACCTCGGACCCCTGACCTCTGACCCCTCACCCTGACCCCGACCCTGACCCCTAACCCCTGAACATCACCCTGACCCCTGACCCTGACCCTGACCCCTGACCCTGTCCCCTGACCCCTGACCCCTGACCATGACCTCTGACCCCTGACCATGACCTCTGACCCCTTACCCCCGACCACTGACCCTGACCCCCTGACCTCTGACCTCTGACCCTGAGCTTGGACCCCTGACCTATGACCCATGACGCCTTACATATGACCTCTGACCCCTACCCCTGACCTCTGACTCCTGACCTCTGACATCTGACCCATGACCTATGAACCCTGACCCCTTACCTCTGACCCCTGACCTCTGACCTCTGACCCCTGACCTCTGAACCCATACCCCTAGCCTCTTACCCCTGACCCATGACCCCTGACCCCTGATCTCTGACCCTTGAATCTGACCCCTGACCCCTGACACCTGACCTCTGACCTCTGACCTCTGAAACCTGACCCCGACCTCGGACCCATGATCCCTGACCTCTGACCCCTGACCCTGACCTCTGAACCCTGACACTTGAACTCTGACCCCTGACCCCGACCTCTGACCCCTGACACCTGACCTCTTAACCCTGACCCTGACCACTGACTTCTGAACCCTGACCTATGACCCATGATGCCTGACCTATGACCTCTGACCCCTGACCCTTGACGTCTGACCTCTAACCCTTACCCCTGACCCTGACCCATGACCCCGACCCCTGACCTCTGACCCTTGGCCCCGACCCCTGACCTCTGACCCCAGACCCATGACCCCTGACCCCTGAACTCTGACCCTTGACTCTGACCCCTAACCTCTGACCATGACCCCTTACCCATGACCCCCGAACCCTGACCCCTGACGTCTGACCTCTGAACCCATACCCTGACCTCTGACCTCTGAACCCTTACCCTGACCACTGACCCCTGACCCCTCACCCTGACCCCGATCCTGACCCCTAAGCCCTGAACATCACCCTGACCCCTGACCCTGACCCCTTACCCATGACCCCCAACCCCTGAACCCTGACCCTGACCCTTACTCCTTGACCTATCAACCCTGAACTATGACCTCTGACCCGACCTCTGACCTCTGACCCTGACCTCTGACCCCTGACACCTGACCTCTGATCTCTGAACCCTGACCCCGACCTCTGATTTATGGTCCCTGACACTTGACCTCTGACTACTGACCCCTCACCCTGACCCCGACCCTGACCCCTAACACCTGAACATCACCCTGACCCCTGACCCCTTACCCATGACCCCCAACCCCTGACCCTGACCCTTATCCCCTGACCCCTGACTCCTGACACCTGACTTCTGACCCCTGACTTCTGACCTCTAACCCTGACCCCTGACCCTGACCCTGACCGTGACCCTTATCCCCTGACCCCTGACCCCTGACCTCTGACCCCTGACCTCTGACCTCTAACCCTGACCACTGACCCTGACCCATGCCCTTTGACCCCTGACCTCTGACCCCTGGCCCTGACCCCTGACCTCTGACCCCTGGCCCTGACCCCTCACCTCTGACCCCTGACCCATGACCCCGACCCCTGACCTCTGACCCCTGGCCCTGACCCTTTACATCTGACCCCTGACACATGACCCCTGACACATGACCCCTGACCTCTGACCCCTGGCCCTGAGCCCTGACCTCTGACCCCTGACCCCTGACCCCTGACCCATGACCCCGACCCCTGACCCCTGGCACTGACCCTTGACCTCTGACCCATGACCCATGACCCATGACCCATGACACATGACCCATGGCCCTGATCCCTGACCTCTGACCCATGACCCCTGACCGCCAACCCCTGACACCTTACCTCTGACCCCTGACCCTGACCTATGACCCCTGACCCCTGACCCCTTACCCCTGACCCCTTACCATGACCTCTAAGCTCTGACCCTGAGCTCTGATCAGACCCTGACCTCTGAACTCTGACCCCGATACCTGACCTCTGAACCCTGACCTATGACCCATGACCCTTGACCTATGACCTATGACCTCTGACCCCTGACACCTGACCTATAACCCTGACCCCTGACCCTGACCCATGACCCCGACCACTGACCTCTGAACCCTGGCCCTGACCACTGACCTATGACCCCTGACCCCTGAACTCTGACCTCTGCCCCTGACACCTGACCTCCAACCCCTGATCTTGACCTATGACCCCTGACCCTGACACCTGACCTATGACCTCTGAACCCTGACCCCTGACCTTTGACCATTGACTCTGTCCCCTGACCCTCACCGCTTACCCCTGACCCCTTACCTCTGACCTCCGACCCCTGACACCTGACCTCTGACCCCTTACCACTCACCCCGACCCTGACCTCTGACCACTAACTCCTGACCCTGACCCTTGACACTGACCCCTGACCCATGACCCCTGATCCCTGACTTCTGACCCTTGACTCTGACCCCTTACCCATGACCCCCAACCACTGACCCCTGACCCTGACCCTTACTCCCTGACCTATCACCCCTTAACTATGACCTCTGACCCCTGACCTCTCACCACTGACCCTGAGCTCTGACCCCTGATCCTGACCTCTGACCTCCGACCCCTGACACCTGACCTCTGGTCCCTGACCCTGACCTATGACCCTGATCCCTGACCCCCTGACCACTGACCCCTGACCTCTGAACCCTGACCTCTGACCCCTGACCCTGACCCCTGACCCCTGACCTCTGACCGTGAGCTCTGACCCCTGACCTCTGACCCCGACCCCGACCCTGACCTCTGACCACTGACTCCTGACCCTGACCCTTGACTCTGACCCCTTAACCATGACCCCCAACGCCTGACCCGTGACCCTGACCCTTATTCCCTGACCCCTGACCCCTGACCTAGTACCCCTGACCTATGACCTCTGACTCCTGACCTCTGACCCATGACCCCTGACTTCTGACTTCCGACCCCTGACTCCTGACCTCTGGCCCCTGACCCTGACCTATGACCCTGATCCCTGACCCCCTGACCCCCGACCTCTGAACCCTTAGCTCTGACACCTGACCCTGACCTTTGACCTCCGACCCCTGACACCTGACCTCTGACCCCTGACCCATGACCCCTGACCCCAGAACTCTGACCCTTGACTCTGAAGTTTGACCCCTGAACCTGACCCCTTAGCCATGACCCCCGAAACCTGACCCCTGACCTCTGACCTCTGAACCCTTACCCTGACCTCTGACCCCTGACCCTTCACCCTTACCCCGACCCTGACCCCTAACACCTGAACATCACCCTGACCCCTGACCCTGACCCTTATCCCCTGACCCCTGACCTCTGACCCATGACCCCTGACCTCTGACCCCTGACCTCTGATCTCTAACCCTGACCACTGACCCTGACCCATGCCCTTCAACCCCTGACCTCTGACCCCTGGCCCTGACCCCTGACCTCTGACCCCTGGCCCTGACCCCTCACCTCTGACCCCTGACCCATGACCCCGACCCCTGACCCCTGGCCCTGACCCTTTACCTCTGACCCCTGACCCATGACCCCTGACCCCTGACCCCTGACCCATGACCCCGACCCCTGACCCCTGGCACTGACCCTTGACCTCTGACCCCTGACCCATGACCCATGACACATGACCCATGACCCATGACCCCTGACCGCCGACCCCTGACACCTTACCTCTGACCCCTGACCCTGACCTATGACCCCTGACCCCTGACCCCTTACCATGACCTCTAAGCTCTGACCCTGAGCTCTGATCAGACCCTGACCTCTGAACTCTGACCCCTGACACCTGACCTCTGAACCCTGACCTATGACCCATGACCCCTGACCTATGACCTCTGACACCTGACCTCTGACCTCTGACCTCTGCCCCTGACACCTGACCTATGACCTCTGAACCCTGACCCCTGACCTTTGACCATTGACTCTGACCCCTGACCCTGACTGCTTACCCCTGACCCATGACCCTCTGACCTTCGACCCCTGACACCTGACCTCTGACCCCTTACCACTCACCCCGACCCTGACCTCTGACCACTAACTCCTGACCCTGACCCTTGACACTGACCCCTGACCCATGACCCCTGATCCCTGACTTCTGACCCTTGACTCTGACCCCTTACCCATGACCCCCAACCACTGACCCCTGACCCTGACACTTACTCCCTGACCTATCACCCCTTAACTATGACCTCTGACCCCTGACCTCTGACCACTGACCCTGAGCTCTGACCCCTGACCCTGACCTCTGACCTCCGACCCCTGACATCTGACCTCTGGTCCCTGACCCTGACCTATGACCCTGATCCCTGACCCCCTGACCACTGACCCCTGACCTCTGAACCCTGACCTCTGACCTCTGACCCCTGACCCTGACCCCTGACCCCTGAGCTCTGACCGTGAGCTCTGACCCCTGACCTCTGACCCCGACCCCGACCCTGACCTCTGACCACTGACTCCTGACCCTGACCCTTGACTCTGACCTCTTAACCATGACCCCCAACGCCTGACCCGTGACCCTGACCCTTATTCCCTGACCCCTGACCCCTGACCTAGTACCCCTGACCTATGACCTCTGACTCCTGACCTCTGACCCCTGACCTTGACCTATGACCCTGATCCCTGACCCCCTGACCCCTGACCTCTGAACCCTTAGCTCTGACACCTGACCCTGACCTTTGACCTCCGACCCCTGACGCCTGACCTCTGACCCCTGACCCATGACCCCTGACCCCAGAAATCTGACCCTTGACTCTGAAGTTTGACCCCTGAACCTGACCCCTTAGCCATGACCCCCGAAACCTGACCCCTGACCTCTGACCTCTGAACCCTTACCCTGACCTCTGACCCCTGACCCTTCACCCTTACCCCGACCCTGACCCCTAACACCTGAACATCACCCTGACCCCTGACCCTGAACCTTATCCCCTGACCCCGACCTCTGACCTCTAACCCTGACCACTGACCCTGACCCATGCCCTTCGACCCCTGACCTCTGACCCCTGGCCCTGACCCCTGACCTCTGACCCCTGGCCCTGACCCCTCACCTCTGACCCCTGACCCATGACCCCGACCCCTGACCCCTGGCCCTGACCCTTTACCTCTGACCCCTGACCCATGACCCCTGGCCCTGAGCCCTGACCCCTGACCCCTGACCCCTGACCCATGACCCCGACCCCTGACCCCTGGCACTGACCCTTGACCTCTGACCCCTGACTCATGACCCATGACCCCTGACTCCTGACCCATGGCCCTGATCCCTGACCTCTGACCCATGACCCCTGACCGCCGACCCCTGACACCTTACCTCTGACCCCTGACCCTGACCTATGACCCCTGACCCATGACCCCTGACCCCTGACCACTGACCCCTTACCATGACCCCAGAACCCTAACCCCTGACCTCTGACCTCTGAACCCTTACCCTGACCTCTGAC
The DNA here is from genome assembly GCF_032191515.1 of Phaenicophaeus curvirostris. Classification (NCBI taxonomy): domain Eukaryota; kingdom Metazoa; phylum Chordata; class Aves; order Cuculiformes; family Cuculidae; genus Phaenicophaeus; species Phaenicophaeus curvirostris. The sequence continues at coordinate 560,674 of NW_027206676.1, read as the reverse complement.
CTCTGAACCCTTACCCCGACCCCTGACACGTGACCCCTGACGTCTGACCTCTGACTCATGACCCATGACCTCTGAACACTGACCCATGACCCCTGACCTATGATCTCTGACCCCCGACCCCTGACCTCTTCACCATGACCCCTGACCTCTGACCCTTGAATCTGAACCCTGACCCTGACTTCTGACACCTGACCTCTGACCTCTGAACACTGACCCTGACTTATGACCCATGATCCCTTACCTCTGACCACTGACCCTGACCTCTAAACCCTGACAACTGACCCCTGACCTCTGACCCATGATCCCTGACCTCTGAGCCCAGACCCTGACCTATGACCCTGACGTGTGCCCCACTTATTCCTGACCCCTGACCCCTGACGTCTGACCTCTGAACCCTGACCTCTGAACCCTGAATAATGACCCCTGACCCCTGAAATCTGAAGCTTGACTCTGACCCCTGACCCCTAACACTGACCCCTTACCCATGACCTCCGACCCCTGAGCCCTGACCTCTGACCTCTGAACCCTTACCCTGACCTCTGACCCTGACCTCTGACCCCTCACCCTGACCCCGACCCTGACCCCTGACCCTGTCCCCTGACCCCTGACCTCTGACCCCAGACCATGACCTCTGACCCCTGACCCCTGACCCCTGACCCTGACCCCTGACCCTGACACTTACCCCCTGACCTCTGACCTCTGACCCTGAGCGCGGACCCCGGACCTATGACCCATGATGCCTGACATATGACCTCTGACCCCGACCCCTGACCTCTGACCCCTGACCTCTGACTCATGACCCCTGACGCCTGACCTCCGACCCCTGACACCTAACCTCTGGCCCCTGACCCCTCACCCCTGATCTCTGACCCTTGAATCTGACCCCTGACTCCTGACACCTGACCTCTGACCTCTGAACCCTGACCCCGACCTCTGACCCATGATCCCTGACCTCTGACACCTGACCCCTGACCTGTGACCTCTGACCCATGACCCCTGAACTCTGACCCATGACCCCTGACCAATGATCTCTGACCCCCGACCCCTGACCTCTTCACCATGACCCCTGACCTCTGACACTTGAATCTGAACCCTGACCCCTGACTCCTGACACCTGACCTCTGACCTCTGAACACTGACCCCGACTTATGACCCATGATACCTGACCTCTGACCACTGACCCTGACCTCTAAAACCTGACACCTGACCCCTGACCTCTGACCCATGATCCCTGACCTCTGAACCCTGACCATGACCTATGACCCTGACGCAGGCTGTACTTACTCCTGACCCCTGACCCCTGACGTCTGACCTCTGAACCCTGACACTTGAACTCTGACCCCTGACCCCTGACCTCTCACCCTGACCTCTTACCCCTGACCCTGACCTCTGACCCCTGACACCTGACCTCTTAACCCTGACCCTGACCACTGACTTCTGAACCCTGACCTATGACCCATGACCCCTGACCTATGACCTCTGACCCCTGACCCTTGACGTCTGACCTCTAACCCTTACCCCTGACCCTGACCCATGACTCCGACCCCTGACCTTTGACCCTTGGCCCTGACCCCTGACCTCTGACCCCAGACCAATGACCCCTGACCCCTGAACTCTGACCCTTGACTCTGACCCCTGACGTCTGACCATGACCCCTTACCCATGACCCCCGAACCCTGACCCCTGACCTCTGACCTCTGAACCCTTACCCTGACTCCGACCCTGACCCCTAACACCTGAACATCACCCTGACCCTGACCCCTTACCCATGACCCCCAACTCCTTACTCCTGACCCTGACCCTTACCCCCGACCTCTGACCCCTGACCTCTGACCTCTAACCTCTGACCCTGAGCTCTGATCAGACCCTGACCTCTGAACTCTGACCCCTGACACCTGACCTCTGAACCCTGACCTATAACCCATGATACCTGACCTATGACCTATGACCTCTGACCCCTGACCCATGACCCCTGACCCCTGACCTCTGACATCCGACCCCAGACACCTGACCTCTGACCCCTGACCCTGACCTATGACCCTGACCCTTGACCCACTTACCCCTGACCCCTGACCTCTGACCTCTGAACCTTGACCCTTCACACCAACCCCGACCCTGACCCCTAACCACTGAACATCACCCTGACCCCTGACCCTGACCCCTGACCCTGTCCCCTGACCCCTGACCCCTTAACATCACACAGACCCCTGACCCCTGAACCCAGACCTCCGACCCCTCACACCTGACCTCTGGCCCCTGACCCTGACCTATGACCCTGATCCCTGACCCCTTGACCCCTGACCCCTTACCTCTGAACCCTGACCTCTGACCCCTGACCCTGACCCCTGAACCATGACCCCTGACCCCGGATCTCTGACCCTTGAATCTGACCCCTGACCCCTGACCCTGACCTCTTACCCATGACCCCGACCCCTGACCTCCGACCCCTGACACTGGACCTCTGACCCCTGACCTCTGACCCATGATTCCTGACCTCTGACCACTGACCCGGACCTCTTAACCCTGACACTTGACCTCTGACCCCTGACCCCTGACCTCTGACCTCTGACCTGAGCTCTGACCCCTGAACCTGACCCCTGACCTCTGACCCCTGACACCTGAGCTCTGAACCCCGACCCCGAAATCTGAACCCTGACCTATGATATCTGACCCCGACCTCTGACGCATGACCAATAACCCCGACCCCTGACCTCTACCCCTGACCTCTGAACCCTTACCCCTAACCTCTGACCCCTGACCCTGACCTCTGAACCCTGACAATTGTCCACTGACCCCTGACCCCGACCTCTGAACTCTAACCTCTGACCCCGAGCTCTGATCAGACCCTCACCTCTGAACTCTGACCCCTGACACCTGACCTCTGACCCCTAACCCTGACCTATGACCCTGACCCCCTTACCCCTTACTCCTGACCTCTGACCTCTGACCTCTGAACCCTGAACCCTAACCTCTTACCCCTGACCCATGACCCATGACCCCTGATCTCTGACCCTTGAATCTGACCCCTGACCCCTGACACCTGACCTCTGACCTCTGACCTCTGAAACCTGACCCCGACCTCGGACCCATGATCCCTGACCTCTGACCCCTGACCCTGACCTCTGAACCCTGACACTTGAACTCTGACCCCTGACCCCGACCTCTGACCCCTGACACCTGACCTCTTAACCCTGACCCTGACCACTGACTTCTGAACCCTGACCTATGACCCATGATGCCTGACCTATGACCTCTGACCCCTGACCCTTGACGTCTGACCTCTAACCCTTACCCCTGACCCTGACCCATGACCCCGACCCCTGACCTCTGACCCTTGGCCCCGACCCCTGACCTCTGACCCCAGACCCATGACCCCTGACCCCTGAACTCTGACCCTTGACTCTGACCCCTAACCTCTGACCATGACCCCTTACCCATGACCCCCGAACCCTGACCCCTGACGTCTGACCTCTGAACCCATACCCTGACCTCTGACCTCTGAACCCTTACCCTGACCACTGACCCCTGACCCCTCACCCTGACCCCGATCCTGACCCCTAACCCCTGAACATCACCCTGACCCCTGACCCTGACCCCTTACACATGACCCCCAACCCCTGAACCCTGACCCTGACCCTTACTCCTTGACCTATCAACCCTGAACTATGACCTCTGACCCGACCTCTGACCTCTGACCCTGACCTCTGACCCCTGACACCTGACCTCTGATCTCTGAACCCTGACCCCAACCTCTGATTTATGGTCCCTGACACTTGACCTCTGACCCCTGACCCCTGACCCTGAGCTCTGAGCTCTGACCCCTGACCCTGACCTCTGACCTCTGACCCCTGACATCTAAACCCTGATCTCTGACCCCTGACCCCTGACCTCTGACCTCCGACCCCTGACACCCGACCTCTGGCCCCTGACCCTGATCTTTGACCCAGATCCCTGACCCCCTGACCCCTGACCCCCGACCCCTGACCCCTGACCTTTGACCTCTGAACCCGTACCCTGACCTCTGACTCCTGACCCCTCACCCTGACCCCGACCCTGACCCCTAACACCTGAACATCACCCTGACCCCTGACCCCTTACCCATGACCCCCAACCCCTGACCCTGACCCTTATCCCCTGACCCCTGACTCCTGACACCTGACTTCTGACCCCTGACCTCTGACCTCTAACCCTGACCCCTGACCCTGACCCTTACTCCCTGACCTATCACCCCTTAAATATGACCTCTGACCCCTGACCTCTGACCACTGACCCTGAGCTCTGACCCCTGACCCTGACCTCTGACCTCTGACCCCTGACATCTGACCTCTGGTCCCTGACCCTGACCTATGACCCTGATCCCTGACCCCCTGACCACTGACCCCTGACCTCTGAACCCTGACCTCTGACCCCTGACATCTGACCTCTGGTCCCTGACCCTGACCTATGACCCTGATCCCTGACCCCCTGACCACTGACCCCTGACCTCTGAACCCTGACCTCTGACCCCTGACCCTGACCCCTGACCCCTGACCTCTGACCGTGAGCTCTGACCCCTGACCCCGACCCCGACCCTGACCTCTGACCACTGACTCCTGACCCTGACCCTTGACTCTGACCCCTTAACCATGACCCCCGACGCCTGACCCGTGACCCTGACCCTTATTCCCTGACCCCTGACCCCTGACCTAGTACCCCTGACCTATGACTTCTGACTCCTGACCTCTGACCCATGACCCCTGACTTCTGACTTCCGACCCCTGACTCCTGACCTCTGGCCCCTGACCCTGACCTATGACCCTGATCCCTGACCCCCTGACCCCTGACCTCTGAACCCTTAGCTCTGACACCTGACCCTGACCTTTGACCTCCGACCCCTGACACCTGACCTCTGACCCCTGACCCATGACCCCCATGACTCTGAAGTTTGACCCCTGAACCTGACCCCTTAGCCATGACCCCCGAAACCTGACCCCTGACCTCTGACCTCTGAACCCTTACCCTGACCTCTGACCCCTGACCCTTCACCCTTACCCCGACCCTGACCCCTAACACCTGAACATCACCCTGACCCCTGACCCTGACCCTTATCCCCTGACCCCTGACCTCTGACCTCTAACCATGACCACTGACCCTGACCCATGCCCTTCGACCCCTGACCTCTGACCCCTGGCCCTGACCCCTGACCTCTGACCCCTGGCCCTGACCCCTCACCTCTGACCCCTGACCCATGACCCCGACCCCTGACCCCTGGCCCTGACCCTTTACCTCTGAACCCTGACCCATGACCCCTGACCTCTGAGCCCTGGCCCTGAGCCCTGACTCCTGGCACTGACCCTTGACCTCTGACCCCTGACCCCTGACCCATGACCCCTGACCCCTGACCCATGGCCCTGATCCCTGACCTCTGACCCATGACCCCTGACCGCCGACACCTGACACCTTACCTCTGACCCCTGACCCTGACCTATGACCCCTGACCCATGACCCCTGACCCCTGACCACTGACCCCTTACCATGACCCCAGAACCCTAACCCCTGACCTCTGACCTCTGAACCCTTACCCTGACCTCTGACCTCTGAACCCTTACCCCGACCCCTGACACGTGACCCCTGACGTCTGACCTCTGACTCATGACCCATGACCCCTGAACCCTGACCCATGACCCCTGACCTATGATCTCTGACCCCCGACCCCTGACCTCTTCACCATGACCCCTGACCTCTGACCCTTGAATCTGAACCCTGACCCTGACTTCTGACATCTGACCTCTGACCTCTGAACACTGACCCTGACTTATGACCCATGATCCCTGACCTCTGACCACTGACCCTGACCTCTAAACCCTGACACCTGACCCCTGACCTCTGACCCATGATCCCTGACCTCTGAGCCCAGACCCTGACCTATGACCCTGACGTGTGCCCCACTTATTCCTGACCCCTGACCCCTGACGTCTGACCTCTGAACCCTGACCTCTGAACCCTGAATAATGACCCCTGACCCCTGAAATCTGAAGCTTGACTCTGACCCCTGACCCCTGACACTGACCCCTTACCCATGACCCCCGACCCCTGAGCCCTGACCTCTGACCTCTGAACCCTTACCCTGACCTCTGACCCTGACCTCTGACCCCTCACCCTGACCCCGACCCTGACCCCTAACCCCTGAATATCACCCTGACCCCTGACCCTGACCCCTGACCCTGTCCCCTGACCCCAGACCTCTGACCCCTGACCCCTGACCCCTGACCCTGACCCCTGACCCTGACACTTACCCCTGACCTCTGACCTCTGACCCTGAGCGCGGACCCCTGACCTATGACCCATGATGCCTGACATATGACCTATGACCCCGAGCCCTGACCTCTGACCCCTGACCTCTGACCTCTGACCCATGACCCCTGACGCCTGACCTCCGACCCCTGACACCTAACCTCTGGCCCCTGACCCCTCACCCCTGATCTCTGACCCTTGAATCTGACCCCTGACTCCTGACACCTGACCTCTGACCTCTGAACCCTGACCCCGACCTCTGACCCATGATCCCTGACCTCTGACACCTGACCCCTGACCTGTGACCTCTGACCCATGACCCCTGAACTCTGACCCATGACCCCTGACCTATGATCTCTGACCCCCGACCCCTGACCTCTTCACCATGACCCCTGACCTCTGACACTTGAATCTGAACCCTGACCCCTGACTCCTGACACCTGACCTCTGACCTCTGAACACTGACCCCGACTTATGACCCATGATACCTGACCTCTGACCACTGACCCTGACCTCTAAACCCTGACACCTGACCCCTGACCTCTGACCCATGATCCCTGACCTCTGAAACCTGACCATGACCTATGACCCTGACGCAGGCCGTACTTACTCCTGACCCCTGACCCCTGACATCTGACCTCTGAACCCTGACGCTTGAACTCTGACCCCTGACCCCTGACCTCTCACCCTGACCTCTGACCCCTGACCCTGACCTCTGACCCCTGACACCTGATCTCTTAACCCTGACCCTGACCACTGACTTCTGAACCCTGACCTAAGACCCATGACCCCTGACCTATGACCTCTGACCCCTGACCCTTGACGTCTGACCTCTAACCCTTACCCCTGACCCTGACCCATGACCCCGACCCCTGACCTTTGACCCTTGGCCCTGACCCCTGACCTCTGACCCCAGACCAATGACCCCTGACCCCTGAACTCTGACCCTTGACTCTGACCCCTGACGTCTGACCATGACCCCTTACCCATGACCCCCGAACCCTGACCCCTGACCTCTAAACTCTGAACCCTTACCCTGACTCCGACCCTGACCCCTAACACCTGAACATCACCCTGACCCTGACCCCTTACCCATGACCCCCAACTCCTTACCCCTGACCCTGACCCTTACCCCCAACCTCTGACCCCTGACCTCTGACCTCTAACCTCTGACCCTGAGCTCTGATCAGACCCTGACCTCTGAACTCTGACCCCTGACACCTGACCTCTGAACCCTGACCTATAACCCATGATACCTGACCTATGACCTATGACCTCTGACCCCTGACCCATGACCCCTGACCCCTGACCTCTGACATCCGACCCCAGACACCTGACCTCTGACCCCTGACCCTGACCTATGACCCTGACCCTTGACCCACTTACCCCTGACCCCTGACCTCTGACCTCTGACCCCTGATCCTGACCCCTGACCCTTGACCCATGACTCCGGATCTCTGACCCTTGAATCTGACCCCTGACCCCTGACCCATGACCCCGACCCCTGACCTCCGACCCCTGACACTGGACCTCTGACCCCTGACCTCTGACCCATGATTCCTGACCTCTGACCACTGACCCGGACCTCTTAACCCTGACACTTGACCTCTGACCCCTGACCCCTGACCTCTGACCTCTGACCTGAGCTCTGACCCCTGAACCTGACCTCTGACCTCTGACCCCTGACACCTGAGCTCTGAACCCCGACCCCGAAATCTGAACCCTGACCTATGACATCTGACCCCTGACCTCTGACGCATGACCCATAACCTCGACCCCTGACCTCGACCCCTGACCTTTGAACCCTTACCCCTAACCTCTGGCCCCTGACCCCTGACCTCTGACCCTTGAAACTGACCCCTGAACCCTGACACCTGACCTCTGACCTCTGAACCCTGACCCCGACCTCTGACCCATGATCCCTGACCTCTGACCCCTGACCCTGACCTCTGAACCCTGACAATTGTCCACTGACCCCTGACCCCGACCTCTGAACTCTAACCTCTGACCCCGAGCTCTGATCAGACCCTCACCTCTGAACTCTGACCCCTGACACCTGACCTCTGAACCCTGACTTATAACCCATGCCCCCTGACCTATGACCTATGACCTCTGACCCCTGACCCATGACACCTAACCCGTGACCTCTGACCCATGATCCCTGAACTCTGACCACTGACCCTGACCTCTGAACCCTGACACTTGACCTCTGACCCCTGACCCCATACCTCTGAACCCTGACACTTGACCTCTAACCCCTGACCCCTGACCTCTGACCTCTGACCTGAGCTCTGACCCCTGAACCTGACCCCTGACCTCTGACCCCTGACACCTGAGCTCTGAACCCCAACCCCGAAATCTGAACCCTGACCTATGACCTCTGACCCCGACCTCTGACGCATGACCCATAACCCCGACCCCTGACCTCGACCCCTGACCTCTGAACCCTTACCCCTAACCTCTGGCCCCTGACCCCTGACCCCTGACCCTTGAATCTGACCCCTGAACCCTGACACCTGACCTCTGACCTCTGAACCCTGACCCCGACCTTTGACCCATGATCCCTGATTTCTGACCCCTGACCCTGACCTCTGAACCCTGACAATTGCCCTCTGACCCCTGACCCCGACCTCTGACCTCTAACCTCTGACCCTGAGCTCTGATCAGACCCTGACCTCTGAACTCTGACCCCTGACCCCTGACCTCTGACCTCTGACCTGAGCTCTGACCCCTGAACCTGACCTCTGACCTCTGACCCCTGACACCTGAGCTCTGAACCCCGACCCCGAAAACTGAACCCTGACCTATGACATCTGACCCCGACCTCTGACGCATGACCCATAACCCCGACCCCTGACCTCTGAACCCTTACCCCTAACCTCTGGCCCCTGACCCCTGACCCCTGACCCTTGAATCTGACCCCTGAACCCTGACACCTGACCTCTGACCTCTGAACCCTGACCCCGACCTCTGACCCATGATCCCTGACCTCTGACCCCTGACCCTGACCTCTGAACCCTGACAATTGTCCACTGACCCCTGACCCCGACCTCTGAACTCTAACCTCTGACCCCGAGCTCTGATCAGACCCTCACCTCTGAACTCTGACCCCTGACACCTGACCTCTGAACCCTGACTTATAACCCATGCCCCCTGACCTATGACCTATGACCTCTGACCCCTGACCCATGACACATAACCCCTGACCTCTGACCCATGATCCCTGAACTCTGACCACTGACCCTGACCTCTGAACCCTGACACTTGACCTCTGACCCCTGACCCCATACCTCTGAACCCTGACACTTGACCTCTAACCCCTGACCCCTGACCGCTGACCTCTGACCTGAGCTCTGACCCCTGAACCTGACCTCTGACCTCTGACCCCTGACACCTGAGCTCTGAACCCCAACCCCGAAATCTGAACCCTGTCCTATGACCTCTGACCCCGACCTCTGACGCATGACCCATAACCCCGACCCCTGACCTCGACCCCTGACCTCTGAACCCTTACCCCTAACCTCTGGCCCCTGACCCCTGACCTCTGACCCTTGAATCTGACCCCTGAACCCTGACACCTGACCTCTGACCTCTGAACCCTGACCCCGACCTTTGACCCATGATCCCTGATTTCTGACCCCTGACCCTGACCTCTGAACCCTGACAATTGCCCTCTGACCCCTGACCCCGACCTCTGACCTCTAACCTCTGACCCTGAGCTCTGATCAGACCCTGACCTCTGAACTCTGACCCCTGACACCTGACCTCTGAACCCTGACCTATAACCCATGACCCCTGACCTTGACCTATGACCTCTGACCCCTGACCCATGACACCTAACCCCTGACCTCTGACCTCTGACCCCGACACCTGACCTCTGACCCCTAACCCTGACCTAAGACCCTGACCCCCTTACCCCTTACTCCTGACCTCTGACCTCTGACCTCTGAACCCTGACCCTTCACACCAACCCCGACCCTGACCCCTAACCACTGAACATCACCCTGACCCCTGACCTCTGACCCCTGACCCTGTCCCCTGACCCCTGACCCCTTAACATCACACAGACCCCTGACCCCGACCTCTGACCTCCGACCCCTGACACCTGACCTCTGACCCCTGAACCTGACCCTTACCCACTGACCTCTAACTCTGACCCCTGACACTGACAAATGACCCCCGACACTGACCAATGACCCCCGACCCCTGACTTCTGACCCCTGACCCATGACCCCTGACCCCTGGCCCTGACCCCTGACCTCTGACCCCTGACACATGGCCCATGACCCCTGACCCCTGACCCTGACCCCTGATCCCTGACCTCTGAACCCTTACCCTGACCACTGAACCCTGACCCATGACCCATGACGCCTAACCTATGACCTCTGACCCCCGACCCCTGACCCCTGACCTCAGACCTCTGACCCACGACCCCTGACCCCTGACCTCCGACCCCTGAAACCAGACCTTTGACCCCTGATCTCTGAACCCTTACCCCTAACCTCTGGCCCCTGACCCCTGACCCCTGACCTCTGACCCTTTAATCTGACCCCTGACCCGTGACACCTGACCTCTGACCTCTGAACACTGACCCCGACCCCTGACCCATGATCCCTGACCTCTGACCCCTGACCTCTGAACCCTGACAATTGACCTCTGACCCCTGACCCCTGACCTCTGAACCCTGACAATTGACCTCTGACCCCTGACCCCTGACCTCTGACCTCTAAGCTCTGACCCTGAGCTCTGATCAGACCCTGACTTCTGAACTCTGACCCCTGACACCTGACCTCTGAACCCTGACCTATGACCCATGACCCCTGACCTATGACCTATGACCTCTGACACCTGACCTCTGACCTATAACCCTGACCCCTGACCCTGACCCATGACCCCGACCACTGACCTCTGAACCCTTGCCCTGACCACTGACCTATGACCCCTGACCCCTGACCTCTGACCTCTGCCCCTGACACCTGACCTCCAACCCCTGACCTTGACCTATGACCCCTGACCCTGACACCTGACCTATGACCTCTGAACCCTGACCCCTGACCTTTGACCATTGACTCTGACCCCTGACCCTGACCGCTTACCCCTGACCCCTTACCTCTGACCTCCGACCCCTGACACCTGACCTCTGACCCCTTACCACTCACCCCGACCCTGACCTCTGACCACTAACTCCTGACCCTGACCCTTGACACTGACCCCTGACCCATGACCCCTGATCCCTGACTTCTGACCCTTGACTCTGACCCCTTACCCATGACCCCCAACCACTGACCCCTGACCCTGACCCTTACTCCCTGACCTATCACCCCTTAACTATGACCTCTGACCCCTGACCTCTGACCACTGACCCTGAGCTCTGACCCCTGACCCTGACCTCTGACCTCCGACCCCTGACACCTGACCTCTGGTCCCTGACCCTGACCTATGACCCTGATCCCTGACCCCCTGACCACTGACCCCTGACCTCTGAACCCTGACCTCTGACCCCTGACCCTGACCCCTGACCCCTGAGCTCTGACCGTGAGCTCTGACCCCTGACCTCTGACCCCGACCCTGACCTCTGACCACTGACTCCTGACCCTGACCCTTGACTCTGACCCCTTAACCATGACCCCCAACGCCTGACCCGTGACCCTGACCCTTATTCCCTGACCCCTGACCTAGTACCCCTGACCTATGACCTCTGACTCCTGACCTCTGACCCATGACCCCTAACTTCTGACTTCCGACCCCTGACTCCTGACCTCTGGCCCCTGACCCTGACCTATGACCCTGATCCCTGACCCCCTGACCCCTGACCTCTGAACCCTTAGCTCTGACACCTGACCCTGACCTTTGACCTCCGACCCCTGACACCTGACCTCTGACCCCTGACCCATGACCCCTGACCCCAGAAATCTGACCCTTGACTCTGAAGTTTGACCTCTGAACCTGACCCCTTAGCCATGACCCCCGAACCCTGACCCCTGACCTCTGACCTCTGAACCCTTACCCTTACCTCTGACCCCTGACCCTTCACCCTTACCCCGACCCTGACCCCTAACACCTGAACATCACCCTGACCCCTGACCCTGACCCTTATCCCCTGACCCCTGACCTCTGACCCATGACCCCTGACCTCTGACCCCTGACCTCTGATCTCTAACCCTGACCACTGACCCTGACCCATGCCCTTCAACCCCTGACCTCTGACCCCTGGCCCTGACCCCTGACCTCTGACCCCTGGCCCTGACCCCTCACCTCTGACCCCTGACCCATGACCCCGACCCCTGACCCCTGGCCCTGACCCTTGACCTCTGACCCCTGACCCATGACCTCTGACCTCTGACCCCTGGCCCTGAGCCCTGACCTCTGACCCCTGACCCCTGACCCCTGACCCATGACCCCGACCCCTGACCCCTGGCACTGACCCTTGACTTCTGACACCTGACCCATGACCCATGACACATGACCCATGACCCATGGCCCTGATCCCTGACCTCTGACCCATGACCCCTGACCGCCGACCCCTGACACCTTACCTCTGACCCCTGACCCTGACCCATGACCCCTGACCCCGACCCATTTCCATGACCTCTAAGCTCTGACCCTGAGCTCTGATCAGACCCTGACCTCTGAACTCTGACCCCTGACACCTTACCTCTGAACCCTGACCTATGACCCATGACCCCTGACCTATGACCTATGACCTCTGACACCTGACCTCTGACCTATAACCCTGACCCCTGACCCTGACCCATGACCCCGACCACTGACCTCTGAACCCTGGCCCTGACCACTGACCTATGACCCCTGACCCCTGACCTCTGACCTCTTCCCCTGACACCTGACCTCCAACCCCTGACCTTGACCTAAGACCCCTGACCCTGACACCTGACCTATGACCTCTGAACACTGACCCCTGACCTTTGACCATTGACTCTGACCCCTGACCCTGACCGCTTACCCCTGACCCCTTACCTCTGACCTCCGACCCCTGACACCTGACCTCTGACCCCTTACCACTCACCCCGACCCTGACCTCTGACCACTAACTCCTGACCCTGACCCTTGACACTGACCCCTGACCCATGACCCCTGATCCCTGACTTCTGACCCCTGACCCTGACCCTTACTCCCTGACCTATCACCCCTTAACTATGACCTCTGACCCCTGACCTCTGACCACTGACCCTGAGCTCTGAACCCTGACCCTGACCTCTGACCTCCGACCCCTGACACCTGACCTCTGGTCCCTGACCCTGACCTATGACCCTGATCCCTGACCCCCTGACCACTGACCCCTGACCTCTGAACCCTGACCTCTGACCCCTGATCCTGACCCCTGACCCCTGACCTCTGACCGTGAGCTCTGACCCCTGACCTCTGACCCCGACCCCGACCCTGACCTCTGACCACTGACTCCTGATCCTGACCCTTGACTCTGACCCCTTAACCATGACCCCCAACGCCTGACCCGTGACCCTGACCCTTATTCCCTGACCCCTGACCCCTGACCTAGTACCCCTGACCTATGACCTCTGACTCCTGACCTCTGACCCATGACCCCTGACTTCTGACTTCCGACCCCTGACTCCTGACCTCTGGCCCCTGACCCTGACCTATGACCCTGATCCCTGACCCCCTGACCCCTGAACCCTTAGCTCTGACACCTGACCTCCGACCCCTGACACCTGACCTCTGACCCCTGACCCATGACCCCTGACCCCAGAACTCTGACACTTGACTCTGAAGTTTGACCCCTGAACCTGACCCCTTAGCCATGACCCCCGAAACCTGACCCCTGACCTCTGACCTCTGAACCCTTACCCTGACCTCTGACCCCTGACCCTTCACCCTTACCCCGACCCTGACCCCTAACACCTGAACATCACCCTGACCCCTGACCCTGACACTTATCCCCTGACCCCGACCCTTATCCCCTGACCCCTGACCCCTGACCTCTGACCCCTGACCCCTGACCTCTGACCCCTGAACCTCTGACCTCTAACCCTGACCACTGACCCTGACCCATGCCCTTCGACCCCTGACCTCTGACCCCTGGCCCTGACCCCTCACCTCTGACCCCTGACCCATGACCCCGACCTCTGACCCCTGGCCCTGACCCTTGACTCTGACCCCTCACCAATGACCCCTGACCCCTGACCACTGACCCTTGATACTGACCCCTGACCCATGACCCCTGAACTCTGACCCCTGACCCTGACCCCTTACCCATGAGCCCCAACCCCTGTCCCCTGACCCTTACTCCCTGACCTATTACCCCTGACCTATGACCTCTGACCCCTGACCTCTGCGCTCTGATCCTGAACTCTGACCCCTGACACCTGACCTCTGATATCTGAACCCTGACCCCGACCTCTGATTCATGATCCCTGACACTTGACCTCTGACCCCTGACCTCTGACCCCTGACCCCTGACCTCTGACCCCTGACACCTGACCTCTGAACACTGACCTATGACACAAGACCCCTGACCTATGATCTATGACCTCTGACCCCTGACACCTGACCTCTGACCTATAACCCTGACCCCTGACCCTGACCCATGACCCCGACCACTGACCTCTGAACCCTGGCCCTGACCACTGACCTATGACCCCTGACCCCTAACCTCTGACCTCTGCCCCTGATATCTGACCTCCGACCCCGACCCTGACCTATGACCCCTGACCCTGACACCTGACCTATGACCCCTGACCCCTGACCCCTGACCTATGACCCCTGACCCCTGACCCCTGACCCCTGACCTTTGACCATTGAATCTGACCCCTGACCCTGACCTCTGACCTCCGACCCCTGACACCTGACCTCTGACCCCTTACCACTCACCCCGACCCTGACCTATGACCCCTGACCCCTGACCCATGACCCCTGATCCCTGACTTCTGACCCTTGACTCTGACCCCTTACCCATGACCCCCAACCCCTGAACCCTGACCCTGACCCTTACTCCTTGACCTATCAACCCTGAACTATGACCTCTGACCCGACCTCTGACCTCTGACCCTGACCTCTGACCCCTGACACCTGACCTCTGATCTCTGAACCCTGACCCCAACCTCTGATTTATGGTCCCTGACACTTGACCTCTGACCCCTGACCCCTGACCCTGAGCTCTGAGCTCTGACCCCTGACCCTGACCTCTGACCTCTGACCCCTGACATCTAAACCCTGATCTCTGACCCCTGACCCCTGACCTCTGACCTCCGACCCCTGACACCCGACCTCTGGCCCCTGACCCTGATCTTTGACCCAGATCCCTGACCCCCTGACCCCTGACCCCCGACCCCTGACCCCTGACCTTTGACCTCTGAACCCGTACCCTGACCTCTGACTCCTGACCCCTCACCCTGACCCCGACCCTGACCCCTAACACCTGAACATCACCCTGACCCCTGACCCCTTACCCATGACCCCCAACCCCTGACCCTGACCCTTATCCCCTGACCCCTGACTCCTGACACCTGACTTCTGACCCCTGACCTCTGACCTCTAACCCTGACCCCTGACCCTGACCCATGACCCTCGACCCCTGACCTCTGACCCCTGGCCCTGACCCCTGACCTCTGACCCATGACCCATGATCCCTGACCCCTTACCTCTGACCCCTGACACCTGACCTCTGACCCCTGACCTCTGAACCCTGAACCCTAACCTCTTACCCCTGACCCATGACCCATGACCCCTGATCTCTGACCCTTGAATCTGACCCCTGACCCCTGACACCTGACCTCTGACCTCTGAAACCTGACCCTGACCTTGGACCCAAGATCCCTGACGTCTGACCCCTGACCCTGACCTCTGAACCCTGACACATGAACTCTGACTCCTGACCCCTGACCTCTCACCCTGATCTCTGACCCCTGACCCCTGACCTCTGACCTCTGAACCCTTTCCCTGACCTCTGCACCCTGACCTATGAGCCATGACCCCTAACCTATGATCTCTGACCCCTGACCCTGACCTCTGGCCTCTGACCCCTGATACCTGACCTCTTAACCCTCGACCCTGACCTCTGGACCCTGACCCCGACTTATGACCCAATATCCCTGACCTCTGACCACTGACCCTGACCTCTAAACCCTGACACCTGACCCCTGACCTCTGACCCATGATCCCTGACCTCTGACCCCTGACCCCTGACCTATGACCCTGACATGTGCCCCACTTACTCCTGACCCTTGACCCCTGACGTCTGACCTCTGAACCCTGACCTCTGAACCCTGACCAATGACCCCTGACCCCTGACCTCTGAAGCTTGACTCTGACCCCTGACCCCTGACACTGACCCCTTACCCATGACCCCTGACCCCTGAGCCCTGACCTCTGTCCTCTGAACCCTTACCCTGACCTCGGACCCCTGACCTCTCACCCCTCACCCTGACCCCGACCCTGACCCCTAACCCCTGAACATCACCCTGACCCCTGACCCTGACCCTGACCCCTGACCCTGTCCCCTGACCCCTGACCATGACCACTGACCCCTTACCCCCGACCACTGACCCTGACCCCCTGACCTCTGACCTCTGACCCTGAGCTTGGACCCCTGACCTATGACCCATGACGCCTTACATATGACCTCTGACCCCTACCCCTGACCTCTGACTCCTGACCTCTGACCCATGACCCATGAACCCTGACCCCTTACCTCTGACCCCTGACACCTGACCTCTGACCCCTGACCTCTGAACCCTTACCCCTAACCGCTTACCCCTGACCCCTGATCTCTGACCCTTGAATCTGACCCCTGACCCCTGACACCTGACCTCTGACCTCTGACCTCTGAAACCTGACCCCGACCTCGGACCCATGATCCCTGACCTCTGACCCCTGACCCTGACCTCTGAACCCTGACACTTGAACTCTGACCCCTGACCCCGACCTCTGACCCCTGACACCTGACCTCTTAACCCTGACCCTGACCACTGACTTCTGAACCCTGACCTATGACCCATGATGCCTGACCTATGACCTCTGACCCCTGACCCTTGACGTCTGACCTCTAACCCTTACCCCTGACCCTGACCCATGACCTTGACCCCTGACCTCTGACCCTTGGCCCCGACCCCTGACCTCTGACCCCAGACCCATGACCCCTGACCCCTGAACTCTGACCCTTGACTCTGACCCCTAACCTCTGACCATGACCCCTTACCCATGACCCCCGAACCCTGACCCCTGACGTCTGACCTCTGAACCCATACCCTGACCTCTGACCTCTGAACCCTTACCCTGACCACTGACCCCTGACCCCTCACCCTGACCCCGATCCTGACCCCTAAGCCCTGAACATCACCCTGACCCCTGACCCTGACCCCTTACCCATGACCCCCAACTCCTGGCCCCCTGACCCTGACCCTTACCCCCTGACCTCTGACCCCGACACCTGACCTCTGACCTCTAACCTCTAACCCTGACCCCTGACCCTGACCCATGACCCCCGACCACTAACCTCTGACATCCGACCTCAGACACCTGACCTCTGACCCCTGACCCGGACCTCTGACCCTGACCCCTGACCTCTGACCTCTGAACCCTGACCCTTCACCCTGACCCCGACCCTGACCCCTAACCACTGAACATCACCCTGACCCCTGACCCCTGACCTCTGACCTCCGACCCCTGACACCTGACCTCTGACCCCTGATCCTGACCCTTAACCCCTGACCTCTAACCCTGACCCCTGACCCTGACCAATGACCCCCAACCCCTGATTTCTTACCCCGACCAATGACCCCTGACCCCTGGCCCTGACCCCTGACCTCTGACCCCTGTCACATGGCCCATGACCCCTGACCCCTGATCTCTTACCCCTTGCCCTGACCCCGACCCCTGACCTCTTACCTCTGACCCCTGACACCTGAACCCTGACCCTGACCTATGACCCTGACCCCTGACCCCCTGAACCCTGACCTCTGACCTCTGAACATGATATCTGACCCCTGACCCTGAACCCTTACCCATGACCCCCTACCCCTGACCCCTGACCTCTGACCTCTGAACCCTTACCCTGACCTCTGCACCCTGACCTATGAGCCATGACCCCTAACCTATGATCTCTGACCCCTGACCCTGACCTCTGGCCTCTGACCCCTGATACCTGACCTCTTAACCCTCGACCCTGACCTCTGGACCCTGACCCCAACTTATGACCCAATATCCCTGACCTCTGACCACTGACCCTGACCTCTAAACCCTGACACCTGACCCCTGACCTCTGACCCATGATCCCTGACCTCTGACCCCTGACCCTGACCTATGACCCTGACGAGTGCCCCACTTACTCCTGACCCTTGACCCCTGACGTCTGACCTCTGAACCCTGACCTCTGAACCCTGACCAATGACCCCTGACCCCTGACCTCTGAAGCTTGACTCTGACCCCTGACCCCTGACCTCTGAACCCTTGCCCCTGACCTATGACCTCTGACCCCTGACCTCTGCGCTCTGATCCTGAACTCTGACCCCTGACACCTGACCTCTGACCTCTGAACCCTGACCCCAACCTCTGATTTATGGTCCCTGACACTTGACCTCTGACCCCTGACCCCTGACCCTGAGCTCTGAGCTCTGACCCCTGACCCTGACCTCTGACCTCTGACCCCTGACCCCTGACCTCTAAACCCTGATCTCTGACCCCTGACCCCTGACCTCTGACATCCGACCTCAGACACCTGACCTCTGACCCCTGACCCGGACCTCTGACCCTGACCCCTGACCTCTGACCTCTGAACCCTGACCCTTCACCCTGACCCCGACCCTGACCCCTAACCACTGAACATCACCCTGACACCTGACCCCTGACCTCTGACCTCCGACCCCTGACACCTGACCTCTGACCCCTGATCCTGACCCTTAACCCCTGACCTCTAACCCTGACCCCTGACCCTGACCAATGACCCCCAACCCCTGATTTCTTACCCCGACCAATGACCCCTGACCCCTGGCCCTGACCCCTGACCTCTGACCCCTGTCACATGGCCCATGACCCCTGACCCCTGACCTCTTACCCCTTGCCCTGACCCATGACACCTGACCTCTTACCTCCGACCCCTGACACCTGAACCCTGACCCTGACCTATGACCCTGACCCCTGACCCCCTGAACCCTGACCTCTGACCTCTGAAACTGATATCTGACCCCTGACCCTGAACCCTTACCCATGACCCCCTACCCCTGACCCCTGACCTCTGACCTCTGAACCCTTTCCCTGACCTCTGCACCCTGACCTATGAGCCATGACCCCTAACCTATGATCTCTGACCCCTGACCCTGACCTCTGGCCTCTGACCCCTGATACCTGACCTCTTAACCCTCGACCCTGACCTCTGGACCCTGACCCCGACTTATGACCCAATATCCCTGACCTCTGACCACTGACCCTGACCTCTAAACCCTGACACCTGACCCCTGACCTCTGACCCATGATCCCTGACCTCTGACCCCTGACCCTGACCTATGACCCTGACGTGTGCCCCACTTACTCCTGACCCTTGACCCCTGACGTCTGACCTCTGAACCCTGACCTCTGAACCCTGACCAATGACCCCTGACCCCTGACCTCTGAAGCTTGACTCTGACCCCTGACCCCTGACCTCTGAACCCTTACCCCTAACCTCTGGCCCCTGACCCCGACCCCTGACCTCTGACCCTTGAATCTGACCCCTGACACCTGACCTCTGACCTCTGAACCCTGACCACGACCTCTGACCTATGATCCCTGACCTCTGACCCCTGACCTCTGAATCCTGACAATTGACCTCTGACCCCTGACCTCAGACCTCTGACCTCTAACCTCTGACCCTGAGCTCTGATCAGACCCTGACCTCTGAACTCTGAGCCCTGACACCTGACCTCTGAACCCTGACTTATGACCCATGACCCATGACCTATGACCTATGACCTCTGACCCCTGACACCTGACCTCTGACCTATAACCCTGACCCCTGACCCTGACCCCTGACCCCTGACCTCTGACCGTGAGCTCTGACCCCTGACATCTGACCCTGACCCTGACCTCTGACCACTGACCCCTGACACTGACCATTGACACTGACCCCTGACCCATGACGCCTGACCGCTGAACTCTGACCCTTGACTCTGTCCCCATACCCATGACCCCTAACCCCTGACCCTGACCCTTACTACCTGACTTATGACCCCTGACCTATGACCTCTGACCCCTCATCTCTGACCTCTGACCTCTGACCCTGACCACTGACCCCTGACCTCTGACCTCTGAACACTGACCTCGACCTCTGATTCATGATCCCTGACACTTGACCTCTGACCCCTGACCTCTGACCCCTGACCTCTGACCCTGAGCACTGACCCCTGATCCCTGACCTCTAAACTCTGACCCCTGACCTCTGACATCTGAAACATGATCTCTGATCCCTGAACCCTGACCCCTGACTTCTGACTTCCGACCCCTGACACCTGACCTCTGGCCCCTGACCCTGACCAATGACCCTGATCCCTGACCCCCTGACCCCTGAACACTGACCTCTGAACCCTGACCTCTGACCCCTGACCCATGACCCCTGACCCCTGACCCTTGACTCTGACACATGACCCCTGAACCTGACCCCTTACCCATGACACCCGACCCCTGACCCCTGACCTCTGACCACTGAACCCTTCCCCTGACCTCTGACCATTGAACCCTTACCCTGACCTCTGACCCCTGACCCCTCACCCTGACCCCGACCCTGACCTCCAACCCCTGAACATCACTCTGACCCCTGACCCCTTATACATGACCCCCAACCCCTGACCATGACCCTTACCCCCTGACCCATTACCCCTGACACCTGACCTCTGACCCCTGACCTCTAACCCTGACCCCTGACCCTGACCCATGACCATCGACCCCTGACCTCTGTCACCATGCCCTGACCCTGACCCCTGGCCCTTACCCCTGACCTCTGACCCCTGACCCCTGACCCCTGACCCATGACCCCTGACCCCTGGCCCCAACCCCTGACCTCTGACCCCTGACCCATGACCCCGACCCCTGACCTCCGACCCCTGACACCTTACCTCTGACCCCTGACCCTGACCTATGACACTGAACCCTGACCCCCTGATACCTGACCTCTGACCTCTAAACACTTGCCTCTGACCCCTGACTCACGACCCCTGACCCTGACCCCTTACCCATGACCCCCGAAACCTAAGCCCTGACCTCTGACCTCTGAACCGTTACCCTGACCTCTGACCTCTGAACCGTTACAACGACCCCTGACCCCTGATATCTGACCCATGACCCCTGAACCCTGACCCATGACCCATGACCCCTGACCCCAGAACTCTGACCCTTGATTCTGACCCCTGACCCCTGACCCTGACCGCTTACACATGACTCCCGACCCCTAACCCCTGACCTCTGACCTCTGAACCCTTACCCTGACCTCTGACCCCTGACCCCTCACTCTGACACCGACCCTGACCCCTAACCCCTGAACATCACCCTGACCTCTGACCCCTGACCCTTACCCCTGACCCCTGATCTCTGACACTGATCCCTGACCCCTGACCTCTGACCGTGATCTCTGACCCCTGACCTCTGACCCCTGACCCTGACCTCTGACCACTGACTCCTGACCCTGACCCTTGACACTGACCCCTGACCCATGACCCCTGACCCCTGACCCCTTACACATGACCACCAACCCCTGACCCCTGACCCTGACCCTTACTCCCTGACCTATGACCCCTTACCTATGAACTCTGACCCATGACCCCTGACCCCTGACCCTTGACTCTGACCCCGAGCCCTTAACCTGACCCCTTACCCATGACCCCCGACCCCTGACCTCTGACCTCTGAACCCTTACTCTGACTTCTGACCTCTGAACCCTTACCCTGACCTCTGACCCCTCACCCTGACCCTGACCCCTTACCCCTGAACATCACCCTGACCCCTGACCCCTTACCCATGACCCACAACCCCTGACCCTTATCCCCTGACCCCTGACCTCTGACCTCTAACCCTGACCCCTGACCCCTGACACCGGAACTCTGACCCCTGACCCTGACCTATGACCCTGAACCCTGATCCCCTTACCCCTGACTTCTGTCTTCTGACCCCTGACCTCTGACCCCTTACCCATGACCCCTGACCTCTGACCTCTGATGCTTGACTCTTACCCCGACCCCTGACCCATGACCTCTGACCCCTGACCCATGACCCCTGACCCCTCACCCAGACCCCGACATTGACCCCTAACCCCTTAACATCACCCTGACCCCTGACCCCTGACCCTCACCCCTGACCCCGACCTCTGACCGTGTCCCCGGACCGCTGACCTCTGTCCCTGAGCTCTGACCCCTGTCCTCTGACCCCTGACCCTGACCCCTGTCCACTGACCCCTGACCTTCTACCCCTGACCCCTGACCTCTCACCCTGTCCCCTGACCTCTGACCCTTAGCTCTGACCCCTGACCCCTGACCCTTGACTCTGATCTCTGACCCTGAGCTCTGACCCCTGACCCCTCACCCTGACCCCTTACCCTGACCCCTGACCCCCTCACCCCTGACTGTGTCCCCTGACCCCCTCACCCCTGACCCTGTCCCCTGACCCTGAACCCTGAACCCTGACCCTGACCCCTGACCCTGACCACTGACCCTGACCCCTGACCCCTCACCCTGACCCCTGACCCTGACCGGTAACCCCTGTACGTGACCCTGAACCCTGACCCTGACCCCTGACCCTAACCCTTGACCTCTGAATCCTGACCTCTGAACCCTGACCCTTGACTCTGACCCCTGACCCTGACCCCTGACCCAGACCTCTGACCCCTGACTCCTGACCCTGACCCCCTGACCTTTACCCTTGACCTCTGACCCTGTCCCCTGATATCTGACCTCTGAGCCTGAGCTCTTACCTCTGACCTCTGACCCCGACCTTGACCTCTGACCCCTGACACCTGACCCTGACCTCCTGACCCCCTGACCCCCGACCCCTGACCTCTGACCCTGACCCCTTACCCATGACCCCCGACCCCTGACCCCTGACCTCTGACCTCTGAACCCTTACCCTTACCACTGAGCTCTGAACCCTTACCTCTGACCTCTGACCTCTGAACCTTTACCCTGACCTCTGTCCTCTTCTTCGAACTTCTTTCACATTCTCCAACATTCTTTGAACACCTCTGAACTTCTTCAACCTTTTCCGTAATTCTGCGAAATTCTCCGCCCTTCTCCAACCTCTTTTGACATTCTCCAACGTTCTTTGAACTTCTCCGACATTCTCCGATGTTCTTTGACCTTCTCCAATCTTCTTTGATCTTGTCAGACCTTCTTTGACCTTCTCCGAAATTCTCCGACCTCTCCAACCTTCTTTGCCTTTCTCCGAACTTCTTTGATCTTCTCCAAACTTCTTTGACATTCTCCAACCTTCTATGAACTTCTCCGACCACCTTTAAACTTCTTTGACCTTCCATAATCTTCTCCGAACTTCACCGACCTTCCTTGATCTTCTCCGACCTTTTCCGACCACTTTTGAAATTCTCTGACTTTCTTCGACCTACTCTGGAATTATTTGACCTTCTCTGACCTTCTTTTACCTTATCTGACCCTCTTTGAACTTTTCCAACCTTCTTTGACCTTCTCCGACCTTCTTTGACATTCTCTGACCTTCTCTGACCTTCTGCGTACTTCTCTGAACTTCTCTGACCTTCTTTGACCTTCCCTGAACTTCTTTGACCTACTCCGACCTTCTTTGAACTTCTCTGACCTTCTCCCAAGTTCTTTGCCCTTCTCCCACCTTCTATGCCTATCTCTGACCTTCATTGACATTCTCCGACCTTCTCTAAACTTCTTTGAACTTCTCCAACCTTCTCCGACCTTCTCCAAACTTCTTTGACTTTCTCTGAACTTCTTTGAACTTCTCCGCCCTTCTATGAACTTCTCCGACCACTTTTGAACTTCTCTGACTTTCTTTGAGCTTCTCTGACCTTCTTTGACCCACTCCAAACTTCTCCAACCTTCTCCTACCTTCTTTGACCTTTTCCAATCTTCCTTTCCCTTCTCCGAATTTCTTTGTCCTTCTTTGACATTCTCCGACCCTCTTTGACCTTCTCTGACCTTCTCCGACCTGCTCCAGACTTATTTGATCTTCTCCGACCTTCTCTGACCTTCTTTCACCTTCTCTGACACTCTTCGACCTTTTCTGACCTTCTTTGACCATCTCCAACCTTCTCTGAACTTTTCCGACCTTCTTTGATCTTCTCTGACCTGACCTTCTCCACCCTTCTTTGACCTTCTCTGACCTTCTTCGACCTTCTCTGACCTTCCTGGAATTTCTCTGGCCTTCTCCAACTTGCTTTCACCTTTTCCGACCTTCTCCGAACTTCTTTGACATTTTTTGACCTTCTCCCAAATTTTCCTACCTTCTCTGACTTTCTCCGACCATCTTTGACCTTTTCCGAACTTCTCCAATCTTCTCTGACCATCTTTATACTTCTCTGACGGAGACCAGCTCACAGGGACGTCTTAGAGAGACTAGACGGACTACTGCTCTGGTGGCAAGTAGCAATTCTTTATTCCTCAACCAGAGTTTTTATACTCTCCTGGGAGAGCTTGTCAGTTTCTACCAAGCTTGAGTGCACTGTTTACATTACTGCTATTCTTACCGTGAGAATACAAGTTATGCAAGTTCTACAAGTGAGGGACTACGTGTCTGTTCAAGGATTCACACATTATTCTGTTTGTGGTGGTCTTATCTTAGACCTGCAGGTGTTCTTGAAATATATTTAACTCGGGCCCTGGAATGATGAGAAACTAAGCATGTTGCCAAGAGCCCTGATAGTCCACAACCTCCCTTTCAGGAGGAGCAGCTTTGTTGTTGGCATGATACTCTGTTCCTGACCCTTTCAGGCCAAACAGAATATTGCTCTCCAGGCTCTTGGCTTTCATTATTCTGTCTTTGACCCTTTCAGGCCCCCAGAATGTCTAATAGTTCTCCTCACTTCTCCAACTTTCTTTGACCTTCTCTGACTTTCTCTGACCATCTTTGACCTTCTCCAAACTTCTCTGACCTTCTCCGACCTTCTCTGACCTTCTTTTACTTTCTCCGGCCTTCTTTGACCTTCTCCAGCCTTCCTTGACCTTCTCCGGCCTTCTTTGACTTCTCCCACCTTCTTTGACCTTCTTCGAACTTCTCTGAACTTCTCCAACCTTCTTTGACCTTCTCCGACAACCTTTGAACTTCTCTGAACTTCTCTGACTTTCTTTGACCTTCTCCAATCTTCTCCAACCGTCTTTATCTTTCTCCGAGCTTCTTTGACCTTCTCCGAGCTTCTCCGACCTTCTCCGAGCTTCTCCATGCTTTTTTTAACTTCTCCAACCTTCTCCAAACTTCTTTTACTTTCTCCGACCTTCTCCACACTTTTTTGACATTCTCTGACCTTCTTCAAAATTCTTTTACCTTCTCCGACCATCTTTTACCTTCTTCGACCTTCTCCAATCTTCTCCAACCATCTTTATCTTTCTCCGACCCTCTTTGACCTTCTCCGACCACCTTTGAACTTCTCCGAACTTCACTGAACTTCTCTGACCTTCTCCGACATTCTTTGAACTTCTCCAACCTTCTTTGACCTTCTCTGACCTTCTCCGATCTTCTCCAACTGTCTTTATCTTTCTCCAAACTTCTTAGACCTTCTTAGACCTTCTCCAACCTTCTGCGACTTTCTCCAAACTTCTTTTACTTTCTCCAACCTTCTCCACACTTTTTTGACCTTCTCCAACCTTCTCCTAACTTCTCTGACATTCTCCAACCTTCTTCAAAATTCTTTGACCTTCTCCGAACTTCTCCAACCGTCTTTATCTTTCTCCAAACTTCTTTGACCTTCTCTGAGCTTCTTTGACCTTCTCCGAAATTCTCCGACCTTCTCTGAACTATTTTGAAATTCTCCAACCACCTTTGACCTTCTCTGACCTTCTTTGAACTTCTCCAACCTTCTTTGACATTCTCTGACCTTCTCCGACATAATCTGACCTTCTCTGACCTACTCTTAACTTCTCCGACCTTCTCCGAAATTCTTTGAATTTCTTTTAACTTCTCCAAACTTCTTTGAACTTCTCCAACCTTCTCCGAAATTCTTTGCCCTTCTCCCACCTTCTTCGCCCTTCATTTCCCTTGTCCGACCTTCTTTGTAGACCTTGTAGTTGTAGAGAGCAATGAGGTCTCCCCTCAGCCTCCACTTCTCCAGGCTAAACAAGCCCAGCTCTCTGAGCCATTTCTCATAAGGCCATGTGTGTACATAAAAAAGAGCTGACTTGTTTTAGAGGAACTAGGAGCCCTACAGACAGACAGAGGATTATTCAAAAGAGCAAGGACTAGCACAAAAATTCAGAAATAGCAAGAGATGAAAAGGGGAGTGTCAAGATACAGAGTGAATGGAAAAAATAGAACAGCAACAGTGAGCAATACAAAGGGATAGAGAAAGAAAGAGAGATAGAAAGAGAAAGACAAGCAAGGCATTTGCAGGTGCAGAGAAAGAACAAACTACAAGGATCAAGCCAGTGAAATTGTGGGGGAACAGAACGAGGAACGCAGATTGGGACAAAGATGGAAAAGGAAAAACTAAGTATGGGCAGAGAACAGATACTGAAGACTGGGGGGTGGGAAAAAGAGAGAGAAAAGAGCACAGAAAAATTAAAGAGTAGGGGTATAGCGATACCAGGGAACAGTAATTGTAGCAGCACGATAAATGAAAGGAACCAAAAAGTCCAGCTCTAAAATGTTTGTTACCTAGTTCCATCACTGTCACAACTAGCAATGTTGCAGTGACAGCACGCATACTGTTATTTCTTGTAAGGATGCTTTCAGACATGTAGTAGTGTTGTTCTAGCTGAGAATGCAAGGCAGAGTTAATAAAGCACAGCTCCTCCTCAGGCACTATTTATACCTGTGAGGGCTTCACCACACCCCAGTCACAGGTGGTGGGCGGGAAGGCCCAGGGGTTATATAAGCCACAGGCCTTGCCTCTGGAGGTCATTTAGGTTGTGGTTTATCCTTGAGATTAGAGTTTTGCTGCTGTTTCCATTCATTGTAGCTTTTTAGGCAGATTAAGCTAGTTGGGTAAGTGGTGGGTTTTGGCTTTTTTAGTTTTTTTTTTTTCTTTTTGTTCTTCTAAAGAAGCAGAGGCGTCTGTTGGAGGTATGAGCTTTGGAAGAGTCCAGGCGAAGCAGCACATACAGGTGTAACTATGGGGCTTTTTTGTCAGTTATTTTTGATTGGGTGTTGGAGGGGGCAAGATGTTTTTGATTTCCTTCTTCTTTTTTTTTTTCTGGGTGCTTTGCCTCAAGTTTTTGGTTATGGGATGATTTGTTGTTGTTCCTCATTCTGTGTGGCATAATGTATTGGCCCTAGGGGCTCTGCAGTTTGTAATGGGCACCTCGTGGGTGATAATAATCTGGAATGAAGTTTGTTGGCCTAGGGTAGGAAGTAGAGTCTGTGGGTTGGTGGAAGATAGAAGGGGCCAGGGGAGCCCTGGGAAGGGCTCAGGAGCACAGCTCCCAAGGAACAGCAACACAGAAGGGTCAGGGGGGTTAAAATATAGGGCAGGTGCTGTTAAGAAGGAGCCGGGTTCCTTCTCTGATACTTCAGGGGTAGAAAAGGGCTTTAATGGTTTGGGGAAAGGGAGATGGGTTCATCGGTCTTTCTTGGGTCAGTTTGGTGGTCAGATGCAAGTGCCGTTCCGGTGTCTGTTGTTCTAGTCTCTCTGTAGCCAATGAGGTAATGATGAGGTTGAGACACAAGTTGAAAATTATTAGTTACCCTAAGAAATGTCATCTCTAGGGCTGTGAGATCTCTGCTCCCTTATACCTTCTACTTATTGTGTTCCTCAACTAACTTCTTTGCATCCATCCTGTCTCCATCCATCTGAATGTCCAGAGAAGAGTAATGTAGCTGGTGAGGGGGCTGGTGAACAAGCCTTATGAGGAGCGGCTGAGAGAGCTGGGGGTGTTTAGCCTGGAGAAGAGGAGGCTGAGGGGAGACCTCGTTGCTCTCTGCAACTACCTGAAAGGAGGTTGTGGAGGGGAGGGAGCTGGCCTCTTCTCCCAAGGGACAGGGGACAGGACAAGAGGGAATAGCCTCAAGCTCTGCCAGGGAAGCTTCAGGCAGTACATCAGGAAAAAATATTTCACTGAAAGGGTTATTGGGGATGGGCAAAGGCTGCCCAAGGAGGTGGTAGAGTCACCTTCCCTGGAGGTGTTTAAAGGATGGGTGGATGAGATGGTGAGGGGCATTGTTTAGTGATTGATAGGAATGGGTGGACTCAATGATCCAATGGGTCTTTTCCAACCTGGTGATCCTATGAATATCAGAGACCTTGCTACTTCAAGGTATGGACTCGCTGCCTATCTACAGTGCAGGATTCTGCCGCTTGTTTCCCTTGCATTTCTCAGGGAAGAGATTGGATATTGTTTTGGCTCGTAACAGTTAGCAGCTGAGCAACTCTTTTTCATCTGGTGTGTGGGCACACAAGCCTCCCTTATTTAGTAGAGTTCTGGATTTTTCCTGAACTTGCCAGTGAGGTTTGCTCTGTTATTGCTTACAGCGGTTGTTACCTTGTCCCTGTTATCCATTGTGTTTTTTTACGGTCATTGAGTTTCCAATTTAGGTCTTAGAGTAGTCAATCCCACTGTTGCGAGTTTTTCATTGGCTGACTGCCTCTGTAATTCCAGTCGCCATTGCTGTGTGGTGAGTGTCCTGTGTTTTTATGTCTTCTGTGTTAATAATCTTTACTGGGTTTTGATAAGAATATTTTTTTCAAGTTCTTCTTGTTCACTCCTACGACTAAAGTTTGGTTCCTTCCTAAAATGTGGATTTCCGTGGCTCATCTTTCTTTTGTCCTGGGTATCACCACTACTGGTCCTACAACTTAAGTGGTGAGGAGGAGAGGAGAGGTAAGCAGAGGGCAAAGAATTTTGGCGTGCCGGTGAGGTAGTCAGGTTTATTCTCATCATTGTGGGGCTGATGGTGAGGAGGAAGTTGAGTATGTCTAGAAGAGCAAAGTGTTCTTTGGCAACATAGTATTTACTTTTGGTTTGGCAGGCACTGTGCGGGCCACCTTGGGAATGGGAAGAGCATTTGAGATGAGCTGGGTAGTAGGGAGAAGGAGCATGGGGCAGACTTCTCACAGGTGTGAGAGTAATTCTCTGAATTTAATTACCCTGGGTGATAACAGCTGCAGCACCTGACAGAAGAACTGCTGTGGAGCAAGTGAGTGGAAGGACATGGCAGTTAGGCAGAACAAGTTGTCATGTAAGGTGCTGACATTGATCAGTGCAATGCTGGCTGTTGGCACTATTTTAGTTTTCTTGTAGATTGCAAAGTGGATCCTGGCAACTGTAGGATCATTCCAGGAAGCTGATGTTCTTAGAGTTTTTTTCTCCTGAGGAAGCCTTCTGGTGGTCTGAAAGCTAAGTTGAGGGACGGGGGCAGGGGTGGGGTATGACAGAGGGGAGAAGGCTGGGGATGGCAGGGAGGAGTTTTAAAAGTAGCCTAGGGGAGAGGGCTGTGCGGGAAGTGTCCCCTTTGGGCAGGGAGAGCTGGAGGGTGTTACTTCTCAGCCCAAAGCTAGCACATTCCAGGCAGGGCCGTTCCAGCTTGTCTGTGCCGTGTGCTTTATATTCTGTTTCTCTTTTACGTTTCTTAAGCCTTGATGTCCCCTTTGCTTTAAAGGAATGCAGCATATGACTTGAGCACCATCTCGAGGGTCTTGAATGCCTGTACTCATGGGTACAATACCAATTAGGCACTGTTCTTCTTGCATCATAACCTAAGTGTGGATTGGCTTCACATTTTCAAAGTTTCTAGTTAGCCATCTTTTCCCGTGGCCTTGCAGCCTGTGTTGGTGGCCACAATCGCTAGTCATATATTTTCAAGGATCCCTGTTGACCTGAGACTTCTTCCATGCATCTTGTGCCTTTAGTCATTTAAAAGGTGATCCTTTCACGTACATCCTCCTGGTTTTGGCCACATCCCGTTGTAATGAGTGATCCTTTACAGCATGCCGGACATGCCTCGAGCACCATATCTAGGGTCCTGAATGCTCGTACTCATCAATGCACTGTTGATTGGGCACTGCTTTTCTTGCATCGTGCTCCTGAAGCCGGGATCGTTCTCGTGTTTTGGCACTGTGTTTTTCTGTTAATTTTTCTTGCAGATGCTGAAGAGGAACGCAGTGACTGCAGGATTATTTCTGTTAGCTGATGTGATTTGAGCTGCTTTGTCCAAGGACAGCTTCATTCGTGGCCCTCTGAAAGCTAAATTGAGAGACCGGAGTTGGGAAGCGGGAGGTGGGATGGGGCTAGCAGGGAGGGGTTTGGAAGGTAGCCTAGGCTGTGCAGGGAGAGTCCTCTTTGGGCAGGTGAAGGCAGAGGGGCCTACTTCTCAGCTCAAACCCTGCATGGGCAGGGCAGTTCCAGCCTGTATCTGTTGTTGTCTAGTTTGTGTAGTCACCGTGCCATGTCTGAAATTTTCTGCAGGTCTTGATGTTGTCTTTTGTGTTCAGGGCATGGCGGGCGTGCCTTGGGTGCCATGTCTAGGGTCCCAAATGCTCGTACTCATCAAGGCAGTGTCGATGGGGCACTGCTTTTCTTTCTTTGCATTTCTAAAGTGTGGATCGCTCTTGTGTTTTGGAAGCATCCGGTCAGCTGTCTTCTGCTGCAGCCTTGCAGCCTGCCTCGCCATCCGGGATAGTTAGTCTTCTGTTTTCCTGGATCCGTGTTCTGGGACTTGTTCCGTCCATCCTCTGCATGTTTAGGACTTTAAAAGTTTATTGCCCGTTCATCTTGCCAGTTGTGGCACCATCTCTTTGGAACCATGCACGGTTCTTCGCTTTTCCAGGGCTACCGTAGGTTGTTCCTCGGAGCCCTGTCCATTGCCTTGCCCATTGGCACGCGTGGTCCAGGAGTCCTCCTTGTTGCCGCGACTTTTCTTTTGTTCCCGGTTCACGACGTTGGTCTTATGTGTTGATGTTCTGCGTGTATTTGTGTCTGGTTGGAGCTGCTCTGCCAGGTGTGTAGAGGAGGCGATAAGCGTCAGCAGGGGTATAGTGGCCCGATTGTGTGCTTAACGTTTTGACGTGCCTAGACATTGCGGTCTAGGGGCATCCCTTATTTGCAGATCTAGCAGCCCTAGGTGTGGCGGGTGAGGAGGGTAGTTTCTGCTTGTCTCTGGAGCCACAGAGGGGGTGACCAAAACTGCATGGGAGCAGCCAGCGGAGCAGTAGCGAAGGGGTTTGAATGTCAAGGGAGCGGCAATTAATGTTTGGGTTTGGTTGTGGACTAGCTTTGCTTGGCTGTAATGTGCAGTAGAGTCTTGGAATTCTTAGGGTGTTGCTGAGCGTCAGGGTGACTTCTTTGCTGTTGTGTTTTTCAGACGTAGCGGGCTGACCTGTGTGCCGAGGGGCACGGACGGAGTTGCGTGCAGTTAGTGTGCCATAGTGAGGTGAGTTGGCTGTGGTGTTGGTAGGGAAATGTAACCGTGGCTGTATGATCAGTTACCGTGTGTTGGTTTTCTTCAATGAAGTTACAATCATCCTTGCTGTTTGTATATTCCAGGTGGAGCTCAAGCCTCAACACAACCACAGAAGATGAGGCAAGCTGGGCATCTGAGCAGTCAAGGTAATGCAGTGGAGATAGGTGTTGCTTGGGGCAGCCTGTGCTTTAGTGTAGTACAAAAGCATGCTTTTTCTGTGGCAGGTGCCAAATACAGCCTCAGGGGGGTGAAGCTTCTTGCTGATGTGTGGTCTGAGAGGTGAGGAGGTTGTTGTTCAAATAGGTGTGTTAGAGCCCTGTGGTACGCAGCAACTCCATTGAGCATTGGCCTTTGGTTTTGTAGATGCTGTGTGGTCCACTTTTAGAATGCAAAGAGCAGTTGAGGTGAACAGGGGAGTAGAGAGATGGAGCACGGGACTGATTTCTCAGAAGCGCAATAGTAAATTTTCCGTCTGTCTACCTCAAGTGCCCCAGGTGATGATGACTGCAGCATCCAATGTTTGAATTGGCATCAAATAGGTGAGCAGAATGCCTTGGCAGTTTTGCAGTGGGTGTAGTACAAGATGTTGGCAGTGAGCAGTGTGATGCTGACTTGGCACTGTGTTTTCTGTATGTTTTGTGGTTTTTTTTTTTTTGCAGATTATAGTCCAGGACAATGTGAGAGTGCAGGATTTTTCCAGACAGTTGATGCAGTTTGGGTTTTTTCTGCCAAGGATATCTTCAGGCCCTCGGTCCTCAGAAAGTTAAGGGGGCTGTGGTTTTGGTCCGGGAAGAGGGCAGAATGTTGAGAATGGCAGGGAAGGGATTTAGCCTAGGGTAGAGGGTTGTGCAGGAAGAGTGCACCTTGTTACACGTTTGGAGAGGGGTTTAATTTTCAGCCCCAAGCTAGCGTGTACCAGGCAGGGCAGTTCCAGCCTATATCTGTCTTGTTGTTTAGATTGTGTAGATTCTGCTGTGTTTTAAATCTTCTGCAGGTCTTGATGTCATCTTTGCATTTGATCCACGTGTCATCTCTAGACTCTTGGATGTCTGTTCTTAGTAAGGTGCTGATCAGGCGCTGCTTTTCTTGCATTGTGATCTTCATGTACAGATAGGTCTTGCATTTTGGCAATTTCTGGTCAGTTGCCTATTGCGTAGGCATCACAGGACACGTTAGCCTCCTCAGCCCTTATTGTTCCATTTTCTTAAATCCCTGTTCTGACACTTCCTCCATACATACTCTGTTTTGAGGTGTTTAAGAAGGGCTCACCCTTGCATCCTTCTAGTTGTGGCTATGGCTCTTAAAGGGGCCATAGTCTTCCATTTTTCAAGGGCTGACATAATCTTTCTTGCAGCTCCCTACATCTTGTTGCCCAATGCCAGCCCTCTTCTGAGAGTCATTCTTACCAAGTTTCCTTTTTGTTTCTGCATCCTGTCATTGGTTTTCTGTGCAGAGTCAGTCTGTGCATGTTTGAATCTGGCTGGAGCTGCTCTGCCTGAGCTAAGGAAACGGTAGTTAGCAGAAGAATAGCAGTGAAATTCTATCTTTACATATACCCGTCTAGTTAGGCTTTGAAGGGCGAGGTGATACGGTGCATTCCAGAGCAAGTAGCCATAGATACATGGGGTGAGGAGAATCATTTTTGGTCGGTTATGCAGCCACAGAGGAAATGACCAAAGCCATCTCTGATCTGACGTTGGAGTGTCAGTAGAGCAGTTTAAATTCTTGGGGCAATAAATCTGGTGTGTATGGTTGTTAAGATTTGATTTTATCTTTTTTTTTTCTGCCTGGCTGTTGTGTGAAGAAGGGTTGGTATTCCTGAATCAAAACAGTGTGTGGAATTGTTTAGTTACTGTCAAGTCTGGGGGTAAGTTATTGAATGTTGAGTTCTACAGGTGCAGAGGCATCGGGTCTGGCAGCAAGGGGTGACAATTGAACTGGGGGTAGATTCCCATAGCCAGGTGGGTTGGCTGCCGAGTCAACAGTTAGATATGACTTGTACCTACATTACCTACAAACGCCAGCTAGTAATTTTGTTTGGGTTTTACTTTTTGTCTTTCAAGATGCAATGAGCATCGTTGTCATTTGTGATGTTTGTGTCATCTGTGTCTATTGTGACATCATTGTTATATATGGTGTGTGTCGTGTGTGCCTATTTTGACATCATTGTCATTTTTAATGTCTGTGTCGTCTCTGTCATCATTCTCGTGTCTGTCTGTGTCGTCTGTCTCTATTGTGAAATCACTGTCATTTATAATGTCTGTGTTGTATGAGTCGTCATTTTCGTGTCTGTCTGTGCCTATTGTGACATCATTCTCATATATAGTGAGTGTCGTGAGTGTCATGTGTGTCTATTTTGACATTGTCATTTATAATGTCTGTGTCGTCATTTTCATGTCTGTTGTCTGTATCTTTTGTGAAATCATTGTCATTTATAATGTCTGTGTTGCCATTTTCGTGTCTGTCGTCTGTGTCTATAGTGACATCATTGTCATTTAGAAAGTCTGTGTCGTCTGTCATGTGTCGTCTGTGTCCATAGTGACCTCATTGTCATTTATTATGTCTGTGTTGTCTGTCAATTGTGACATCGTTT
Source organism: Phaenicophaeus curvirostris (assembly GCF_032191515.1). Classification (NCBI taxonomy): domain Eukaryota; kingdom Metazoa; phylum Chordata; class Aves; order Cuculiformes; family Cuculidae; genus Phaenicophaeus; species Phaenicophaeus curvirostris. Next base: position 526,293 of record NW_027206676.1, on the reverse strand, counting down.
CTTATAATGTCTGTGTCGTCTGTGTATATTGTGACATCATTGTCACTTATAATATCGGTGTCACTGGTTAATTGTGACACCATTGTCACTTATAATGTCTGTGTCATCGGTTTATTGTGACATCATTGTCACCTATAATATCTGTGTCGTCTGTGTCATCTGAGTCTTCTGTGTGGTCTGTGTCTATTGTGACATCGTTGTCATTTATAATGTCTGTGTCATCTTTGTATATTTTGACATCATTGTCATTTATGTCTGTGTGGTCTGTGTCGTCTGAGTCGTCTGTGTGTAATTTGACATCATTTTCATTTATAATGTCTGTGTCGTCCTTGTCGCCCCTGTCGTTTTTGTCTGTTGTGACATCATTGTCATTAATAATGTCTGTATGGTCTGTGTCGTCTGATTCTATTGTGACATAATACTAATATATAATGTCTGTGTCATCTCTGTCGTTTGTATCATATTTGTCTATTGTGACTTCATTGTCATTTCTAAATTCTGTTTTCTGAGTTGTCTGTGCCTATTGTGACATCATGCTAATTTTTAATGTCTGTCATCTGTGTCTATTGTGATATCATTGTAATTTATAATGTCTGTGTCTATTCTGATATTGTTGTCTTTTATAATGTCTGAGTCGTCTGTGTCTATTGTGACATCTTTGTCATTTATAATGTCTGTGTCGTCGGTGTCGTCTTTGTATATTGTGATATCTTGTCATTTATAATATCTGTGTATTCTGTGTCTACTGTGAAACCACTGTCATTTATAATGTCTGTGTATTCTGAGTCTATTGTGACATCATTGTCATTTATAATGTCTGTGTCATCTGTGTCTATTGTGACGTTATTGTCATTTATCATGTTTGAATTGTCTGTGATATTGTGACAACTTTGTAATTTATAATGCCTGTATCGTCTGTTTCGTCTGTGTCGTCTGTTTCGTATGTATCTCTTGTGACTTAATTGTCATATATAATGTCTGTAGTCTGTGTCGTCTGAGTCTTCAGTGTCATCTGTGTCTATTCTGACGTTGTTGTCATATATAATATCTATGACATCTGTGTTGTCTGTATCTATTGTGACATCATTATCATTTATAATGTCTGTGTGGTCTGTGTCTATGGTGAAACCACTGTCATTTCTAATGTCTGTGTCATCTGTGTGCCTGTGTATATTGTGACATCATTGTCTGTTTTCTGTGTCGTCTCTGTGGTCTGTGTAGTCTCTGTCGCCTCTGTCGTTTCTGTCGTCTGTGGTTATTATGAAATCATTGTCCTTTAAAATATCAGAGTAGTCTGTATCTAGTGTGATATCATTGTCACTTATAATGTCTGTGTTGTCTGTGTTTATTGTGACATAGTTGTCATTCATAATGTCTGTGTCGTTTGTCATTTGTGTCGTCTGTATCGTCTGTGTCTGTTGTGACATCATTGTCGTTTATAATGTCTGTGTCTGTTTTCACATCATTGTCATTTATAATGCCTGTCTCATCTGTGTGGTCTGTCATGTGTGTCTTTTGAGACATTGTTGTCATATGTAATGTCTGTGATGTCAGTGATGTCTGTGTCTTCTGTGTCAATTGTGACATTTTCATTTATAATGGCTTTGTTGTCTGTGTGGTCTCTATCGTCTGTGTCCTCTGTGTTTATTGTGACATCATTGTCATGTATAATGTCTGTGTCTAATGTGACATCATTGTAATTTATAATGTCTGTGTTGTCTCTGTTGTCTGTGTCTGTTGTGATATCATTGTCATTTGTAAAGTCTGTGTTGTCGGTGTCTGTTCTTATATCCTTGTCACTTATAATGTCTGTGTCATTTGTGTCTGTAGTGACATCATTGTCATTTATACTGTCTTTGTCGTCTCTATTTTGACATCATTTTCATTTTAATGTCTCTGTCATATGTGTCGTCTGTGTTGTCTTTGTCTATTCAGACGGCATTGTTGTTTATAAAATCTGTGTCTGTTGTGACATAATTTTTTTATTATTTTGTGTCGTCTGTGTCTTCTCTGTCTGTTGTGACATCATTGTCATTTATAATGTCTGTGTCATCTGTGTCTTCTGTGTCTATTTTGACATCGTTTTCATTTAGAATGACTGTCGTCTGTGTGGTCTGTATCGTCTCTATCGTCTGTATCCTCTGTGTCTATTTTGACATCATTTTCTTTTATAATGTCTGTGTCGTATGTGTTGTCTTTCTAGTCTGTCTATTGTGACATCATTGTAGTTTAGAGTGTCTGTGTCATCTATGTCTATTGTGACATCGTTGTCATTTACAATGTCTTTGTCTATTGTGACTTCGTTGTCATTTACAACGTCTTTGTCTATTGTGACATCATTGTCGTTTATAATGTCTGTCGTCACTGTCGTCTTTGTCTATTGTGATATCTTTGTCATTTATAACCTCTGTGTCGTCATAGTTGTCTGTTTTCTGTGTCTATTGTGACATCTTTGTCATTTATAATGTCTTTGTCTCCTGTGTCAATTTTGACATCATTTTAATTTAAAATATCTGCGTCATCTGTGTCTATTGTGAAATCATTTTCATTAAAAATGACTGTGTCGTCTGTATCGTCAGTGTGTATTTTAACATAATTGACATTTATAATTCCTGTGTCTTCTGTCGTCTGAGTCTATTGTCACAGCATTGTTATTTATAATGTCTGTCATCTGTGTCTATAGTTACATTATTGTCATTTATAATGTCTGTGTCATCTGTGTCTATACTTACATCATTGTCATTTATAACGTCTGTGTCGTCTGTATCGTCTGAGTTTATGGTTACATAATTATCCTTTATAAAGTCTGTGTCGTCTGTGTCGTCTGTGTCTATAGTAACATCATTATCATTTATAATGTCTTTGTCATCTCTGTTTATTGTGACACCAGTGTCATATATAATGTCTGTGTCGTCTGTGTTTATTTTGCCATGATTGTCATTTATAATGTCTGTGTCTTTTGTGTCATCTGTGTTGTCTCTGTCTATTGGGACATCATTGTCATTTATACTGTCTGTGTTGTCTCTGATGTCTGTGCCGTCTGTGTCTCTTGTGACATCATTGTCATTTAAAGTTTGTGTCGTCTGTGTCTACTGTGACATCGTTGTCATTTATAATGTCTGTGTCGTGTTTGTCGTCTTTGTCTACTGTGAAATCATTGTCATTTATAATGTTTTTGTCTTCTGTGTCGTTTCTGTCGTCTGTGTCTATAGTGACATTATTTTTGTTCATAATGTATGTCTCTGTAGTAACATCATTTTCATTAATAATGTCTCTGTCGTTTGTATGGTCTTTGTATATTGTGACATCATTGTCATAAATAATGTCTGTATTGTTTGTGTCTATTTTGACAACATTGTCATTTATAATGTCTGTGTCTTCTGTATCGTCTGTGTCTACTGAGATATCATTTTCATTTATAATATCTGTGTCATCTGTGTCCATTGTGACATCGATATTTAAAAGTGTCTGTGTCGTCTGTGTCTATTGTGACATCACTCTCATTTATAATGTCAGTGTCTTCGGTGTCGTCTGTCTATTGTGACATTGTCATTTATCATGTTTTTGTCATCTGTCTCGTCTGTGTCGTCTGTTTGTATTGGGACTTCATTGTCTTTTATAACAACTCTGCCGTCTGTGTCGTCTCTGTCTATTATGACATAAGTGTAATTTATAATATCTGTGTCGTTTGTATCGTCGGAGTCTATTGTGAAATCATTGTCATTTATAATGTCTCTCTTGTCTTTTACAACTGTGTCATCTGTGCTGTCTGTGTCTATTGTGACTTCCTTGTCATATATAATATCTGTGTCGTCTGTGTCTATTATGACATCATTTTCATTTATAATGTCTTTGTTGTCTCTGTCGACTCTGTCACCTGTGTCTATTGTGACATCATTATCATTTACACTGTATGTGTCGTGTGTGTCGCCTGTGTCTATTGTGACATCATTGTCATCTGTGTCGTCTGTATCGTTTGTGTCTTCTGTGTCTATTGTGACATCATTTTCATTTATAACATCTGTGTCTTCTGAGTTATCTGTGTTGTTTGTGTCCTTTGTGTGGTCTCTGGCGTCTGTGTCTATTTTGAAATCATTGTCATTTATAATGTCTGTTTTTTCTGTGTATATTGTGACATCATTGTCACTAAAAATGTCTGTCGTGTCTGTATCTTCTGTGTCTATTGTTACATAATTTTCATTAATAATGTCTTTGCTGTCTCTGTCATCTGTGTATATTGTGACATCATTGTCATTTTTTATGTGTGTCTTCATTGTCGTCTGTGTCTATTGTGACATCATTTTTATTTATAATGTCTGTTTCCTCTGTGTCTATTTTTACATCATTGCAATTTATAATGTCTGGGTCGTCTGTGTCATCTTTGTTTATTGTGACATCATTTTCATTTATAATATCTGTGTCGTCTGTGTTTATTGTGACATCGTTTTCATTTATAAAGTCTTCGTCGTCTGTGTCGTCTTTTTCATCTGTTTTTATTGTGGTATCATTTTCATTTATATCATCTATGTCCTCTGTGGCCTCTGTGTTGTCTGTGTTTATTTTGAAATCCATCTCATTTATAATGTCTGTGTCCTCTGTGACTTCTGTGTCTATTGTGACATCCATGTCACTTATAATGTCTGTTGTCTGTGTCTATTGTTACATAATTGTCATTTATAATGTCTTTGCCGTCTCTGTCGTCTTTGTATATTGTGACATCATTGTCAGTTTTAATGTGTTTCTTCTGTGTTGTCTGTGTCTATTGTGACATCATTTTCATTTATCATGTCTGTGTCTTTTCTGTCTTCTGTGTCTGTCATCTGTGTCTATTGTGACTTCATTGTCATTCATAATCACAGAATCACAGAATCACAGAATAACCAGGTTGGAAGAGACCCACCGGATCACCGAGTCCAACCGTTCCTACCAAACACTAAACCATATCCCTCAGCACCTCGTCCACCCGTGCCTTAAACACCTCCAGGGAAGGTGACTCAACCACCTCCCTGGGCAGCCTGTTCCAGTGCCCAATGACCCTTTCTGTAAAGAATTTTTTCCTAACGTCTAGCCTAAACCTCCCCTGGCGGAGCTTGAGGCCATTCCCTCTTGTCCTGTCCCCTGTCACTTGGGAGAAGAGGCCAGCACCCTCCTCTCTACAACGTCCTTTCAGGTAGTTGTAGAGAGCAATGAGGTCACCCCTCAGCCTCCTCTTCTCCAGGCTAAACAACCCCAGCTCTCTCAGCCGCTCCTCATAAGGCCTGTTCTCCAGCCCTTTCACCAGCTTTGTTGCTCTTCTCTGGACTCTCTCCAGAGCCTCAACATCCTTCTTGTGGTGAGGGGCCCAGAACTGAACACAGGATTCGAGGAGCGGTCTCACCAGTGCCGAGTACAGAGGGAGGATAACCTCCCTGGACCTGCTGGTCACGCCGTTTCTGATACAAGCCAAGATGCCATTGGCCTTCTTGGCCACCTGGGCACACTGCTGGCTCATATTCAGTCGGCTGTCAACCAACACCCCCAGGTCCCTCTCCTCCAGGCAGCTTTCTAGACAGACTTCTCCCAGTCTGTAGCACTGCATAGGGTTGTTGTGCCCCAAGTGCAGGACCCGGCATTTGGCCTTGTTAAACCTCATGCCATTGGACTCTGCCCAGCGGTCCAGCCTGTTCAGATCCCTTTGCAGAGCCTCCCGACCCTCCAGCAGATCGACACTTCCACCCAGCTTAGTGTCATCCGCAAACTTGCTAAGGGTGCATTCGATGCCTTCATCCAGGTCATTGATGAAGACATTGAACAGGGCTGGACCCAGCACTGAGCCCTGGGGAACCCCACTTGTCACTGGCCTCCAGCTGGATTTCACACCATTTACCACCACTCTCTGGGCCCGGCCATCCAACCAGTTTTCCACCCAGGAGAGTGTGCGCCTGTCCAGCCCAGAGGCTGACAGTTTCTCAAGCAGAACGCTGTGAGAAACTGTGTCAAAGGCTTTGCTGAAGTCCAGGAAGACCACATCCACAGCCTTTCCCTCATCCAGTAGCCGGGTCACTTTGTCATAGAAGGCGATCAGGTTAGTCTGGCAAGACCTGCCTTTTGTGAACCCATGTTGACTGGGCCTGATCACCCGGTTCTCTTGCATGTGCTTCATGATAGCACTCAAGATCACCTGTTCCATGACTTTCCCTGGCACTGAGGTCAGACTGACAGGCCTGTAGTTTCCTGGGTCCTCCCTGCGGCCCTTTTTGTAGATGGGCACAACATCAGCCAGCCTCCAGTCCAGTGGGACTTCCCCAGTCTTCCAGGACTGTTGGAAGATGATGGAAAGGGGTTTGGCCAGCACATCCGCCAGCTCCTTCAGTACCCTAGGGTGAATCCCGTCCGGCCCCATAGACTTGTGACTGTCCAGTCGGGCTAGCAAGGCTCTGACCACCTCCTCTTGGATCATGGGAGCCTCATTTTGCTCCTCTAGCTCCTGGGTTTGTACACAGATGGAACGACCCTCCTTACGACTAAAGACTGAGGCAAAGAAGGCATTAAGTACCTCAGCCTTTTCCTCATCCCCTGTTACTGTTGTCCCTTCTGTGTCCAATAGGGACTGTATGGTCTCCCTAGTCCGCCTTTTATTATTTATATATTTGTAGAAAGATTTTTTGTTATCTTTCACTGACTTGGCCAATCCAATTTCTAGCTGAGCCTTAGCCCTTCTGATTTTTTCCCTACACAATCTCACTTCCCTCCTGTAGTCCACCCAAGAGGCCTGTCCCTTCTTCCAGAGGCCATAAACATTTCTTTTCTTCTTGATATCCCTCAAGATCTCTCTATTCAACCAAGCTGGCTTTCTCCCCTGACGGCTTTTTTTCCGGACCACGGGGATGGCTTTCTCCTGAGCTGCTAGGACCACCCCTTTGAAGAGCTCCCAGCCCTCCTGGGCTCCCTTGCCCTTGAGTACTGTCTCCCATGAGACTTCACCAACCAGCCTGCTGAAGAGATCAAAGTCTGCCCTCTGGAAATTTAATGTTACCGTCTTGCTAACCACCCTCTTCACTTCACCTAGAACAGAAAATTTTATAATCTCATGGTCGCTTAGTCCTAGGCGTCCACCTACCGCCACATCCCCTACAAGGCCTTCTCTGTTCACCAACAGGAGGTCCAGGAGGGCACCTTCCCTGGTTGGTTCATTCACCAACTGTGCAAGGAAGTTATCTCCCACGCACTCCAGGAACCTCCTAGACTGCTTCCTTTCTGCTGTGTTGTACACCCAGCAGATATCAGGCAGATTGAAGTCTCCCACCAGAACGAGAGGCATCGATCTAGAGATTAACCCCAGCTGTTTATAGAAGAGCTCATCAGCTGCTTCTCCTTGGTTGGGTGGTCTGTAACAGACTCCCATCACAAAATCTACCTTCTGGTGGGCTCCTCTGATTTTGACCCACAGGCACTCAACCTCCTCATCTCCACAATCCATCTCAGTGATGTCCAAGTCCTCCCTTACAAAGAGGGCTACCCCACCTCCTCTCCTACCCTTCCTGTCCCGCCTGAAAAGCTTATACCCCACCATAGTCGTACTCCAGTTATATGAGTCGTCCCACCACGTTTCCGTGATGGCAACAACATCATAGGCCCCTTGCCCTACGACAGCTTCCAGCTCTTCCTTCTTATTTCCCATGCTGCGTGCATTGGTGTAAATGCACTTCAGCTGAGCTGCTGAGCCTTCAGCCCTCCTAGAGGGAACAGGGTTCGTTCCCAACTGCCTGGTAACTGGATCAGTTGACACCAGAGTGCCTGCATCTCCCTTAACACCCCGAGGTGTGTTCTCCCCCACTTTTTGTGCGGTGAGGTACTGGTGGTCCTCGCCCGCGCACCCTCTCCCAATCACCAATTCCCCACATCCAGGCTCATTCCTGTCTAGCCTGGGCTCAACCCCCTCCCCCTTCACATCTAGTTTAAAGCTCGATTTATGAGCTTGGCTAGGTTTCTGGCAAGGGCTTTAGCCCCCCTAGGAGACCCATGTGTCCCGCCCTTAGCGAGAAAGCCTGGGGGTGCATGAGCCCCCCCATGATCAAATATACATAATCTCTATGTCTTCTTTTTTTCTGTCATTTGTGTCGTCTTTTTTGTCTGTGTTTATTGTGACATCGTTGTAATTTATACAGTCTGTGTTGTCTGAGTCATCTGTGTTATCTGAGGCGTCTGTGGCATCTGAGGCGTCTGTTGCTTCTGTGTCTATTTTGAAATAATTGTCATTTATAATATCTGTGTCATTTGTTTTGTCGGTGTCTATTGTGATTTCATTGTCATTAAAAATGTCTGTGTTGTTGGTGTCATCTGTGTCTACTGTGACATCATTGTCATTTATAGTGTCTGTGTAGTCTGTGTCCTCTGTCTTTTGTGACATCCTTGTCATTTATACAGTCTGTGTTGTCTGTGTCTATTGTGACATCATTTTAATTTATAATATCTGTGTCGTCTGTCTTGTCTGTGTGGTCTGTGTTTACTTTGACATATTTTTCATATATAATGTCTAAGTAGTCTGTTTTGTCTGTGTCATCTGTGTCAATTGTGACATCATTGTCATTTATATTGTCTGTGTGGTCTGTGTCTTTTGTGACATCATTGTCATTTATAATGTCTTTTTTTTCTGTGTCGTCTGTGTCTGTTGTGATATCATTGTCATTAATAATATCTGTGTCATCGGTATGGTCTGAGTCATCTGTGTCTATTGTGAAAACATTGTCATTTATGTCGTCTGTGTCATCTGTGTTGTCTGTGTCTTCTGTATCTATTTTGGCATCTTTTTCATTTATAATGTGGGCGTCTTCTTTGTCGTCTGTATAGTCTGGGTCATCTGTGACCTCTGTTTCTATTCTGACATCATTGTCATTTGTAATGTCTCTGTCGTCTGTGTTGTCTGTCTATTGTGACATTATTGTCATTAATAATATCTGTGTTGTCTCTGTCGTCTGTATCTATTGTAGCATCATTGTCATTTATAAAGTCTGTGTCATCTGTTTATGATTTGACATCATTGTCATTTATGTCTGTGTCATCTCTTTATATTGTGACATCATTTTCATTTATAATGTGTGTGTTCTGTGTCGTCTGTGTGTATTTTGAAACAATCTTCATGTATAATGTCTGTGTCATCTTTGCCTATATGACATCATTGATATTTTAATGTCTGTGTGTTCTGTGTCGTCTGTGTCTATTGTGATATCATTGTCATGTATAATATCTTGTCATCTGTGTCGTTTGTGTCTATTGTGACATCATTTTCATTTATATTGTCTGTGTGGTCTGTGTCATATTTGTCTATTGTGACATCAATGATATTTATAATGTCTGTGTCGTTTGTGTCATCAGGGTCATTTTTGTCATCTGTGATATCATTTTCATTTATACTGTGTCATCTGTGTCATCTCTGTTTATTGTGACATCATTGCCATTTATCACATCTGTGTCGTCTGTGTCGTCTCTTACTTCTGTGCCTATTGTGAAATCACTGTCATTTACAAAGTCTGTCTTGTCTGTGTCATCTGTGTCTATTGTGACAACATTGTCATTTATAATGTCTTTGTCTTCTGTGTCGTCTATGTCTATTGTAAAATCATTGTCATTTTTAACGTCTGTATCGTCTCTGTCGTATGTGTCTATTGTGACATCGTAATTTACACAATCTGTGTAGTCGTTGTCGTCTGTGTCTATTGTGACATCATTCTCATTTATAATGTCTGTGTCTTCTGTCTATTGTGACATCGTCATTTATAATGTCTTTGTGGTCTGTGTGGTCTGTCTCTATTGTGACATCATTATCATTTATAATGTATGTGTAGTCTGTGTCGTCTGAGGCTATTGTGACATTATTTTCATTTATTATGTCTATGTCGTCTGTGTAGTCTGTTTCATCTGTGTCGTCTGTGTCTCTTGTGATGTCATTGTCATTAACGATGATTGTGTAGTATGTGTCATCTGTGTGTATTGTGACATCATTATCATTTATACTCTCTGTTTCATCTGTGTCTTTTGTGACATCATTTTAATTTATAATGTCTGTGTCGTCTTTCTCGTCTGTGTGGTCTGTGTCTATTGCGACATATTTTTCATTTATAATATGTGTGTCTGTGTCATCAGAGTCTATTATGATATCATAGAAGACAGACATTATAAATGACTGTGTCATGTTTGTCATCTGTGTATATTGTGACATAATTGTCAATTATAATATCTGTGTCGTCAGTCTATTGTGACATCTTTGTAATTTATAATGACTGTGTCGTCTGTGTCTATTGTGACATCATTGTCATTTATAATGTCTTTGTCATCTGTGTCATCTCCGTCTATTGTGAAATCTTTGTCATTTATGATGTCTTTTTCATCTGTGTAGTCTGTGTCTATTGTGATATCAGTGTCACTTATAATGTCTCTGTCATCTGCCGTCTGTATTTTCTGTGTCGTCTCTGTTGTCTGTGTCTATTGTGAAATCATCGTCATTTATAATGACTGTTTCGTCTGTTTCATCTTTGTCTATTTTGACATAATTTTCATTTCTAACATCTGTTGTCTATGCCTATTGTGACATCATATTCATTTGCAGGGTCTGTGTCCTCTGTGTCATCTGTGTCTATTGTGAAACCATTGCAATTTATAATGTCTGTGTCGTCTGTGTCTACCTTGATAAAATTTTATGTTATAACATCTGTGTTGTCCGTATCTATTGTGACACAATTGTCATTTATAATGTCTGTGTCGTCTCTCTCTATTGTGACATCATTGTAATTTATATTGTCTGTGTCCTCTGTCTTGTCTGGGTCTATTGTGACATCACTGCCATTTATAGTATCTGTGTTGTCTGTTTCCTCTGTATTGTCTCTGTCGTCTGAGTCTATTGTGACATACTTGTCATTTATATTGTCAGTGTCTTCTGTGTTTCTTTTGACATCGTTGTCATTTATAATGTCTTTATCTTGTGTGTCGTCTGCGTTTATTGTGACATCATTGTCATTTATAATGTCTGTGTCATCTGTGTCGCCTGTGTCGTCTGTGTGTATTGTGACATCATTGTCATTTATATTGTCTGTTTCGTCTGTCTTGTCTGGGTCTATTGTGATATCACTGCCATTTATAATATCTGTGTCGTCTGTTTTCCCTCTATTGTCTCTGTCGTCTGAGTCTATTTTGACATACTTGTCATTTATAATATATGTGTCTTCTGTGTCGTCTGTGTCTATTGTGACATCATTGTCATTTATAATGTTTATGTCATCTGTGTCTATTGTGATGACATTGTCATTTATACTGACTCTCTAATCTGTGTCTATTTTGACATCTTTTTCATTTTTAATGTCTGTGTCGTCTGTGTCTATTGTGAAATCATCTGCGTCGTCTCTGTCTATTGTGACATAATTGAAATTTATAATATCTCTGTCGTCTGTGTCATCTGAATCGTCTGTCTATTGTGATATAGTTTTCATTTATAATGTCTTTGTCGTCTGTGTCTATTGTGACATCATTGTCATTTGTAATGTATGTGTCGTCTGTGACATCTGTTTCTATTGTGATAAATTATTCTTTAACAATGTCTTTCTTGCATATCTCATCTCTGTCCTCTGTGTCATCTGTGTCTAGTGTGACATCATTGTCTTTTATAATGTCTGTGTCCTCTGTTTCTATTGTGACATCATTGTCATTTATAATGTCCGTGTCGTTTGTGTGTGTTGTGACATCATTGTCATTTAAGTAAGGGAAGCAGGATGCATGTAAGTCCTATACCATTGGTTTTATAGTTTATATTTTTTTTTAATTGATGGCCTCCACATGCCCTATGAACATGCCATGATTATTTTTCTGATCTTACGCATTTATATATCAGATATATTTTTCTCAGGTTTTGAGACAAAAAAGAGGGAAAGAAAAGGAAAGGAATAAATGAAAATATTTAAACACACTCTGGGTGCCTTAACTGCCAAGTTTAAAGGTTGGCCTTGATGACCCGGTGGGTCTCTTCAGACCTGGTTATTCTATGATTCTATGATTTATAAAGTCTGTGTCTTCTGTGCGGTCTCTCGTGTGTGTTTATTTTGACATCATTTTCATTTATAATATCTGTGTCGTCTGTGTCATCTGTATCGTCTGTGACATCTGTGTCTTACGTGACATGGATTTCATTTATAACATCTGATTCGTCTTTGTCGTCTGTGTGTATTTTGACATCATTTTCATTTATAATGTCTGTGTCGTCTGTGTTGTCTCTGACGTCTGTGTCTATTGTGACATCGATGTCATTAATAATAAATGTGTGTATGTGTCGTCTGTGTCTATTGTGACATCTTTGTCATTTCTAATGTCTGTGTCGTCTGTGTTGTCTCTGTCTATTGTGACATCATGGTCATTTATAATGTCTATGTTGCATGTCTCGTCACTGACCTTTGTGTCGTCTGTGTCGTTTGTGTCTATTGTGACAACATTGTCATTTATAAGGTATTTGTCGTCTTTGTCGTCTGTGTCTATTTTGACATAATTGTCATTTATGTTGTCTGTTAAGTCTGTGTCTATTGTGACATCATTTTCATTTTTAGAGTCTGTGTAGTGTGTGTCGTCTTTGTCTATTGTGACATCAAGGTCATTTATAATAGGAGTGTCACATGTGTCATCTGTGTTGTCTGTGTCTATTGTGACATCATTTTCATTTATAATGTCTTTGTCCACTGTGTCGTCTATGTCGTCTCACGTCTGTGTATAGTGACATCATTGTCCTTTATAATGTCTGTGTCGTTTGTGTTGTCTGTGTCATCTGTGATGTCTGTGTCTATTGTGATATCATTGTAAATTATAATGTTTTTGTCGTCTGTGTCATCTGTGTTGTCTGTGTCTATTGTGACATCACTGTCATAATAATTTCTGTGTGGATGGTGTCGTCTGTTTCGTCTCTCGTCTGTGTCTATTGTGACATCATTTTCATTTATAATGTCTTTGTTGTCTGTGTCGTCAGTTCCCATTGTGACATCATTGTCGTAAATTATGTCTCTGTCGTCTGTGTATTCTATGTCATCAGTGTCTATTTTGACATCATTGTCATTTATAATATCTGTGTCGTCTGTTTCTATTGTGACATTATTGTCTTTGTAATGTCTTTGTCGTATGTGTCCTCTTGTCGTCTATGTTGTCTGTGTCTATTGTGACATCATTATCGTTTATAATGCCTTTGTTGCATCTGTCGTCTGTCCTCTGTGTTGTCTGTGTCATCTGTGTATATTGTGACATCATTGTAATTTCTAATGTCTTATTCGTCTGTGTCGTATATGTCATCTGTGTCTATTGTGAGATAATTTTCATTTATAATGTCTGTGCCTTCTGTGTCTATTGTTACATCATTGTAGTTTATTATTTCTTCGTCATCTGTGTCGTCTGTGTGCTCTGTGTCGTCTGCGTCTGTGGTGACATCATTGCCATTTATATTGTCTGTGTTGTCTGTGGTATCTGTGTCTATTGTGACATCATTGTCATTTATAATGTCTGTGTCATCTGTGTCTGTTGTGACATCATTGTCTTTTAAGTAAGGGAAGCAAGATGCATGTAAGTCCTATACCTTTGATTTTATAGTAGATATTTTTGTCTGTTTGATGGCCTCCACATGCCCTGTGAAAGTGCCATAATTATTTATCTGATCTTGCGCATTTATGTATCAGATATATTTTTCTCAGTTGTTGAGAGAAAAAAGGGGGAAAGAAAAGGAAATGAATAAATGAAAATATTTAAACACACTCTGCCGGACCCGGTGGTCCTCTTCCAACCAGGTTATTCTATGATTCTATGATTTATAACGTCTGTGTCGTCTCTGTGGTCTCTTGTCTGTGTCTATATTAGTATCATTTTCATTTATAACATCTGTGTCGTCTATGTGTATTGTGACATCATTTTCATTTCTAATGTCTGTGTCGTCACTGTCGTCTTTGTCATTAATGTCATCTCTCATATGTGTTTATTGTGACTTCATTTTCATTTATAGTGTCTATGTAGTCTGTGTTGTCTCTGTCTATTTTGACATCTTTGTCGTTTATAACATCTGTGTCGTCTGTGTCTATTGTGACATCATTTTCATTTCTAGTGTCTGTGCCGTCTGTGTCATCTGTGTCTATTGTGACCTCATTTTCATTTATTATGTCCATGTCATGTGTTATCTGTGTCGTTTGTGTTTATTGTGACATCGTTTTCATTTATAATGTCTTTGTTGCATCTGTCGTCTCTGTCCTCTGTGTTGTCTCTGTCATTTTTGTCTATTGTGACATCATTGTCATTTATCATGTCTTTGTCTTTTGTGTCGTCTGTGTCACCTGTTTCATCTGTGTATATTGTGACATCATTGTCATTTATAATGTCTGTCTTCTGTCATCTATCTCGTTTCTCTTCTGTGTCTATTGTGATATCAATGTCACTTATAATGTCTGTGTCCTCTGTGTCTGTTGTGACATCATTGTCATTTATAAAGTCAGTGTGATGTGTGTCGTCTGTGTCTATTCTGACATCATTGTCATTTATAATGTCTGTGTTGTCTGTGTCTATTGTGACATCATTGTCATTAAAAATGTCTGTGTCTTCTGTGTTGTCTGTATCTTCTGTGTCTATTGTTACATATTTTTTATTTATAATGTCTTTGCCGTCTCTGTCATCTGTGTATATTTTGACATCGTTGTCAATTATAATGCCTGTGTCATCTCTGTCTATTTTGATCTCATTGTAATTTATATCTGTGTCGTCTGTGTCGTCTGATTCATCGGTGTCGTCTGTCTTCTGTGTCTGTTGTGATATAGTTGTCATTTATTATGTCTGTGTCCTCTGTGTCTATTGTGACATCGCTTTCATTTATAATGTCTGTGTCATCTGTGTCTATTGTGACATCATTGTAATGTATAATGTCTGTGTTGTGTGTGTCATCTGAGTCGTCTGTGTATACTTTGACATCATTTTCATTTATAATGTCTGTGTCGTCCTTGTCGTCCCTGTTTTTTTTGTCTATTGTGACATCATTGTCATTTATAAAGTCGTCGTCGCCTGTGTCTATTTGTCATCACTGTCATTTAAAATTTCTGTGTCGTCTGTGCAGTCTGTGTCGTTTTTGTCTACTGTGATATCGTTGTCATTAATAATGTCTGTATGGTCTATGTCGTCTGATTCCATTGTGACTTAATTTTAAAATATAATGTCTGTGTCGTCTCTGTCGTTTGTATTGTATTTGTCTATTGTGACTTCATTGTCATTTCTAAATTTTGTTTTCTGAGTTGTCTGTGCCTATTGTGACATCATGTTCATTTATAGTGTCTGTGTTGTCTGTGTCTACTGTGACATCTTCATATATAATATCTGTGTGGTCTCTGTTGTCTGTGCCTATTGTGACATCATGCTAATTTTTAATGTCTGTGTCTTCTGTGTCTATTGTGACATCATTGTAATTTATAATGTCTGTGTCGTCTGTGTCTATTGTAAAGTCATTGTCTTTTACAATGTCTGAGTCGTCTGTGTCTGTTTTGACATCTTTGTCATTTATAATGTCTGTGTCGTCTGTGTTGTCTTTGTCTATTGAGACGGCATTGTGGTTTATGTCTCTGTCTGTTGTGACATATTTTTTTTACAATATCTGTGTCGCCTGTCTCATCTCTGTTTTCTGTGACATTTTCATTTATAATGTCTGTGTCTATTGTGAAATCCTTGTCATTTATAATGTATCTCGTCTTTGTAATCTGTGTCGTCTGCGCTGTCTGTGTCTATTGTGACATCCTTGTCATATATAATGTCTGTGTCGTTTGTGTCTATTGTGACATCATTCTCATTTATAATGTCTGTGTAGTCTGTCGTCTGTGTCTTCTGTGATATCATTGTCATTTATAACGTCTGTGTCGTGTGTGTCGTCTGTGTCTACTGTGAAATCGTTACCATTTATAATTTCTTTGTCATCTGTGTCTATTGTGACATTATTGTAATTTACAATATCTGTGTCCTCTGTGTCGTCTGTGTCTATGGTGACATCATTGTCATTCATGTCTCTGTCGTCTATGTCGTCTGTGTCTTCTGTGTCTATTGTGACATCATTTTCATTTATAAAGTCTTTGTCGTCTGTGTTGTCTTTTTTGTCTGTGTTTATTGTGACAACATTTTCAATGTCTGTGTTATCGAATTCATCTGTGTTGTCTGTGTCGTCTGTTGCGTCTGTGTCTATTTTGAAATCTATGTCATTTATAATGTCTGTGTCCTCTGTGTCGTCTGTGTCTATTATGATATCATGGTCAGTTATAATGTCTGTGTTGTCTCTGTCGTGGGTATCTATTGTGACCTCATTTTCATTTATATTTTCTGTGTGTCTGTGTCTATTGTGACCTCATTTTCATTTATATTGTCTGTGTGTCTGTGTCTATAGTCATTTATTATGTCATTGTCATTTATTATGTCTCTGTGTTCTGTGTCTTTTTTGACATCATTGTCATTTATAATGTCTGTGTCTTCTGTGTCTATTGTGTCATCGTTTTCATTTATAATGACTTTGTCGTCTGTGTCTTGTACGTCGTCTGTCTCGTCTGTGTGTATTGTGACATGACTCTCATTTATAATGTCTGTGTCTATTGTGACATCATTGTCAAATATATTGTCTGTGTCATCTTTCTCGTCTTTGTCTATTTTGCCATCATTGTCACTAATAATGTTTGTGTTGTTGGTGTCGTCTGTGTCTATTGGGACATCACTGTCATTTATGTCTGTGTCGTTTTTGTCTATTGTGATATCATTGTCATTTATAACGTCTGTGGCATCGGTGTCGTCAATTTCGTCTGTGTTGTTTGTGTTAATGTGACATCTTTTTTATTAATAATGTCTGTTATCATCTGTGTCATCTATGTCATCCCTGTCATCTGTCTATTGTGACATCACTGTCATTTATTATGTCTGTGTCATCTGTGTCTTATGTGACATCATTGTATAATATATTGTCTGTGTCATCTGTTTCTATTTTGACATCATTGTCAATTATAATATCTGTGTCTTCTGAGTCGTTTGTGTATATTGTGATATCATTGTCATGTATAATGCAGTGTCGTCAGTGTCTATTGTGACATCATTGTCATTTATAATGTCTGGTTCGTCTGTGTCGTCTTTGTCTATTTTGACATCATTTTTATTTATAATAACTATGGCAATTGTGTCGCATGTGTTGCCTGTGTCGCCTGTGTCAGCTGTGTCTATTGTTATGACATTGCCATTTATATTTTCTGTCGTCTGTGTCTATTGTGACATCGTTTTCTTTTATAATGTCTGTGTCTTCTGTGTTGTCTGTGTCTCTCGTGACATCATTAACATTTACAATGTCTGTGTCATATGTGTCATTTGTGTCGCCTGTGTCTATTACGACATCATAGTCATTTATAATGTCTATGTCGTCTGTGTTATCCATGACTATTGTGACATCTTTATAATTTATAATGTCTGTGTCGTCTCTGTTTATTTTGATGTCATTGTCATTTACGTCTTTTTCGTCTGTGTCTATTGTGACATCATTGTAATTTGTAATGTCTCTGTCCTCGGTGCCATCTTTGTCTATGGTGACATCATTGTGATTTATAATGTATGTGTCATCTGTGTCTATTTTGACATCATTTTCATTTATACTGTTTTTGTCATTGGTGTCATCTCTGTCTGTTCTGACATCATTTTAATTTATTATATCTGTGTCCTCTGTGTCATCTGTGTCTATGGTGACATCTTTTTTTAATTCATGTCTGTATCATCTGTGTATTCTGTGTCTATTGTGACACAATTTTCATTCATAATATCTGTGTCGTCTGTGTTGTCTTTGTATATTTTGACATCATTGTCATTAAAAATGTCTGTGTCATCTGTGTTGTCTGTATCTTCTGTGTCTATTGTTACATAATTGTCATTTATAATGTCTTTGCCGTCTCTGTCGTCTGTGTATATTGTGACATCATTGTCATTTTTTATGTGTGTCTTCTGTGTCGTCTATGTCTATTAAGACACCATTGTCATTTATGTCTTTGTCATATCTGTCTATTTTGACATCATTGTAATTTATAATATCTGTGTCGTCTGTGTCTTCTGATTTATCGATGTCGTCTGTCTTCTGTGTCTATTGTGATATAATTGTCATTTATTATGTCTGTGTATTCTGTGTTTTCTGTGTTTATTGTGACATCATTGTAATTTATAATGTCTGTGTGGTGTGTGTCATCTGAGTCGTCTGTGTGTACTTTGACATCATTTTCATTTATAATGTCTGTGTCGTCCTTGTCGCCCCTGTCGTTTTTGTCTGTTGTGACATCATTGTCATTTTTAATGTCGTTGTCACCTCTGTCGCCTGTGTCTATTGTGTCATCACTGTCATTTAAAATGTCTGTGTCGTCTATGCAGTCTGTGTCGGTTTTTTCTATTGTGACATCATTGTCATTAATTATGTCTGTATTGTCTGTGTCGTCTGATTCAATTGTGACATAATTTTAATATATAATGTCTGTGTCATCTCTGTCGTTTGTATCATATTTGTCTATTGTGACTTCATTGTCATTTCTAAATTCTGTTTTCTGAGTTGTCTGTGCCTATTGTGACATCATGTTCATTTATAGTGTCTGTGTTGTCTGTGTCTACTGTGATATCATGCTAATTTTTAATGTCTGTGTCATCTGTGTCTATTGTGACATCATTGTAATTTATAATGTCTGTGTCGTTGGTGTCGTCTGTGTCTATTGTGACATTATTTTCATTGATTATTTCTGTGTCGTCGGTGTTGTCTTTGTCTGTTGTGACATCTTGTCATTTATGATATCTGTGTCGTCTGTCTATTGCAAAATCATTGTCATTTATAATGTCCGTGTGTTCTGTGTCTTCTGTGAAACTATTGTCATTTATAATGTCTGTGTATTCTGAGTCTATTGTGACATCATTGTCATTTATAATGTCTGTGCCGTCTGTGTCTATTGTGACGTCATTGTCATTTATAATGTCTGTGTCGTCTGTGTTGTCTGGTCTATTGTGACATCATTGTCATTTATCATGTTTGAGTTGTCTGTGATATTGTGACAACTTTGTAATTTATAATGTCTTTGTCATCTGTGTCAACTCTGTCATCTGTTTCATCTGTATATCTTGTGACATAATTGTCATATATAATGTCTGTAGTCTGTGTCTTCTGAGTCGTCAGTGTCATCTGTGTCTATTCTGACATCGTTTTTATATATAATGTCAATGACATCTCTGTTGTCTGTGTCTATTGTGACATCATTATCATTTATAATGTCTGTGTCGTCTGTCTGTTGTGACATCAATGTCATTTATAATGTCTGTGTCATCTGTGTCTGTTGTGAAACCACTGTCATTTCTAATGTCTGTGTCGTCTGTGTGCCTGTGTATATTGTGATATAATTGTCATATATAATGTCTGTTGTCTGTGTCATCTCTGTGGTCTGTGTAATCTCTGTCGCCTCTGTCGTTTCTGTCGTCTGTGGTTATTATGAAATCATTGTCATTTAAAATATCAGAGTAGTCTGTGTCTAGTGTGACATCATTGTCACTTATAATGTCTGTGTCGTCTGTTTTTGTTGTGACATAATTGTCAGTTATAATGTCTGTGTCATTTGTCATTTGTGTCGTCTGTGTTGTCTGTGTCTATTGTGACAACGTCATTTTCAATGTCTTTGTAGTCTGTATCGTCTGTGTCTATTTTGACATCAATGTCATTTATAATGTCTGTGTGGTCTGTGTCTGTTGTGACATCATTGTCATTTATAATGTCTGTGTAGTCTGTATCATCTGTGTCTGTTGTGACATCATTGTCATTTATAATGTCTCTGTCATCTGTGTCTTCTTGTCGTCTATGTAGTCTGTGTCGTCTGTGTATATTGTGACATCATTATCGTTTATAATGCCTTTGTTGCATCTGTCGTCCGTCCTCTGTGTTGTCTGTGTCATCTGTGTATATTGTGACATCATTGTAATTTCTAATGTCTTATTCGTCTGTGTTGTATATGTCATCTGTGTCTATTGTGAGATAATTTTCATTTATAATGTCTGTGTCTTCTGTGCCTATTGTTACATCATTGTAGTTTATTATGTCTTCGTTATCTGTGTCGTCTGTGTGCTCTGTGTCGTCTGTGTCTATTGTGACATCATTGTCGTTTATATTGTCTGTGTTGTCTGTGGTATCTGTGTCTATTGTGACATCATTATCATTTATAATGTCTGTGTCATCTGTGTCTGTTGTGACATCATTGTCTTTTAAGTAAGGGAAGCAGGATGCATGTAAGTCCTATACCTTTGATTTTATAGTAGATATTTTTGTCTGTTTGATGGCCTCCACATGCCCTGTGAAAGTGCCATTATTATTTATCTGATCTTGCGCATTTATGTATCAGATACATTTTTCTCAGTTGTTGAGAGAAAAAAGGGGGAAGAAAAGGAAACGAATAAATGAAAATATTTAAACACACTCTGCGTTCCTTAACTGCCAACTTCAAAGGTTGGGTTCGATGACCCGGTGGTCCTCTTCCAACCAGGTTATTCTATGATTCTATGATTTATAACGTCTGTGTCGTCTCTGTGGTCTCTTGTCTGGGTCTATATTAATATCATTTTCATTTATAACATCTGTGTCGTCTGTGTCGTCTATGTGTATTGTGACATCATTTTCATTTCTAATGTCTGTGTCGTCACTGTCGTCTTTGTCATTAATCTCATCTCTCGTATGTGTTTATTGTGACTTCATTTTCATTTATAATGTCTATGTAGTCTGTGTCGTCTCTGTCTATTTTGACATCTTTGTCGTTTATAACGTCTGTGTCGTCTGTGTCTATTGTGACCTCATTTTCATTTATTATGTCCATGTCATGTGTTATGTGTCGTTTGTGTTTATTGTGACATCGTTTTCATTTATAATGTCTTTGTTGCATCTGTCGTCTCTGTCCTCTGTGTTGTCTCTGTCATTTTTGTCTATTGTGACATCATTGTCATTTATAATGTCTTTGTCTTTTGTGTCGTCTGTGTCACCTGTTTCATCTGCGTATATTGTGACATCATTGTCATTTATAATGTCTCTGTCTTCTGTGTCGTCTATCTCATTTCTCGTCTGTGTCTATTGTGATATCATTTTCACTTATAATGTCTGTGTCCTCTGTGTCTGTTGTGACATCATTGTCATTTATAAAGTCAGTGTGATGTGTGTCGTCTGTGTCTATTGTGACATCGTTGTCACTTATAATGTCTGTGTCGTCTGTGTTTTCTGGGTCATCTGTGTTGTCTGTGTCTATTGTGACATCATTGTCATTATAATTTCTGTGTCGTCTTTGTCTTCTGCTTCATCTCTCGTCTGTGTCTATTGTGACATCATTTTCATTAATAATTCTTTGTCGTCTGTGTCGTCTGCGTCATCAGTGTCTATTGTGACATCATCGTCATAAATAATGCGTCAGTCTTCTGTGTATTCTCTGTCGTCTGTCTACTGTGACATCACTGTCATTTATAATGTTTTGACGTCTGTGTCTTCTGTGTCATCAGTGTCTGTTGTGACATCATTGTCATTTATAAAGTCTGTGTCTTCTGTGCCATCTGTGTCTATTGTGACATCATTTTTATTTAAAATGTCTGTTTCCTCGGTGTCATCTGTATCGTCTGTGTGGTCTTTGACATCTGTGTCTATTGTTACATCGGTGTAATTTATAATGCCTGTGTTTTCTGTGTCGTCTCTGTCTATTGAGACATCATTGTCATATAAAATATCTGTGTCGTCTTTGTTGTCTGTGACATCTGTATCTATTGTGACACCATTGTCATTTATAATGTCTGTCCTGTGTGTCTGTTGTGACATCATTATCATTTATAATGCCTGTGTCGTTTTGTCGTCTGTCGTCTGTGTATATTGTCACATCATTTTCATTTATAATGTCTTGTTGTATGTGTCGTCTGTGTATTTTGTGACATAATTTTCATGTATAATGTCTGTCGTCAGTGTTGTCTGTGTCTATTGTGACATCATTGTTATTTATAATGTCTGTGTCGTCTCTTCCTATTGAGAATCTATTGTCATTTATAATGTCTTTGTCGTCTGTGTCTATTGTGACATCTTTGCCATTTATAATATCTGTTTCTTCTGTGTAGTCTTTGTCACCTAAGTATATAGTGCCAACTTTTTCATTTATAATATCTGTGTTGTCTCTGTCGTCAGAGTCTATTGTGACATCATTGTCATTTATAATGTCTGTAACTGGTGTGTCGTCTGTGTTTACTGTGACATCATTGTCATTTATAATGTCCGTGTCGTCTGTGTCAGTTGTGACCTCATTTTCATTTATAATTTCTGTGTAGTCTGTGTTTATTTTGAGATCATTTTCATTTATAATGTCTGTGTCGTGTTTGTCTGTTGTGACATTATTTTCATGTACAATGTCTGTGACGTCTGTGTCTATTGTGACATCATATTCATTTACAACGTCTGTGTCATCTGTGTCGTCTGTGTCTATTGTGACATCGTTGTCATTTATAATGTCTGTGTCTTCAGTGTCTATTTCCACATCATTGTAATTTATAAAGTCTGTGTCGTCTGTGTCTATTTTGACTTCATTTTCATTAATAAGTTCTTTGTCGTCTGTGTCGTCTGTGTCTATTGTGACATCATTGTCATTTATAATGTCTGTGTGGTCTCTGTCCTGGGTGTCTATTGTGACCTCAATTCCATTTCTATTGTCTGTGTGTCTGTGTCTATTGTGACATCATTGTCATTTATATTGTCTGTTTCGTCTGTCTTGTCTGGGTCTGTTGTGACATCACTGCCATTTATAATATCTGTGTCATCTGTTTCCTCTCTATTGTCTCTGTTGTCTGAGACTATTGTGACATCTTTGTCATTTATAATATCTGTGTCTTCTGTGTCGTCTGTGTATATTGTGACATCATTGTCATTTATAATGTCTGTGTCGTCTGTGTTTTCTGGGTCATCTGTGTTGTCTGTGTCTATTGTGACATCATTGTCATTTTTAATGTCTGTGTCTATTGTGACATCAGTGTAATTAATAATGTCTGTGTTGTCTGCGTCGTCTCTGTCTATTGTGACATAATTGAAATTTATAATATCTGTGTCGTCTGTGTCATCTGAATCGTCTGTGTCTATTGTGATATAATTGTCATTTATAATGTCTTTGTTGTCTGTGTTTATTGTGACATCATTGTCATTTTTAATGTATGTGTCGTCTGTGACGTCTGTTTCTATTGTGATAAATTATTCTTTAATAATGTCTTTCTTTCATATCTCGTCTCTGTCCTCTGTCATCTGTGTCGTCTGTGTCTATTGTGACATCATTGTCATATATAATGTCTGTGTTGTATGTGTCGTCTGTGTTTATTGTGACCTCATTGTCATTTTTAACATGAGTGTCGTCTGTGTTGTCTGTGTCTAGTGTGACGTCATTTTCATTTATAATGTCTGTGTCGTCTGTGTCTATTGTGACATCATTCTCTTTTGTAATGTCTGTGTCCTCTGTTTCTATTGTGACATCTTTGTCATTTATAATGTCTCTGTCGTATGTGTTGTCTGTGTGGTCTGTGCTGTCTGTGTCTATTGTGACATCATTGTCATTTATTATGTCTGTGTCGTCTGTGTCTATTGTGACATCACTTTCATTTATAATGTCTATGTCGTCTGTGTCTATTTTGAATTCATTGTCATTTATAATGTCTATGCCCTCTGTGTCTATTTTGATATCGTTGACATTTATAGTGTCTTTAACGTCTCTGTCGTTTCTGTCATCTGTCTCGTCATTGTCTATGGTGACGTCATTTTCATTTATAATGTCTCTGTCTTATGTCTCGTCTGTGTTTATTGTGACATCGTTGTCATATATAATATCATTTTCATCTCTATTGTCTGTCTTTATTGTGACATCTTTTTCATTTCTAATGTCTGTGTCTTCTGTGTCGTCTGTGTTTATTTTGACTTCATTGTCATAACGTCAGAGTCGTCTGTGTTGTCTGTGTCTAAAGTGACATCATTTTCATATATGCTGTCTTTGTAGTCTGTGTCTTCTGTGTCTATTGTGACATCATTGTACATTATCATGTGTGTCGTCTTTGTTGTCTCTGTCGTCTGTGCCTATTGTAAAAAAACTGTCATTTGTAATGTCTTTGTCGTCTGTTTCTATTGTGACATCATTGTCATTTATCATGTTTGTCATCTGTGTCATTTGTGTCGTCTGTGTCTATGGTGACTTCATTGTCATTTATAATGTCTGTCTCGTCTGAGTCGTCTGTGTCTATGGAGACATCATTGTCATTTATAATGTCAGTGTCGTCTGTGTCTACTGTGTCGTCTGTGTCTACTGTGTCGTCTGTGTCTATGGTGAAATCATTGTCATTTATAATGTCTGTGTCATCTCCGTCTGCGGTGACATCATTGTCATTTATAATATCTGTGTCTTCTGTGTCTATCATAACATCATTTTAATTTATTATGTCTTTGTCGTCTGTGTGCTATGTGTCGTCTGTGTCGTCTCCGTCTGCGGTGACATCATTGTCATTTATAATGTCGGTGTCGTCTGTGCTGTCTGGGTCTATCTTGACATCATTGTCATTTATAATGTCTTTGTTGTCTGTGTCGTCTTTGTCTATTGTGACATCATTGTCATTTATAATGTCCGTGTCGTCTCTGTATTCTGTGTGTATTTTGACATCATTGTCATTTATAATGTCTGTGTCGTTTGTGTGTGTTGTGACATCATTGTCATTTAAGTAAGCGAAGCAGGATGCATGTGAGTCCTATACCATTGGTTTTATAGTTTATAATTTTTTTCGGATTGATGGTCTCCACCTGCCCTGTGAACGTGCCATGATTATTTTTCTTTTCTTGCGCATTTATATATCAGATATTTTTTTCTCAGTTCATGACAGAAAAAAGGGGGAAAGAAAAGGAAAGGAATAAATGAAAATATTTAAACACACTCTGGGTGCCTTAACTGCCAACTTTCAAGGTTGGGCTTGATGACCCGGTGGGTCTCTTCAAACCTGGTTATTCTATGATTCTATGATTTATAACGTCTGTGTCGTCTGTGTCTATTGTGTCAACATTTTAATTTGTAATGTCTGTGTCGTCTCTGTCATCATTGTCGTTAATGTCATCTGTCGTCTGTGTGTATTTTGACATCATTTTCATTTATAATGTCTGTGTGGTCTGTGTTGTCTCTGAGGTCTGTGTCTATTGTGACGTCGATGTCATTAATAATATATGTGTGTCTGTGTCTATTGTGACATCATTGTCATTTCTATTTTCTGTGTCGTCTGTGTCGTCTCTGTCTATTGTGACATCATTGTTGTTTATAATGTCTTTGTTGTCTGTGTCGTCTGTATCTATTGTGACAACATTTTCGTTAATAATGTCTTTGTCATCTTTGTCGTCTCTGTCGTCTGTGTCTATTTTGACATCTTTATCATATATAATGTTTGTGTCGTCTGTGTTGTCTTTGTCTATTATGACTTCATTGTCATTTATAATGACTTTTCCTTCTGTGTCATCTGTGTCGTCTTTGTCATCTGTGTCTATTGTGACATCATCGTTTTTTATAAAGTCTGAGTCATCTGCGTCTTCTGGGTCGTGTTTCTATTGTGACACCTTTGTCATTTTATAATGTCTTTGTCGTATGTCATCTCTGTCATCTGTGTCGTCTGTGTCAATTCTGACATCACTGTCTTTTATAATCTCTGTTTTGTCTGTGTCGTCTCTGTCTAGTTTGACATCATTGTCATTTATAATGTGTTTGTAGTCTCTGTCATCTGTATCGTATGTGTCTATTGTTACATAATTATCATTTATAATACGTGTTGAGTAGGTCTATTGTGACATCATAGTCATTTATAATGTCTGTGACGTCTGTGTCGTCTGTCTCTATTGTGACATCCTTGTCATTTATACTGTCTGTATCGTCTGTTGTGACGATTAAAATGTTGTGACATTATTTTAATTTACCATGTCTGTGTCGTCTATGACTATTGTGACATTATTGTTGTTTATAATGTCTGTCTTCTGTGCCTGTTGTGAAATCATTGTCATTTATAATGTCTGTGAAGTCTGTGTCATCTGTGTGTATTGTGACAACATTGTCATTTATTACATGAGTGTCCTCTGTGTCGTCTGTGTTGTCTGTCTAGTGTGACTTAATTTTCATTTATAATATCTTTGTAGTCTGTGTCGACTCTGTCGTCTCAGTCGTCTGTGTCTATTGTGACATCATTGTCATTTATAATGTCTGTGTAATCTGTGTCATCTCTGTTTATTGTTTCATCAGTGTCATGTATAATGTCTGTGTCGTCTGTGTTTATTTTGACATCATTTTCATTTATAATGTCTGTGTCGTCTGTCTACTGTGAAATCATTTTCATTTATAATGGTTTTGTCTTCTGTGTCGTTTCTGTCGTCTGTGTCTATAGTGACATCATTTTCACTAATAATGTCTGTGTCGTTTTTGTGGTCTTTGTCTATTGTGACATCATTGTCATTTATAATGTCTGTATTGTTTGTGTCTATTTTGACAACATTGTTTTTTATAATGTCTGTGTCTTCTGTATCGTCTGTGTCTACTGAGATATCATTTTCATTTATAATATCTGTGTCATCTGTGTCCATTGTGACATCGATATTTAAAAGTGTCTGTGTCTATTGTGACATCATTTTCATTTATAATGTCTGTGTTGTCTCTGTCGACACTGTCGTCTGTGTCTATTGTGACATCATTGTCATTTGTAGCGTCTGTGTCCTCTGTGTCGTCTGTCTCTCTTTTGACATCATTGTCGTTAATAATGTCTGTGTCATCTGTGTTGTCTGTGTCGGCTGTTGTGTCTTTGTCTATTGTGACATCATTGTTATTTATAATGACTATCATCTGTGCGGTCTTTCTCTATTGCGACATCATTGTCATTTATAATATCTTTGTCGTCTGTGTATTCTGTGTCTATTTTGACATCATTGTCATTAGTAATGTCTGTGGCCTCTGTGTCATGATAGTCTATGGTGACATCATTGTAATTTAAAATGTCTGTGTCGTCTGTGTCTATTGTGACATCATTGTTATTTTCAATATCTGTGTCCTCTGTGTCGTCTGTGTCTATGGTGCCATCACTGTCATTCATGTCCCTGTCGTCTGTATCATTTGTGTCTTCTGTGTCTATTGTTACATAATTGCCATTTATAATGTCTTTGCCGTCTCTGTCATCTGTGTATATTGTGACATCGTTGTCATTTATAATGACTGTGTCATCTCTGTCTATTTTTACATCATTGTAATTTATAATATCTGTGTCGTCTGATTAATCGGTGTCGTCTTTCTTCTGTGTCTATTGTGATATAATTGTCATTTATTATCTCTGTGTCCTCTATGTCTACTGTGACATCGTTGCCATTTATAATGTCTGTGTCATCTGTGTCTATTGTGACATCATTGTAATGTATGATGTCTGTGTTGTGTGTGTCGTCTGAGTCGTCTGTTTATACTTTGACTTCATTTTCATTTATAATGTGTGTGTCGTCCTTGTTGTCCATATTTTTTTGTCTGTTGTGACATCATTGTCATTAATAATGTCGTTGTCACCTGTGTCTCCTGTGTCTATTGTGTCATCACTGTCATTTAAAATTTCTGTGTCGTCTGTGCAGTCTGTGTCGTTTTTGTCTACTGTGACATCGTTGTCGTTAATAATGTCTGTATGGTCTGTGTCGTCTGATTCCATTGTGACATAATTTTAAAATATAATGTCTGTGTCATCTCTGTCGTTTGTATCGTATTTGTCTATTTTGACTTCATTGTCATTTCTAAATTCTGTTTTCTGAGTTGTCTTTGCCTATTGTGACATCATGTTCATTTATAGTGTCTGTGTTGTCTGTGTCTACTGTGACATCGTAATATATAATATCTGTGTGGTCTCTGTTGTCTGTGCCTGTTTTGACATCATGCTAATTTTTAATGTCTGTGTCTTCTGTGTCTATTGTGATATCATTGTAATTTATAATGTCTGTGTCGTCTGTGTCTATTCTGATATCATTGTCTTTTATAATGTCTGAGTCGTCTGTGTCTATTTTGACATCTTTGTCATTTATAATGTCTGTGTCGTCTGTGTTGTCTGTGTCTTTTTTGACATCATTTTCATTTATAATGTCTGTGTCGTCTGTGTTATCTGTGTCTATTCAGATGGCACTGTCATTTATGTCTGTGTCTGTTGTTACATATTTTTTTTACAATATCTGTGTCGCCTGTCTCGTCTGTGTCTGTTGTGACATTATTGTCATTTAGTATGTCTGTGTCATCTGTGTCTTCTGTGTCTATTTTGACATCATTTTCATTTAGAATGACTGTCGTCTGTGTGGTCTGTATCGTCTCTATCGTCTGTATCCTCTGTGTCTATTGTGACATCATTTTCTTTTATAATGTCTGCATTGCCTGTGTAGTCTGTGTCATCTGTGTTTATTGTGTTATCATTGTCATTTATAATGTCTGTGTTTTCTGTGTGTATTGTGACATCATTGTCATTTATAATGTCTGTATCGTCTATGAATATTGTGACATCAGTGTCATTTATAATGTCTGTGTCGTATGTGTTGTCTGTCTAGTCTGTCTATTGTGACATCATCGTAGTTTAGAGTGTCTGTTTCGTCTATGTCTATAGTGACATCATTGTCATTTATAATGTCTGTGGCGTCTGTGTCTATTGTGACATCATTGTCATTTATAATGTCTGTTTCATCTGTGTCGTCTGTCTCTATTTTGACATCATTGTCGTTAATAATGTCTGTGTCGGCTGTGTTGTCTGTGTCGGCTGTGTCGTCTGTGACATCATTTTCATTTATAATGTGATTGTCTTCTGTGTCGTCTTTGTCTATTGTGACATCTATGTTATTTACAATGACTGTATCATCTGTGTGTTCTTTCTCTATTGTGACATCAAAGTCATTTATAATATCTTTGTCGTCTGTGTATTCTCTGTCTATTTTGACATCATTGTCATTAGTAATGTCGGTGGCGTCTGTGTCATGATTGTCTATGGTGACAGCATTGTAATTTCAAATGTCTGTGTCTTCTGTGTCTATTGTGACATCGTTTTCATTTATAATATCTGTGTCATCTGAGTTATCTTTTTTGTCTGTGTCCTTTGTGTCATCTGTGTTGGCTGTGTATACTGTGACATCATTGTCATTAAAAATGTCTGTGTCGTCTGTATCTTCTGTGTCTATTGTTACATAATTGTCATTTATAATGTCTTTGCCGTCTCTGTCGTCTGTGTATATTGTGACATCATTGTCATTTTTTATGTGTCTTCTGTGTCGTCTGTGTCTGTCGTGACATCATTGTCATTTATAATGTCTGTGTCTTCAATATGGTCTGTCTATTGTGAAATCGTCATTTATAATTTCTTTGTCATCTGTATCATCTCTGTCATAGTTGTCTATTGTGACATCATTGTCTTTTATAATAACTCTGCCCTCTGTGTTGTCTCTGTCTTCTGTGACATCATTGTCATTTTTAATGTCTGTCTTTAGTGTCGTCTGTGTCTATAGTGAAATCCTTGTCATTTATAATGTATCTCGTCATTGTATTCTGTGTCGTCTGTTCTGTCTGTGTCTATTGTGAGATCCTTGTCATATATAATGTCTGTGTCGTCTGTGTCTATTGTGACATCATTCTCATTTATAATGTCTGTGTAGTCTGTCGTCTGTGTCTTCTGTGACATCATTTTAATTTATAATGTCTGTGTCGTGTGTGTCGTCTGTGTCTACTGTGAAATCGTTACAATTTATAATATCTTTGTCGTCTGTGTCTATTGTGACATCATTGTAATTTATAATATCTGTTTCCTCTGTGTCTATGGTGACATCATTGTCATTCATGTCTCTGTCGTCTATGTCGTCTGTGTCTTCTGTGTCTATTGTGACATCATTTTCATTTATAAAGTCTTTGTCGTCTGTGTCGTCTGTGTTGTCTTTTTCGTCTGTGTTTATTGTGACAACATTTTCAACGTCTGTGTTATCGAATTCATCTGTGTTTTCTGTGTCGTCTGTTGCGTCTGTGTCTATTTTGAAATCTATGTCATTTATAATGTCTGTGTCCTCTGTGTCGTCTGTGTCTATTATGACATCATGGTCAGTTATAATGTCTGTGTTGTCTCTGTCGTGGGTGTCTATTGTGACCTCATTTTCATTTATATTGTCTGTGTGTCTGTGTCTATTGTGACATCATTGTCATTTACTATGTCTCTGTCGTCTGTGTCTATTTTGACATCATTGTCATTTATAATGTCTGTGTCTTCTGTGTCCATTGTGTCATCATTTTCATTTATAATGACTTTGTCATCTGTGTCTTGTGTGTCTTGTGTGTCGTCTGTGTGTATTGTGACATGACTCTCATTTATAATGTCTGTGTCTATTGTGACATCATTGTCAAATATATTGTCTGTGTCATCTTTCTCGTTTTTGTCTATTTTGCCATCATTGTCACTAATAATGTCTGTGTTGTTGGCGTCGTCTGTGTCTATTGTGACATCGTTGTCATTTATAATGTCTGTGTCTTCTGTGTTGTCTGTGTCTCTCGTGACATCATTAACATTTTCAATGTCTGTGTCATGTGTCTTTTGTGTCGTCTGTGTGTATTTTGACATCATTGTCATTTATGTCTATATCGTCTGTGTCTTCTGTGTCTATTGTGACATCGATATTTAAAAGTGTCTGTGTCTATTGTGACATCATTTTCATTTATAATGTCTGTGTTGTCTCTGTCGACACTGTCGTCTGTGTCTATTGTGACATCATTGTCATTTGTAGCGTCTGTGTCCTCTGTGTCGTCTGTCTCTCTTTTGACATCATTGTCGTTAATAATGTCTGTGTCATCTGTGTTGTCTGTGTCGGCTGTTGTGTCTTTGTCTATTGTGACATCATTGTTATTTATAATGACTATCATCTGTGCGGTCTTTCTCTATTGCGACATCATTGTCATTTATAATATCTTTGTCGTCTGTGTATTCTGTGTCTATTTTGACATCATTGTCATTAGTAATGTCTGTGGCCTCTGTGTCATGATAGTCTATGGTGACATCATTGTAATTTAAAATGTCTGTGTCGTCTGTGTCTATTGTGACATCATTGTTATTTTCAATATCTGTGTCCTCTGTGTCGTCTGTGTCTATGGTGCCATCACTGTCATTCATGTCCCTGTCGTCTGTATCATTTGTGTCTTCTGTGTCTATTGTTACATAATTGCCATTTATAATGTCTTTGCCGTCTCTGTCATCTGTGTATATTGTGACATCGTTGTCATTTATAATGACTGTGTCATCTCTGTCTATTTTTATATCATTGTAATTTATAATATCTGTGTCGTCTGATTAATCGGTGTCGTCTTTCTTCTGTGTCTATTGTGATATAATTGTCATTTATTATCTCTGTGTCCTCTATGTCTACTGTGACATCGTTGCCATTTATAATGTCTGTGTCATCTGTGTCTATTGTGACATCATTGTAATGTATGATGTCTGTGTTGTGTGTGTCGTCTGAGTCGTCTGTTTATACTTTGACTTCATTTTCATTTATAATGTGTGTGTCGTCCTTGTTGTCCATATTTTTTTGTCTGTTGTGACATCATTGTCATTAATAATGTCGTTGTCACCTGTGTCTCCTGTGTCTATTGTGTCATCACTGTCATTTAAAATTTCTGTGTCGTCTGTGCAGTCTGTGTCGTTTTTGTCTACTGTGACATCGTTGTCGTTAATAATGTCTGTATGGTCTGTGTCGTCTGATTCCATTGTGACATAATTTTAAAATATAATGTCTGTGTCATCTCTGTCGTTTGTATCGTATTTGTCTATTTTGACTTCATTGTCATTTCTAAATTCTGTTTTCTGAGTTGTCTTTGCCTATTGTGACATCATGTTCATTTATAGTGTCTGTGTTGTCTGTGTCTACTGTGACATCGTAATATATAATATCTGTGTGGTCTCTGTTGTCTGTGCCTGTTTTGACATCATGCTAATTTTTAATGTCTGTGTCTTCTGTGTCTATTGTGATATCATTGTAATTTATAATGTCTGTGTCGTCTGTGTCTATTCTGATATCATTGTCTTTTATAATGTCTGAGTCGTCTGTGTCTATTTTGACATCTTTGTCATTTATAATGTCTGTGTCGTCTGTGTTGTCTGTGTCTTTTTTGACATCATTTTCATTTATAATGTCTGTGTCGTCTGTGTTATCTGTGTCTATTCAGATGGCACTGTCATTTATGTCTGTGTCTGTTGTTACATATTTTTTTTACAATATCTGTGTCGCCTGTCTCGTCTGTGTCTGTTGTGACATTATTGTCATTTAGTATGTCTGTGTCATCTGTGTCTTCTGTGTCTATTTTGACATCATTTTCATTTAGAATGACTGTCGTCTGTGTGGTCTGTATCGTCTCTATCGTCTGTATCCTCTGTGTCTATTGTGACATCATTTTCTTTTATAATGTCTGCATTGCCTGTGTAGTCTGTGTCATCTGTGTTTATTGTGTTATCATTGTCATTTATAATGTCTGTGTTTTCTGTGTGTATTGTGACATCATTGTCATTTATAATGTCTGTATCGTCTATGAATATTGTGACATCAGTGTCATTTATAATGTCTGTGTCGTATGTGTTGTCTGTCTAGTCTGTCTATTGTGACATCATCGTAGTTTAGAGTGTCTGTTTCGTCTATGTCTATAGTGACATCATTGTCATTTATAATGTCTGTGGCGTCTGTGTCTATTGTGACATCATTGTCATTTATAATGTCTGTTTCATCTGTGTCGTCTGTCTCTATTTTGACATCATTGTCGTTAATAATGTCTGTGTCGGCTGTGTTGTCTGTGTCGGCTGTGTCGTCTGTGACATCATTTTCATTTATAATGTGATTGTCTTCTGTGTCGTCTTTGTCTATTGTGACATCTATGTTATTTACAATGACTGTATCATCTGTGTGTTCTTTCTCTATTGTGACATCAAAGTCATTTATAATATCTTTGTCGTCTGTGTATTCTCTGTCTATTTTGACATCATTGTCATTAGTAATGTCGGTGGCGTCTGTGTCATGATTGTCTATGGTGACAGCATTGTAATTTCAAATGTCTGTGTCTTCTGTGTCTATTGTGACATCGTTTTCATTTATAATATCTGTGTCATCTGAGTTATCTTTTTTGTCTGTGTCCTTTGTGTCATCTGTGTTGGCTGTGTATACTGTGACATCATTGTCATTAAAAATGTCTGTGTCGTCTGTATCTTCTGTGTCTATTGTTACATAATTGTCATTTATAATGTCTTTGCCGTCTCTGTCGTCTGTGTATATTGTGACATCATTGTCATTTTTTATGTGTCTTCTGTGTCGTCTGTGTCTGTCGTGACATCATTGTCATTTATAATGTCTGTGTCTTCAATATGGTCTGTCTATTGTGAAATCGTCATTTATAATTTCTTTGTCATCTGTATCATCTCTGTCATAGTTGTCTATTGTGACATCATTGTCTTTTATAATAACTCTGCCCTCTGTGTTGTCTCTGTCTTCTGTGACATCATTGTCATTTTTAATGTCTGTCTTTAGTGTCGTCTGTGTCTATAGTGAAATCCTTGTCATTTATAATGTATCTCGTCATTGTATTCTGTGTCGTCTGTTCTGTCTGTGTCTATTGTGAGATCCTTGTCATATATAATGTCTGTGTCGTCTGTGTCTATTGTGACATCATTCTCATTTATAATGTCTGTGTAGTCTGTCGTCTGTGTCTTCTGTGACATCATTTTAATTTATAATGTCTGTGTCGTGTGTGTCATCTGTGTCTACTGTGAAATCGTTACAATTTATAATATCTTTGTCGTCTGTGTCTATTGTGACATCATTGTAATTTATAATATCTGTTTCCTCTGTGTCCTCTGTGTCTATGGTGACATCATTGTCATTCATGTCTCTGTCGTCTATGTCGTCTGTGTCTTCTGTGTCTATTGTGACATCATTTTCATTTATAAAGTCTTTGTCGTCTGTGTCGTCTGTGTTGTCTTTTTCGTCTGTGTTTATTGTGACAACATTTTCAACGTCTGTGTTATCGAATTCATCTGTGTTTTCTGTGTCGTCTGTTGCGTCTGTGTCTATTTTGAAATCTATGTCATTTATAATGTCTGTGTCCTCTGTGTCGTCTGTGTCTATTATGACATCATGGTCAGTTATAATGTCTGTGTTGTCTCTGTCGTGGGTGTCTATTGTGACCTCATTTTCATTTATATTGTCTGTGTGTCTGTGTCTATTGTGACATCATTGTCATTTACTATGTCTCTGTCGTCTGTGTCTATTTTGACATCATTGTCATTTATAATGTCTGTGTCTTCTGTGTCCATTGTGTCATCATTTTCATTTATAATGACTTTGTCATCTGTGTCTTGTGTGTCTTGTGTGTCGTCTGTGTGTATTGTGACATGACTCTCATTTATAATGTCTGTGTCTATTGTGACATCATTGTCAAATATATTGTCTGTGTCATCTTTCTCGTTTTTGTCTATTTTGCCATCATTGTCACTAATAATGTCTGTGTTGTTGGCGTCGTCTGTGTCTATTGTGACATCGTTGTCATTTATAATGTCTGTGTCTTCTGTGTTGTCTGTGTCTCTCGTGACATCATTAACATTTTCAATGTCTGTGTCATGTGTCTTTTGTGTCGTCTGTGTGTATTTTGACATCATTGTCATTTATGTCTATATCGTCTGTGTCTTCTGTGTCTATTGTGACATCATTGTCGTTTATAATGTCTGTGTCGTCTGTGTCATCTTTGTCTATGGTGACATCGTTGTAATTTAAAATGTCTTTGTCATCTGTGTCTATTGTGACATCATTGTTATTTATAATGTCTGTGTATATAGTGACATCATAGTCAATTATAATGTCTCTCTCGTCTGCGTCGTCTGTGTCAATTGTGATATCTCTGTCATTTATAGTGATGGTGTCATCTGTGTCCTCTGTTTCTATTGTGACATAATATTAATTTACAATATCTGTGTCATCTCTGTAGTCTCTGTCGTCTGACGTCTGTGTCTGTTGTTACATCCTTGTCATTTATAATGTCTCTTTCTTCTGTGTCGTCTCTGTCGTCTTTGTCTTCTGTGTATAATTTGACACGATTGTCTTTATGAGGTCTGTGTCGTCTGTCGTCTGTGTCTGTTTTGAAATTTTTGTCATTTATAATGTCTGTGACGTCTCTGTTTATTGTGACATAATTGTCATGTTTAATGTCTGTGTCGTCTGTGTCTATTGTGTCATCATTGTCATTTATAATGTCTGTGTCTATTGTGACATCATTGTCATTTATACTGTCTGTGTCGTCTGTGTCTATTGTGAAATCTATTTCATTTATAATGTCTGTGTGGTCCGTGTCGTCTGTGTGTATTGTGACATCATTGTCATTTATAATGTCTGTGTCTGTGTTGTCTGTGTCTGTTTTGGCATCATTGTCATGTATAACATCTGTCATCTGTGTCTCTTGTGACATCATTGTCATTTATAATGTCTGTGTCGTCTGTGTCGTCCATGTCTATTGTGACATCATTTTCATTTCTAATGTCTGTGTCGTCTTGTCGTCTGTGTCTATTTTGACCTCATTGTTATTTATAATGTCTTTGTCGTCTGTGTCGTTTTTGTCGTCTTTTTCTATTGTGACGTCATTGTCATTTATAATGTCTGTGTCTTCTTTGTTGTGACATCATTTTCAATTATAATGTCTATGTCGTCTTTGTCGTCTGTGTAATCTTTGTCTATTTTGGCATCATTGTCGTTTTTAATGTCTGTTTCGTCTGTGTCTATTTTGACATCATTTTCATATATAGTATCTCTGTGGTCTGTGTCTTCTGTGTCTATTGTGATATCATAGTCGTTTATAATGTCTGTGTCGTCTGTGTCTATTGTGACATCATTGTCATTTATAAGGTCTGGGTCTATTGTGACATCGGTTTACTTTATAATGTCTGTGTCTTCTGGGTCATCTGTGTTATCAATGTCTATTGTGACATCATTGTCATTTATAATGTCTGTGTCGTCTCTGTCTATTGTGAAAACAATTTCATTTATAATGATGTGACGTCTGTTTTGTCTGTGTCGTCTGTGTCTATTGAGACATCATTTTCATTTATAATGTCTGCATCTTCTGTATCGTTTGTGTCTTTTGTAACATCATTGTCATTTATAATGTTTGTGTTGTCTCTGTCGTCTGTTTCTATTTTGACGTCATTGTCATTTATAATATCTGTTTCGTCTTTGTCTATTGTTGACATCATTGCCATTTATACTGTCTGTGTCGTCTGTGTATTGTGACATCATTGTCATTAATAATATCTGTGTCGTTGGTGTCATCTGAGACGCTTGTGTCTATTGTGATATCGTTGTCATTTATAATGACATTTTCGTCTGTGTCATCTGTGTCAATTTTGACCTAATTCTTTTTTTTAATTTCTGTGTCGTCTGTGTCTATTGTGACATCATTGTCATTTATAATGTCTGTGTCGTCTTTGTCTATATTGAAATCATTGTTATTTATAATGTCTGTGTTGTCTGTGTCGTTTTTTTCGTCTTTTTCTGTTGTGACATCATTGTCATTTATAATGTCTGTGTCTTCTTTGTTGTGACATCATTTCCAATTATAATGTCTGTGTCGTCTTTGTCGTCTGTGTAATCTTTGTCTATATTGGCATCACTGTCATTTATAATGTCTGTGTCTGCTGTGTCGTCTGTGTCTATTGTGACATCATTGTCATTTATAATATCTCTGTGGTCTGTGTCGTTTTTGTCTATTGTGACATTATAGTCATTTATAATGTCTGTGTCGTCTGGTCTATTGTGACATCGTTGTCATTTATAACGTCTGTGTCGACTGTCTATTGTGACATCATTGTCATTTATAATGTCTGTGTCGTCTGTATCATTTTTATTTTTTTTATATAATTTTCATTTACAATGTCTGTGTCATATGTGTCGTCTTTTACTCTTGTGACATCACTGTCATTTCTAAAGTCTGTGTCGTCTGTATCAGCTGTTTCTATTGTGACATCTTTTTCATTTAGAATGTCTGTCGTCTGTGTCTATTGTGACATCGTTGTCGTTTATAATATCTGTTGTCTGTGTCGTCTGTCTAGTCTTTGTCTATTGTGACATCATTGTAGTTTATAGTGTCTGTGTCGTCTGAGTCTGTCTATTGTGACGTTATTGTCATTTATAATGTCTGCGTCTTCTGTGTCTATTGAGACATCTTTTTCATTTATAATGTCTTTGTCATCTGTGTCTATTTTGATATCATTTTAATTTATAAAATCTGTGTCTTCTGTGTCTATTGTGACATATTGTGTAGGGAAAAAATCAGAAGGTCTAAGGCTCAGCTAGAAATCAGATTGGCCAAGTCTGTGAAAGAGAACAAAATATCTTTCTACAAACATATACATAATAAAAGGAGGACGAGGGAGACCATACAGTCCCTATTGGACACAGAAGGAACAACAGTGACTGGGGATGAGGAAAAGGCTGAGGTACTTAATGCCTTCTTTGCCTCAGTCTTTATTTGTAAGGAGGGTCATTCCGTCTGTGTACAAACCCAGGAGCTGGAGGAGCATAATGAGGCTCCCGTGATCCAAGAGGAGGTGGTCAGAGCCTTGCTAGCCCGACTAGACACCCACAAGTCTATGGGGCCGGACGGGATTCACCCAAGGGTATTGAAGGAGCTGGCAGATGTGCTGGCCAAACCTCTTTCCATCATCTTCCAACAGTCCTGGCTGACTGGGGAAGTCCCACTGGACTGGAGGCTGGCTGATGCTGTGCCCATCTACAAGAAGGGTCGCAGGAAGGACCCAGGAAACTCCATTCCTGTCAGTCTGACCTCAGTGCCAGGGAAAGTCATGGAGCAGGTGATCTTGAGTGCGATCATGAAGCACATGCAAGAGAACTGGGTGATCAGGTCCAGTCAACATGGGTTCACAAAAGGTAGGTCTTGCCAAAGTAACCTGATTGCCTTCTATGACAAAGTGACTCGGCTGCTGGATGAGGGAAAGGCTGTGGAAGCGGTCTTCCTGGACTTTAGTAAAGCCTTTGACACAGTTTCTCACAGCATTCTGCTTGAGAAACTGTCAGCCTCTGGCCTGGACAGGCGCACACTCTCCTGGATGGAAAACTGGTTGGCTGGCTGGGCCCAGAGAGTGGTGGTAAATGGTGTGAAATCCAGCTGGAGGCCAGTGACATCTTGGCTTGTATCAGAAACAGCGTAACCAGCAGGTCCAGGGAGGAGGTTCTCCCTCTGTAGTTGGCACTGGTGAGACCGCTCCTCGAATCCTGTGTTCAGTTCTGGGCCCCTCACCACAAGAAGCATGTTGAGGCTCTGTAGTGAGTCCAGAGAAAAGCAACAAAGCTGGTGAGGGGGCTGGAGAGCAGGTCTTACGAGGAGCGGCTGAAAGAGCTGGGGTTGTTTAGCCTGGAGAAGAGGACACTGAGGGGAGGCCTCATTGCTCTCTCCAACTCCCTGAAAGGAGGTTGTAGAGAGGAGGGTGCTGGTCTCTTCTTCCAAGTGACAGGGGACAGGACAAGAGGGAATGGCCTCAAGCTCAGCCAGGGGAGATTTAAGCTGGGCATTAGGAAAAAGTTCTTCACAGAAAGGGTCATTGGTCCCTGGCAGAGGCTGCCCAGGGAGGTGGTGGAGTCACCTTCCCTGGAGGTGTTTAGGGCACGGGTGGACGAGGTGCTAAGAGGCATGGTATAGTGTTTGATAGGAATGGTTGGACTCGATGATCCGGTGGGTCTCTTCCAACCTGGTTATTCTATGATTCTATGATCATTGTCATTTATAATGCCTGTGTCATCTGTATCGTCTGTGTGTATTGTTACATAAATGTCACTTATTATGTCTTTGTCGTCTGTGTCTATTGTGACATCTTTGTCATTTATAATATCTGTGTTGTCTGAGTCATCTATGTCATCTGTGTCTTCTGTGTCTATTGTGATATAACTGTAATTTATAATGTCTGTGTCTTCTGAGTCTATTGTGACATCATTGTCATTTATAATGTCTGTGTCATCTGGTCTATTTTGATATAATTGTCATTTTTTATGTCTGTGTCGTCTGTGTCATGTTTGAACTTCTGTGTCATCTCTGGCATCTGTGTTTATGGTGATATCATTGTCATTTATAAAGTCTGTGTCGTCTTTGTCGTCTGTGTCAACTGTAACATCATTTTCATTTATAATGTCTGTTTCGTCTGTGTCTATTGTAACATCATTGCTATTTTAATGTCTTTGTCATCTGTGTCAATTGTAACATCATTGACAATTATAATGTCTGTGTCGTATGTGTCGTCTCTGTCTATTGTGACATCATTGTCATTTATAATGTCTGTGTCTTCGTTGTCTATTTTGAAATCATTTTAATTTATAATGTCTGTGTCATCAGTTTCTATTTTTACGTCATTTTCATTTATTATGTCTGTGTCATCTGTGGCGTCTGCGTCTATTGTGACATTATTTTCATTTACAATGTCAGTGTCATCTGTGTCATCTGCATCTATTGTGACATCATTGTCATTTATAATGTCTGTGTCGTCTGTGTCCTCTGTGTCTATTGTGACATCATTGTCGTTTATAATGTCTGTGTCGTCTGAGTCTGTTGTGACATCATTGTCACTTATAATGCCTGTGTCGTCGGTGTCTGTTGTGACATCATTTTCATTATTAACGTCTTTGTCGTCTGTGTATATTGTAACATCATTCTCATTTATAATATCTGTGTCTATTGTGACATCATAGTCATTTATAGTTTCTGTGTCATCATCGTCTGTTGTGACACCATTGTCATTTATAATATCTGAGTCGTATGTGTCGTTTTTGTCTATTGTGACATCATTGTCATTTAAAATATCTGTGTCGTCTCTGTCTATTGTGAAATCATTTTCATTTATAATGTCTGTGTCGTTTTTTTTTTATCTGTCTGTTGTGACATCACTGTAATATATAATGTCTGTCGTCTGTATCGTTTGTGTGTATTGTGACATCATTGTCATTTTTAATATCGGTGTCGTCTGTGTCTATTTTGACATCATTGTCATTTGTAATGACTGTGTCGTCTGTGTCATCTGTGTCTATTGTGACATCATTGTCATTTATATTGTCTGTGTCGTCTGTGTAATCATTTTCATTTATAAAGTCTGTGTTGTCTGTGTTTTGTGACATCATTGTCATTTATAATGTCTTTGTCGTCTGTCGTCTGTGTTTATTGTGACATAATTTTAATTCATAAAGTCTCTGTCGTCTGTGGCTTTTGTGACATCATTGTCATTTCAATGTCAGTGTAGTCTGTGTCATCTGTGTATGTTGTGACATCATTGTCATTTATAAGGTCTGTGTCGTCTGTGTAATCATTGTCATTTATAATGTCTGTGTCGTTTGTGTTGTCTGTGTGTATTGTGACATCTTTGTAATTTATAATGCCTGTGTCGTCTGTGTCATCTGTGTCTATTGTGACATGATTGTTATTTATAATGTCTGTGTCGCCTGTGTCATCTGTGTATATTGTGAACATCATTGAAATCTATAATATCTGTGTCGTCTTTTTTCTGTGTGCTCTGTATCCTCTGTGACATCTGTGTCAATTGTGACATCATTGTCATTTTAATATCTGTGTAGTCTGTGTCATCTGTGTATGTTGTGACATCATTTTCATTTATAATGTCTGTGTCGTCTTTGTCGTCTGTGTCTATTGTGACATCATTGTCACTTATGTCTGTGTCATTTGTGTCGTCCGTGTGTATTGTGACATCTTTGTAATTTATAATGCCTGTGTCGTCTGTGTCATCTGTGTATATTGTGAACATCATTGTCATTTATAATATCTGTGTCGTCTGTCTTCTGTGTGGTCTGTATCCTCTGTGACGTCTGTGTCAATTGTGACATCATTGTCATTTATAATGTCTGTGTCGTCTGTGTCTACTGTGACTTCATTGTGATTTTTAATGTCTGTTTCATCTGTGTCATCTCTATCGTTGTTGTTGTCTGTGTTGTTTGTGTCTATTGTGACATCTTTCTAATTTATACTGTCTGTGTTGTCTGTGATGTCTGTGTCGTCTGAGTCTATTTTGACATCATTGTAATTTATAATGTCTGTGTTGTCTGTGTCATCTGTATCTATTGTGACATCATTTTAATTTATAATGTCTGTGTCATCCGTGTCGTCTCTATCGCCTATGTCTATTGGAATTAATTTTATTAGTAATGTCTGTGTTGTCTGTGTCATCTGTGATTATTGCAACATCATTGTATTATATGTCTGTGTCCTCTATGTCGTCTGTGTTGTCTGCGTCAATTGTTAAACCATTGTCGTTTATAATGCTTGTGTCGTCGTTTCATCTGTGTCTATTGTGACATCTTTGTCATTTATAATGTCTGTGTCGTCTGTGTTTCTGTGTCTATTGTTCAATCCTTCTCATTTATAATTTGTGTCTTCTGTGTCGTCTGTGTCACCTTTGTTTATTGTGACATAATTGTCATCTATAATATCTTTTTCGTCTGGGTCAATTGTGACATCAATGTCATTTTTAATGTCTGTGGAGTCTGTGTCGTCTGTGTTGTCTTTTTCTTCTGTGTCTATGGTGACATCATTGTCAATTATATTGTCTGTGTCGTCTGTGTTGTCTGTGTCTATTGTGACATCATTGTCATAATAATGTCAGTGTCTTCTGTCTTGTCTCTTGTCTGCATCTATTGTGACATCGATATCATTCTTAATGTCTATGTCGTCTCTGTTTTCTGTGTATATTGTGACATCATTTTCATATATAATATCTGTGTCATCTGTGTCTTCGGTGTAATGTGACAACTTTGTCTTTTTTAATGTCTTTGTCATCTGTGTCATCTCTGTATATTGTGTCATCATTGTCATTTTTAATATCGGTTTCGTCTGTGTCTAGCGTGACATCATTGTTATATATAATGTCGGTGTCTTCTGTGTCAATTGTGACATCATTGTCATTTTTAATGTCTGTGTCTTCAGTGTCTATTGTGACATTTTTTTTATTTTATGATGCCTATGTCTTCTGTGTTGTCTGTGTCTATTTTGGCATTATTGTCATTTATAATATCTGTGTCGTTTGTGTCATCTATTTATATTGTGACATCATTGTCATGTATAATGACTGTTTTATGTGTCTTTTGTGAAATCATTGTCATTTATAATTTCTTTGTCGCCTGTGTCGTCCTTGTCTTTTGAGACATCATTGTCAGTTACATTGTCTGTTTCTTCTGTGTCCTCTCTATCGTCATTGTCGTATGTGTCGTCTGTGTCTATAGTACATCAGTGTCATTTATAACGTCTGTGCCACCTGTGTCGTCTGTGTATGTTCTGAACTTCACTGTCATTTATTATATCTGTGTGGTCTGTGTCGTCTGTGTCTATTGTGACATCATTGTCATTTATAATGTCTGTGTCTATTGTGACATCACTGTCATTTATAATGTCTTTGTCATATGTGTCATCTTTTTCTATTGTGACATCATTGTCATTTATAATGTCTGTGTCGTCTGTGTAGTCTGTGTCGTTGTCTTTTTTGGAATCATTCTCTTTTATAATGTCTGTGTCATCTGTGTCTATTCTGATATGATTGTCATTTTTAATGTCTGTGTCATCTGTTTCTAATGTAGCATCATTGTCATTTATAATGTCTGTGTATGTCTGTGTTGTCTGCGTCTATTATGACATCACTGTAATTTATAAAGTCTGTGTAGTCTGTGTCTATTGTGACATCATTGCCATTTATAGTGTCTGAGGTCTCTGTCGTCTGTGTTTATTGTGACATCATTGCCATTTATAGTGTCTGAGGTCTCTGTCGTCTTTGTGTTCTGTGTCATCTCTATCTATTGTGACATCATTTTCTTTTATAATGACTGTCATCTCTGTCTATTGTAACATCATTGTATTTTATAAAGTCTGTGTCATCTGTTTCTCCTGTGACATCATTATCATTTATAGGATATGTATCGTCTGTGTCTCATGTGACATCATTGTCATTAACGATGTGTCGTCTATGTCGTCTATGTCTATTGTGACATCATTGTCATTTATAATGTCTGTGTCGTCTGTGTCTATTAGAACATCATTTTCTTTTATAATGTCTGTGTCAACTGTATCGTCTGTGTCTATTGTGACATAATTTTCATTTATAATGTCTGTGTCGTCTGTGTCTGTTGTGTCTATTGTGACATCATTGTCATTTATAATGTCTTTTTCTTCTGTGTATTCTGTGTACATTATTGTCATTTAAAAAGTCTCTGTTGTCTGTGTCTATTGTGACATCTTCGTTATTTATAATGTCTGTGTCGTCTGTGTTTCTGTGTCTGTTATGACATCATAGACATTTATAATGCCTGTGTCATCTGCGTCGTCTGTGTCTATTGTGGCATCATTGTCAATAATAATATCTCTGTCGTCTGTGTCGTCAGTGTCTATTATGACATCTTTGACGTTTATAAGATCTGTGACGTCTGTGTATATTGTGACATTATTGTCTTTTTAAATATCTTTGTCTTCTCTGTCTGTTTTGACTTAAGTGTAATACATAATGACTGTGTAATCTGTGTCATCTGTGTCTATTGTGATACCATTTTCATTTATACTATCTGTGTCGTCTGTATCCTCTTTGTCCTCTGTGTTTTCTGTGTCAATTTTGACATCACTTTCACTTATAATGTCTGTGTCATCTGTGTCGTCTTAGTCGTCTATGTCTATCGTGACATCATTTTCATTTATAACGTCTCTGTCGTCTGTTTCCTCTATGTATTCTGTGTCATCTGTTGTCTGTATCTTTTGTGGTATCACTGTTTCTAACAAGTCTGTGTCGTCTCTGTCGTCTTTGTCTCTGGTGACATCAGTGTCATTTATAATGTCTGTGTCATCACTGTCGTCTGTGTCTATTGTGACATCAATTTCATTTATAATGTCTGTGTTGTCTGTGTCGTCTGCGTCTATTTTGACATCATTGT
Organism: Phaenicophaeus curvirostris; assembly: GCF_032191515.1. Lineage (NCBI taxonomy): Eukaryota > Metazoa > Chordata > Aves > Cuculiformes > Cuculidae > Phaenicophaeus > Phaenicophaeus curvirostris. The sequence continues at coordinate 482,252 of NW_027206676.1, read as the reverse complement.
CATTTATAATGTCTGTGTCGTCTGAGTTTATTTTGACATCATTTTCATTTATAATGTCTGTGTTGTCTTTGTCGTCTGTGGCTATTGTTACATCATTGTCATTTATAAAGTATGTGTCGACTGTGTCGTCTTTGTTTATTATGACATTATTGTCTTTTATGGTGTCTGTTTCATCTCTCTCGTCTTTGTCTTTTGTGACATGACTGTTATTTATAATGTCTCTGTCGTCTGTGTCATCTGTGTCGTCTGTGTCTATTGTGATATCATTTTCATTTATAATATCTGTGTCTTCTGTGTTTATTGTGACATCATTGTCATTAATAATGTCTGTGTATTCTATGTCGTCTGTGTCTTCTGAGTCTATTTTGACTTCATTATTATTTATAATGTCTGTGTCGTCTGTGCTGTCTATTTCTATAGTGACTTCATTGACTTTTATAATGTCTGTGTTGTCTGTGTTGTCTGTATTTTCTGTGTCATCTATATCTTTTGTGTTATCATTGTCTTTAATAATATCTGTGTCGTCTGTGTCATCTGTGTTGTCTGTTCTATAGTGACATAATTTTCATTTATTATTTCTGTGTCATCTGTGTCTATTGTGATATGATTGTCATTTATTGTGTCTGTGTCGTCTGTCTATTGTGACATCATTGTCAGTATAATGTCCGTGTCCACTGTGTCGTCTCGGTCTTCTGTGTCTGTTGTGACATAATGCTCATTTAGAATTTCTGTGTCGTCTGTGTCGTCTGCGTCGTCTCTCTCGTCTTTGTTGTCTGTGTCTACTGTGACATCATTGTCATTTATAATGTCTGTCATCTTTGTCGTCTGTGTTTATTATTACATCATTGTCATTAATAATGTCTGTGTCGTCTGTGTCTTCTGTGTCATCTCTATCTATGGTGACATCTCTGTCATTTATAAAGTCTGTGCCGTGTGTATCGTCTATGTCTATTTTGTCATCATTTTCATTTACAATATCTGTGTCGTCTGTGTAATCTGAGTATATTATGACATAATTTTCACTTATAATGACGGTGTCATCTGTGTCTATTGTGACATCATTTTCATTTAAAATGTCTGTGTCCTCTCTGTCTTCTTTGTCTTCTGTGTTTCTGTGATATCATTATCATTTATAATGTTTATGTCGTCTCTGTCGTCTGTGTCAATTTTACATCATTGTCGTTTATAAAGTCTGTGTTGTCTATGTCGTCTGTGTCCATTGTGACATCAATGTCATTTATAATGTCTGTGACTTCTGTGTCTGTGTCGTCGGCGTCTATTGTGACACATTTCAATTTATATTATCTCTGTCGTCCGTGTCATCTGTGTCTATGATGACAGCAGTGTCAATTATAATTTCTTTGTCGTCTGTGTCTACTGTGAAATCATTTGCATTTATAATGTCTGTGTCGTCTATGTCTATTGTGATATCATTGTCATGTATAATGTCTATGTCGTCTGTTTCATTGTTAAAAAATTGTCATTTATAATATCTGTGTCATCTGTGTCTATTGTGACTTAATTGTCAATTTTAGTGTCTGTGTAGTCAGTGACGTCTGTGCCTATTTTGGCACCGTTGTCCTTTATAATGTCTGTGTCGTCTGTTTCTTTTGTGCCATCATTGTCATTTATAATATCTGTGTAGTCTGTGTCATCTCTGTCTATTATGACATCATGTAATTTATAATATCTGTGTCATCTGTGTCTATAGTGACGTAATTTTCATTTATAATGTCTGTGTTTTCTGTCGTCTGTGTCTATCTTGACATCTTTGTCATTTATAATGTATGTGCCGTCTGTGTCGTCTGTATCTATTGTGACATCATTGTCATATATAATGTCTGTGTCGCATGTGTCTATTCTGACACCATTGTCATTTATAAAGAGCGTATCGTCTGTCTCTATTGTTACATAGTTGTAATTTATAAATTTTTTTGTCTGTGTCTATTGTTACATCATTACCATTTGAAATGTCTGTGTCGTCTCTGTCATCTCTTTTGTCTGTGTCTATTGTGACATCATTGTCCTTTATAATGTCTGAGTCGTCTGTGTCTATTGTGACATCATTTTCTTTAATAATGTCTTTTTTGCATATGTCGTCTCTGTTCTCTGTGTTGTCTGTGTCATCTGTGTCTATTGTGGCATCATTGTCATTTATAAAGTCTCTGTCATCTCTTTCATCTGTGTCTATTGTGACATCATTGTAATTTATAATGTCTTTGTCGTCTGTGTCATCTGTGTTGTCTGTGTCTATTGTGACATCTTGTCATAATGATTTCTGTGTGGTCTGTGTCATCTGTTTCTTCTCTCGTCTGTGTCTATTGTGACATCATTTTCATTTATTATGTCTGTGTCGTCTGTGTCGTTAGTTCCTATTGTGAATTCTTTGTCATAAATTATGTCTCTGTCGTCTGTGTATTCTGTGTAATCTGTGTCTATTGTGACATCATTGTCATTTATAATGTCTTTGTCTGTGTAGTGTGTCACCAGTGTCTATTTTGACATCATTGTCATTTATAATATCTGTCGTCTGTGTCTATTGTGACATCATTGTCTTTATCATGTCTTTGTCGTCTGTGTCCTATGTGTCGTCTATGTAGTCTGTGTCATCTGTGTCTATTGTGACATCATTGTCGTTTATAATGTCTGTGTCTTCTGTGTCTATTGTGACTTCATTGTAATTTATAATGTCTGTGTCGTCTGTGTTTATTATGACAACATTGTCATTTATAAAGTTTGTGTCGTCTGTGTTGTCTCTGTGTATTTTGATATCATTTTCTTTTATAAAGTCTGTATTCTCTGTGTTGTCTTTGTCGTCTGTGTCTATTTTGACATCATTTTTATTTATAAAGCCTGTGGCATCTGTGTCTTCTGTTTCTATTGTTAAATCTTTGCCATTTATAATGTCTGTGTGGTCTGTGTTGTTTGTGTCTATTGTGACATCATTATCATTTATAATGCCTTTGTTGCATAAGTCGTCTTTCCTCTGTGTTGTCTGTGTCGTCTATGTCCATTGTGACATCATTGTAATTTCTAATGTCATTCGTTTGTGTCGCATCTGTCGTCTGTTTCATCTGTGTCTATTGTGAGATAATTTTCATTTATAATGTCTGTGTCTTCAGTGTCTATTGTTACATCATTGTAGTTTTTATGTCTTTGTCGTCTGTGTCGTCTGCGGTGACATTGTCATTTATAATGTGTGTGTTGTCTGTGTCATCTGTGTCTATTGTGACATCACTGTCTTTTATAATGTCTCTGTCTTCTGTGTCGTCTATGGAGTCTCTCGTCTGTGTCTATTGTGATATTGTCACTTATAATGTCTGTGTCTTCTCTGTTGTGACATCATTGTCATTTATGAAGTCTGTGTCATCTGTGTCGTCTGTGTCTATTCTGACATCATTGTCATTTATAATGTGTGTCTCGTCTGTGTCTATTGTGACATCATTGACATTTATAATGTCTGTGTCATCTGTGTTTTCTGTTTCTATTGTGACATCATTGTCATTATAATTTCTGTGTCGTCTTTGTCTTCTGCTTTGTCTCTCGTCTGTGTCTATTGTGACATCATTTTCATTTATAATGTCTTTGTCGTCTGTGTCGTCTGCGTCAGCAGTGTCTATTGTGACATCATTGTCATAAATAATGCCTGTGTCGTCCTTGTTGTCTGTGTTGTTTGTGTTGTTTGTGTCGTCTGTGTATATTGTCACATCATTTTCATTTATAATGTCTTTTTGTATGTGTCGTCAACGTCCTCTGTGTCTTCTGTTTCTATTTTGACCTCATTGTCATTTATAACATCTGTGTCGTCTGTTTCGTCTGCCTTTCTTTGCCCGACATTGCCATTCTCCACCCGTCTTTGCCCTTCTCCAATGCTCTCCACAATTCTCCGCCCCTGTTTGCCCTTGTCAGCCTGTCTTTGCCCTTCTCTGCCCGTCTTTGCCCTTCTCCGCCCGTCTTTGCCACTCTCAGCACTTCTTTGCCTTTCTCTGACCGACTTTGCCTTTCTCCACACATCTTTGCCATTCTCCGGTACTCTCCGCAATTCTCCACCCGTCTTTGAACTTCTCCGCCCGTCTTTGCCCTTTTCCGCCCGTCTTTACCATTCTCCGTATGTCTTTGCACTTCTCCACTCGACTTTACGCTTCTCCGCCTGTCTTTGCGCTTCTCCACCCGTCTTTGCCCTTCTCTGTCTGTCTTTGCCCTTCTCTGTCTGTCTTTGCCCTTCTCTGCCTGTCTTTTCCCTTTTCCCCCGTCTTTGCCCTTCTCCGCCCGTCTTTGCCCTTCTCTGCCCATCTTTGCGCTTCTGCGCCCGCCTTTGCCCTTCTCCTCCCGTCTTTGCTCTTCTCCACCCGACTTTGTCCTTCTCCGCCTCTCTTTGCTTTTCTTTGTTATTCTCCACACTTCTCCAACCGTCTTTACCCTTTTCCGTAAGTCTTTGCTCTTCTCCGCCCATCTTTACCCTTTTCCGTAAGTCTTTGCTCTTCTCCGCCCGACTTAGCATTTCTCCGCCCGTCTTTGCGCTTCTCCACCTGTCTTTGCAGTTCTCTGGTATTCTCTGAACTTCTCTGCCCATCTTTGCCCTTCTCAACTTGTCTTTGCCCTTGTCCGTCCGTCTTTGCACTTTTCTGGTACTCTCTGCACTTCTCCCACTGCCTTTGCCCTTCTCCGCCCGTCTATGCCCTTCTCTGCCCGTCTATGCCCGTCTTTGCCCTTCTCTGCCCGTCTTTGCCCTTCTCCGCCCGTCTTTGCCCTTCTCCGCCCGTCTATGCCCTTGTCCGACCCTCTTTGCCCTTGTCCGACCCTCTTTGCCCTTGTCCGACCCTCTTTGCCCTTGTCCGACCCTCTTTGCCCTTGTCTGACCCTCTTTGCCCTTGTCCGACCCTCTTTGCCCTTGTCCGCCCGTCTTTGCTCTTCTCCGCCAATATTTTCTCTTGTCCACCCGTTATTGCCCTTCTCCGCCCGTCTTTGCTCTTCTCCGCCCCACTTTGCCCTTCTCCCCCGTCTTTGTTCTTGTCTGCCCGTTTTTGCCCTTGTCAGACCCTTTTAGCCCTTCTCCGCCCATCTATGCCCTTGTCCGTACTTCTTTGCCGTTGTCCGCCCGCCTTTGTAATTGTCCGCCCGTCTTTGCTCTTCTCCGGTTGTCTTTGGCCTTCTCTGCACGTCTTTGCCCTTGTCCGCCCGTCTTTCCCTTTGTCTGCCCGTCTTTGCCCTTCTCCAGTACTCTCCGTAATTCTCCGCCCGTCTTTGCCATTCTCCGTCCATTTTCGCACTTCTCCACCTGTCTTTGCGCTTCTCCGCCCGTCTTTGCGCTTCTCAACCCGTCTTTGCACTTCTCCGCCTGTCTTTGCGCTTTTTTGCCCGTCTTTGCTCCTCTCCGCCTGTCTTGGCCTTTCTTCATCCGTCTTTGCACTTGTCCCACTGTCTATGCACTTCTCCGCCCGTCTTTGCCCTTCTCCACCTGTATTTGCCCTTCTCTGCCCGTCTTTTCACTTTTCCGCCTGTCTTTGCACTTCTCAAGTACTCTCCGCACTTCTCTGACTGTCTTTTAACTTCACCGATTGTCTTTGCAATTCTCCGCCCGTCTTTGCCCTTGTCCGCTCCTCTTTGCCCTTGTCCGCTCCTCTTTGCCCTTGTCCGCTCCTCTTTGCCCTTCTCCGCCCGTCTTTTCCCTTCTCCGCCCGTCTTTTCCCTTCTCCGCCCGTCTTTTCCCTTCTCCGCCCGTCTTTTCCCTTCTCCGCCCGTCTTTGCCCTTCTCCGCCCGTCTTTGCCCTTCTCCGCCCGTCTATGCCCTTCTCCGCCCGTCTATGCCCTTCTCCGCCCGTCTATGCCCTTCTCCGCCCGTCTTTGCTCTTCTCCGCCCGTCTTTGCTCTTCTCCGCCCGACTTTGCCCTTCTCCCCTGTCTTTGTTCTTGTCCGCCCGTTTTTGCCCTTGTCAGACCCTTTTAGCCCTTCTCCGCCCATCTTTGCCCTTCTCCGCCCATCTTTGCCCTTGTCCGTACTTCTTTGCCGTTGTCCGCCCGCCTTTGTAATTGTCCGCCCGTCTTTGCTCTTCTCGGGTTGTCTTTGGCCTTCTCTGCACGTCTTTGCCCTTGTCTGCCTGTCTTTGCCCTTCTCCGCCCGTCTTTGCCCTTCTCCGCCCGTCTTTGCCCTTCTCCGCCTGTCTTTGCCCTTCTCCGCCCGTCTTTGCTCTTCTCCGCCCGTCTTTGCCCTTCTCCGCCCGTCTTTGCCCTTCTCCGCCCGTCTTTGCCCTTCTCCGCCCGTCTTTGCGCTTCTCCGCCCGGCTTTTCCCTTCTCCGCCCATCTTTGCCCTTCTCTGGTATTCTCCGCACTTCTCTGCCCGTCTTTATCCTTCTCAACCTGTCTTTGCTCTTGTCCGCCAGTCTTTGCCCTTCTCCGGTACTCTCCGCACTTCTCTGACCGTCTTTGCCCTTCTCTGCCCGTCTTTGCCCTTCTCTGCCCGTCTTTGCCCTTCTCTGCCCGTCTTTGCCCTTCTCTGCCCGTCTTTGCCCTTCTCTGCCCGTCTTTGCCCTTCTCTGCCCGTCTTTGCTCTACTCCATCTGTCTTTGCCCTTCTCCGCCTGTCTTTGCACTTGTCCAGTATTCTCCGGATTTCTCAGACTGTCTTTGCCCTTGTCTAAACCTCTTTGCACTTGTCCGCCCGTCTTTGCCCTTCTCTGTCCGTCTTTGCCCTTCGACCGCGGTCTTTGTTCTTGTCCGCCTGTTTTTGCCCTTGTCCAACCGTCTTTGCCCTTCTCCGCCCATCTCTTGCACTTGTGCGCCCGTCTTTGCCTTTGTCCGCCTTCCTTTGCAATTGTCCGCCTGTCTTTACTCTTCGCTTGTCTTTGCCCTTCTCCGCCCCTCTTTGCCATTCTCTGGTACTCTCCACAATTCTCCGACCGTCTTTGCCCTTCTCTGCCCGTCTTTGCTCTTCTCCACACGTCTTTGCCATTCTCCGCCAGTCTTTGCCCTTCTCCGCCCCTCTTTGCCGTCGTCCGCCCATCTTTGCCCTCCTAGCGCCCGTCTTTGCCTTCCTTTGCCCATCATTGCCCTCGTCTGCCCGTATTTGCCTTCTCCACCCATGTTTGCCCTTCTCCGTCTGTCTGTGCCATTCTTCGGTATTCTCCGTCCGTCTCCGCCCGTCTTTGCCCTTCTCCGTTAATCTCAGCACTTCTCCTCCCGTCTTTACACTTCTTCGCCCGTCTTTGCCATTCTGCACCTGTCTTTGCTCTTCTTGACACATCTTTGCACTTCTCTGCCCGTCCTTGAATTCTCCGCACTTGTTTGAACCTCTCCACCCGTCTTTGCCCTTCTCCGCCTGTCTTGGCCCTTCTCCGCCCGTCTTTGCCCTTCTCCGCTCGTCTTTGCCCTTCTCCGTCCGTCTTTTCCCTTCTCCGCATGTCTTTGCTCTTCTCCGACCGACTTTGTGCTTCTCCGCCCGTCTTTGCTCGTCTTTGCACTTCTCTGCCCGTCTTTGCATTCTCCGCACTTCTTTGCACTTCTCCGCCCAACTGTGCCCTTCTCCACCCGTCTGTGCCCTTCTCTGCCCGTCTTTGTCCTTCTCTGATATTCTTTGCACTTGTCTGCTTGTCTTTGCACTTGTCCGCCCGTCTTTGCACTTCTGCGCCCATCTTTAGACTTCTACACCCGTCTTAGCCCTTCTCCGCCCTACTTTGCCCTTCTCCGCCCTACTTTGCCCTTCTCTGCCCTACTTTGCCCTTGTTCGCCCGTCTTTGCCCTTGTCCGCCCGTCTTTGCCCTTGTCCGCCCGTCTTTGCCCTTGTCCGCCCGTCTTTGCACTTCTTCGGTACTCTCCGCAATTCTGCGATCGTCTTTGCTCTTCTCCGCCTGTCTTGACCCTTGTGCAACCTTCTTTGCCTTTGTCAGCCCGTCTTTTCCCTTCTCTGCCCGTCTTTGCCACTCTCCGGGCGTCTTTGCAACTCTCCTATCTTCCTTGCCACTCTCTGCACTTCTTTGCTTTTTTCCGCCCGTCTTTGCCCTTCTGCGCCCTTCTTTGCTCTTCTTGGCATGTCTTTGCACTTCTCTGCCTGTCTTTGCATTCTCTGCACTTGTTTGCCCTTCTTCACCTGTCTTTGCACTTGTCAGCCCTTCTTAGCCATTGTCCGCCCGTCTTATCACTTGTGCAACCGTCTTTGTCTTTGTCCAACCGTCTTGGCAATTGTCCGCCTTTCTTTGCACTTCTGCACCCGTCTTTGATATTCTCCTCCCGTCTTTGCCCTTCTCCACCCGTCTTTGCTCTTCTCCCCCCGTCTTTGCTCTTCTCCCCCCGTCTTTGCCATTCTCTGCCCGTCTTTGCCCTTCTCCTCCCTTCTTTGCCCTTCTCTGCCCGTCTTTGCGCTTATGAACCCGTCTTTGCCCTTCTCCGCCCTTCTTTGCCCTTCTCCGCCTCTCTTTGCACTTCTCCGGTATTCTTGGGATTTCTCAGACTGTCCTTGTTCTTGTCTAAACCTCTTTGCCTTTCTCTGCCCGTCTTTGCCCTTCTCTGTCCGTCTTTGCCCTTCTCCCCCTGTCTTTGCCCTTCTGCGCCCATCTTTGCCCCTCTCCGCATGTCTTTGCTCTTCTCTGACCGACTTTGTGCTTCTCCACCCGTCTTTGCTCGTCTTTGCACTTGTCTGCCCGTCTTTGCATTCTCCGCACTTGTTTGCAATTCTCCACCCGTCTGTGCCCTTCTCTGCCCGTCTTTGTCCTTCTCCGACATTCTTTGCCCTTCTCCGCCCGACTTTGCCCTTCTCCGCCCGACTTTGCCCTTCTCCGCCCGACTTTGCCCTTCTCCGCCCGTCTTTTCACTTCTCCGCCCGTCTTTGCCTTTCTCCGCCCGTCTTTGCCCTTCTCCGCCCGTCTTTGCCCTTCTCCGCCCGTCTTTGCCCTTCTCCAGTACTCCGCAATTCTCCGACAGTCTTAGCGCTTCTCCACCCATCTTTGCCCTTCTCTGCCCGTCTTTGCCCTTGTCCGCTCCTCTTTGCCCTTGTCCGCTCCTCTTTGCCCTTGTCCGCTCCTCTTTGCCCTTCTCCGCCCGTCTTTTCCCTTCTCCGCCCGTCTTTTCCCTTCTCCGCCCGTCTTTTCCCTTCTCCGCCCGTCTTTGCCCTTCTCCGCCCGTCTTTGCCCTTCTCCGCCCGTCTATGCCCTTCTCCGCCCATCTATGCCCTTCTCCGCCCGTCTATGCCCTTCTCCGCCCGTCTATGCCCTTCTCCGCCCGTCTTTGCTCTTCTCCGCCCGTCTTTGCTCTTCTCCGCCCGACTTTGCCCTTCTCCCCTGTCTTTGTTCTTGTCCGCCCGTTTTTGCCCTTGTCAGACCCTTTTAGCCCTTCTCCGCCCATCTTTGCCCTTCTCCGCCCATCTTTGCCCTTGTCCGTACTTCTTTGCCGTTGTCCGCCCGCCTTTGTAATTGTCCGCCCGTCTTTGCTCTTCTCGGGTTGTCTTTGGCCTTCTCTGCACGTCTTTGCCCTTGTCTGCCTGTCTTTGCCCTTCTCCGCCCGTCTTTGCCCTTCTCCGCCCGTCTTTGCCCTTCTCCGCCCGTCTTTGCCCTTCTCCGCCTGTCTTTGCCCTTCTCCGCCCGTCTTTGCCCTTCTCCGCCCGTCTTTGCCCTTCTCCGCCCGTCTTTGCCCTTCTCCGCCCGTCTTTGCCCTTCTCCGCCCGTCTTTGCCCTTCTCCGCCCGTCTTTGCCCTTCTCCGCCCGGCTTTTCCCTTCTCCGCCCATCTTTGCCCTTCTCTGGTATTCTCCGCACTTCTCTGCCCGTCTTTATCCTTCTCAACCTGTCTTTGCTCTTGTCCGCCAGTCTTTGCCCTTCTCCGGTACTCTCCGCACTTCTCTGACCGTCTTTGCCCTTCTCTGCCCGTCTTTGCCCTTCTCTGCCCGTCTTTGCCCTTCTCTGCCCGTCTTTGCCCTTCTCTGCCCGTCTTTGCCCTTCTCTGCCCGTCTTTGCTCTACTCCATCTGTCTTTGCCCTTCTCCGCCTGTCTTTGCACTTGTCCAGTATTCTCCGGATTTCTCAGACTGTCTTTGCCCTTGTCTAAACCTCTTTGCACTTGTCCGCCCGTCTTTGCCCTTCTCTGTCCGTCTTTGCCCTTCGACCGCGGTCTTTGTTCTTGTCCGCCTGTTTTTGCCCTTGTCCAACCGTCTTTGCCCTTCTCCGCCCATCTCTTGCACTTGTGCGCCCGTCTTTGCCTTTGTCCGCCTTCCTTTGCAATTGTCCGCCTGTCTTTACTCTTCGCTTGTCTTTGCCCTTCTCCGCCCCTCTTTGCCATTCTCTGGTACTCTCCACAATTCTCCGACCGTCTTTGCCCTTCTCTGCCCGTCTTTGCTCTTCTCCACACGTCTTTGCCATTCTCCGCCAGTCTTTGCCCTTCTCCGCCCCTCTTTGCCGTCGTCCGCCCATCTTTGCCCTCCTAGCGCCCGTCTTTGCCTTCCTTTGCCCATCATTGCCCTCGTCTGCCCGTATTTGCCTTCTCCACCCATGTTTGCCCTTCTCCGTCTGTCTGTGCCATTCTTCGGTATTCTCCGTCCGTCTCCGCCCGTCTTTGCCCTTCTCCGTTAATCTCAGCACTTCTCCTCCCGTCTTTACACTTCTTCGCCCGTCTTTGCCATTCTGCACCTGTCTTTGCTCTTCTTGACACATCTTTGCACTTCTCTGCCCGTCCTTGAATTCTCCGCACTTGTTTGAACCTCTCCACCCGTCTTTGCCCTTCTCCGCCTGTCTTGGCCCTTCTCCGCCCGTCTTTGCCCTTCTCCGCTCGTCTTTGCCCTTCTCCGTCCGTCTTTTCCCTTCTCCGCATGTCTTTGCTCTTCTCCGACCGACTTTGTGCTTCTCCGCCCGTCTTTGCTCGTCTTTGCACTTCTCTGCCCGTCTTTGCATTCTCCGCACTTCTTTGCACTTCTCCGCCCAACTGTGCCCTTCTCCACCCGTCTGTGCCCTTCTCTGCCCGTCTTTGTCCTTCTCTGATATTCTTTGCACTTGTCTGCTTGTCTTTGCACTTGTCCGCCCGTCTTTGCACTTCTGCGCCCATCTTTAGACTTCTACACCCGTCTTAGCCCTTCTCCGCCCTACTTTGCCCTTCTCCGCCCTACTTTGCCCTTCTCTGCCCTACTTTGCCCTTGTTCGCCCGTCTTTGCCCTTGTCCGCCCGTCTTTGCCCTTGTCCGCCCGTCTTTGCCCTTGTCCGCCCGTCTTTGCACTTCTTCGGTACTCTCCGCAATTCTGCGATCGTCTTTGCTCTTCTCCGCCTGTCTTGACCCTTGTGCAACCTTCTTTGCCTTTGTCAGCCCGTCTTTTCCCTTCTCTGCCCGTCTTTGCCACTCTCCGGGCGTCTTTGCAACTCTCCTATCTTCCTTGCCACTCTCTGCACTTCTTTGCTTTTTTCCGCCCGTCTTTGCCCTTCTGCGCCCTTCTTTGCTCTTCTTGGCATGTCTTTGCACTTCTCTGCCTGTCTTTGCATTCTCTGCACTTGTTTGCCCTTCTTCACCTGTCTTTGCACTTGTCAGCCCTTCTTAGCCATTGTCCGCCCGTCTTATCACTTGTGCAACCGTCTTTGTCTTTGTCCAACCGTCTTGGCAATTGTCCGCCTTTCTTTGCACTTCTGCACCCGTCTTTGATATTCTCCTCCCGTCTTTGCCCTTCTCCACCCGTCTTTGCTCTTCTCCCCCCGTCTTTGCTCTTCTCCCCCCGTCTTTGCCATTCTCTGCCCGTCTTTGCCCTTCTCCTCCCTTCTTTGCCCTTCTCTGCCCGTCTTTGCGCTTATGAACCCGTCTTTGCCCTTCTCCGCCCTTCTTTGCCCTTCTCCGCCTCTCTTTGCACTTCTCCGGTATTCTTGGGATTTCTCAGACTGTCCTTGTTCTTGTCTAAACCTCTTTGCCTTTCTCTGCCCGTCTTTGCCCTTCTCTGTCCGTCTTTGCCCTTCTCCCCCTGTCTTTGCCCTTCTGCGCCCATCTTTGCCCCTCTCCGCATGTCTTTGCTCTTCTCTGACCGACTTTGTGCTTCTCCACCCGTCTTTGCTCGTCTTTGCACTTGTCTGCCCGTCTTTGCATTCTCCGCACTTGTTTGCAATTCTCCACCCGTCTGTGCCCTTCTCTGCCCGTCTTTGTCCTTCTCCGACATTCTTTGCCCTTCTCCGCCCGACTTTGCCCTTCTCCGCCCGACTTTGCCCTTCTCCGCCCGACTTTGCCCTTCTCCGCCCGTCTTTTCACTTCTCCGCCCGTCTTTGCCTTTCTCCGCCCGTCTTTGCCCTTCTCCGCCCGTCTTTGCCCTTCTCCGCCCGTCTTTGCCCTTCTCCAGTACTCCGCAATTCTCCGACAGTCTTAGCGCTTCTCCACCCATCTTTGCCCTTCTCTGCCCGTCTTTGCCCTTGTCCGCTCCTCTTTGCCCTTGTCCGCTCCTCTTTGCCCTTGTCCGCTCCTCTTTGCCCTTCTCCGCCCGTCTTTTCCCTTCTCCGCCCGTCTTTTCCCTTCTCCGCCCGTCTTTTCCCTTCTCCGCCCGTCTTTGCCCTTCTCCGCCCGTCTTTGCCCTTCTCCGCCCGTCTTTGCCCTTCTCCGCCCGTCTTTGCCCTTCTCCGCCCGTCTATGCCCTTCTCCGCCCATCTATGCCCTTCTCCGCCCGTCTATGCCCTTCTCCGCCCGTCTATGCCCTTCTCCGCCCGTCTTTGCTCTTCTCCGCCCGTCTTTGCTCTTCTCCGCCCGACTTTGCCCTTCTCCCCTGTCTTTGTTCTTGTCCGCCCGTTTTTGCCCTTGTCAGACCCTTTTAGCCCTTCTCCGCCCATCTTTGCCCTTCTCCGCCCATCTTTGCCCTTGTCCGTACTTCTTTGCCGTTGTCCGCCCGCCTTTGTAATTGTCCGCCCGTCTTTGCTCTTCTCGGGTTGTCTTTGGCCTTCTCTGCACGTCTTTGCCCTTGTCTGCCTGTCTTTGCCCTTCTCCGCCCGTCTTTGCCCTTCTCCGCCCGTCTTTGCCCTTCTCCGCCCGTCTTTGCCCTTCTCCGCCCGTCTTTGCCCTTCTCCGCCCGTCTTTGCCCTTCTCCGCCCGTCTTTGCCCTTCTCCGCCCGTCTTTGCCCTTCTCCGCCCGTCTTTGCCCTTCTCTGTCCGTCTTTGCCCTTCTCCCCCTGTCTTTGCCCTTCTGCGCCCATCTTTGCCCCTCTCCGCATGTCTTTGCTCTTCTCTGACCGACTTTGTGCTTCTCCACCCGTCTTTGCTCGTCTTTGCACTTGTCTGCCCGTCTTTGCATTCTCCGCACTTGTTTGCAATTCTCCACCCGTCTGTGCCCTTCTCTGCCCGTCTTTGTCCTTCTCCGACATTCTTTGCCCTTCTCCGCCCGACTTTGCCCTTCTCCGCCCGACTTTGCCCTTCTCCGCCCGACTTTGCCCTTCTCCGCCCGTCTTTTCACTTCTCCGCCCGTCTTTGCCTTTCTCCGCCCGTCTTTGCCCTTCTCCGCCCGTCTTTGCCCTTCTCCGCCCGTCTTTGCCCTTCTCCGCCCGTCTTTGCCCTTCTCCAGTACTCCGCAATTCTCCGACAGTCTTAGCGCTTCTCCACCCATCTTTGCCCTTCTCTGCCCGTCTTTGCCCTTGTCCGCTCCTCTTTGCCCTTGTCCGCTCCTCTTTGCCCTTGTCCGCTCCTCTTTTCCCTTCTCCGCCCGTCTTTTCCCTTCTCCGCCCGTCTTTTCCCTTCTCCGCCCGTCTTTTCCCTTCTCCGCCCGTCTTTGCCCTTCTCCGCCCGTCTTTGCCCTTCTCCGCCCGTCTATGCCCTTCTCCGCCCGTCTATGCCCTTCTCCGCCCGTCTATGCCCTTCTCCGCCCGTCTATGCCCTTCTCCGCCCGTCTTTGCTCTTCTCCGCCCGTCTTTGCTCTTCTCCGCCCGACTTTGCCCTTCTCCCCGTCTTTGTTCTTGTCCGCCCGTTTTTGCCCTTGTCAGACCCTTTTAGCCCTTCTCCGCCCATCTTTGCCCTTCTCCGCCCATCTTTGCCCTTGTCCGTACTTCTTTGCCGTTGTCCGCCCGCCTTTGTAATTGTCCGCCCGTCTTTGCCCTTCTCCGCCCGTCTTTGCCCTTCTCCGCCCGTCTTTGCCCTTCTCCGCCTGTCTTTGCCCTTCTCCGCCCGTCTTTGCCCTTCTCCGCCCGTCTTTGCCCTTCTCCGCCCGTCTTTGCCCTTCTCCGCCCGTCTTTGCCCTTCTCCGCCCGGCTTTTCCCTTCTCCGCCCATCTTTGCCCTTCTCTGGTATTCTCCGCACTTCTCTGCCCGTCTTTATCCTTCTCAACCTGTCTTTGCTCTTGTCCGCCAGTCTTTGCCCTTCTCCGGTACTCTCCGCACTTCTCTGACCGTCTTTGCCCTTCTCTGCCCGTCTTTGCCCTTCTCTGCCCGTCTTTGCCCTTCTCTGCCCGTCTTTGCCCTTCTCTGCCCGTCTTTGCCCTTCTCTGCCCGTCTTTGCTCTACTCCATCTGTCTTTGCCCTTCTCCGCCTGTCTTTGCACTTGTCCAGTATTCTCCGGATTTCTCAGACTGTCTTTGCCCTTGTCTAAACCTCTTTGCACTTGTCCGCCCGTCTTTGCCCTTCTCTGTCCGTCTTTGCCCTTCGACCGCGGTCTTTGTTCTTGTCCGCCTGTTTTTGCCCTTGTCCAACCGTCTTTGCCCTTCTCCGCCCATCTCTTGCACTTGTGCGCCCGTCTTTGCCTTTGTCCGCCTTCCTTTGCAATTGTCCGCCTGTCTTTACTCTTCGCTTGTCTTTGCCCTTCTCCGCCCCTCTTTGCCATTCTCTGGTACTCTCCACAATTCTCCGACCGTCTTTGCCCTTCTCTGCCCGTCTTTGCTCTTCTCCACACGTCTTTGCCATTCTCCGCCAGTCTTTGCCCTTCTCCGCCCCTCTTTGCCATCGTCCGCCCATCTTTGCCCTCCTAGCGCCCGTCTTTGCCTTCCTTTGCCCATCATTGCCCTCGTCTGCCCGTATTTGCCTTCTCCACCCATGTTTGCCCTTCTCCGTCTGTCTGTGCCATTCTTCGGTATTCTCCGTCCGTCTCCGCCCGTCTTTGCCCTTCTCCGTTAATCTCAGCACTTCTCCTCCCGTCTTTACACTTCTTCGCCCGTCTTTGCCATTCTGCACCTGTCTTTGCTCTTCTTGACACATCTTTGCACTTCTCTGCCCGTCCTTGAATTCTCCGCACTTGTTTGAACCTCTCCACCCGTCTTTGCCCTTCTCCGCCTGTCTTGGCCCTTCTCCGCCCGTCTTTGCCCTTCTCCGCTCGTCTTTGCCCTTCTCCGTCCGTCTTTTCCCTTCTCCGCATGTCTTTGCTCTTCTCCGACCGACTTTGTGCTTCTCCGCCCGTCTTTGCTCGTCTTTGCACTTCTCTGCCCGTCTTTGCATTCTCCGCACTTCTTTGCACTTCTCCGCCCAACTGTGCCCTTCTCCACCCGTCTGTGCCCTTCTCTGCCCGTCTTTGTCCTTCTCTGATATTCTTTGCACTTGTCTGCTTGTCTTTGCACTTGTCCGCCCGTCTTTGCACTTCTGCGCCCATCTTTAGACTTCTACACCCGTCTTAGCCCTTCTCCGCCCTACTTTGCCCTTCTCCGCCCTACTTTGCCCTTCTCTGCCCTACTTTGCCCTTGTTCGCCCGTCTTTGCCCTTGTCCGCCCGTCTTTGCCCTTGTCCGCCCGTCTCTGCCCTTGTCCGCCCGTCTTTGCACTTCTTCGGTACTCTCCGCAATTCTGCGATCGTCTTTGCTCTTCTCCGCCTGTCTTGACCCTTGTGCAACCTTCTTTGCCTTTGTCAGCCCGTCTTTTCCCTTCTCTGCCCGTCTTTGCCACTCTCCGGGCGTCTTTGCAACTCTCCTATCTTCCTTGCCACTCTCTGCACTTCTTTGCTTTTTTCCGCCCGTCTTTGCCCTTCTGCGCCCTTCTTTGCTCTTCTTGGCATGTCTTTGCACTTCTCTGCCTGTCTTTGCATTCTCTGCACTTGTTTGCCCTTCTTCACCTGTCTTTGCACTTGTCAGCCCTTCTTAGCCATTGTCCGCCCGTCTTATCACTTGTGCAACCGTCTTTGTCTTTGTCCAACCGTCTTGGCAATTGTCCGCCTTTCTTTGCACTTCTGCACCCGTCTTTGATATTCTCCTCCCGTCTTTGCCCTTCTCCACCCGTCTTTGCTCTTCTCCCCCCGTCTTTGCTCTTCTCCCCCCGTCTTTGCCATTCTCTGCCCGTCTTTGCCCTTCTCCTCCCTTCTTTGCCCTTCTCTGCCCGTCTTTGCGCTTATGAACCCGTCTTTGCCCTTCTCCGCCCTTCTTTGCCCTTCTCCGCCTCTCTTTGCACTTCTCCGGTATTCTTGGGATTTCTCAGACTGTCCTTGTTCTTGTCTAAACCTCTTTGCCTTTCTCTGCCCGTCTTTGCCCTTCTCTGTCCGTCTTTGCCCTTCTCCCCCTGTCTTTGCCCTTCTGCGCCCATCTTTGCCCCTCTCCGCATGTCTTTGCTCTTCTCTGACCGACTTTGTGCTTCTCCACCCGTCTTTGCTCGTCTTTGCACTTGTCTGCCCGTCTTTGCATTCTCCGCACTTGTTTGCAATTCTCCACCCGTCTGTGCCCTTCTCTGCCCGTCTTTGTCCTTCTCCGACATTCTTTGCCCTTCTCCGCCCGACTTTGCCCTTCTCCGCCCGACTTTGCCCTTCTCCGCCCGACTTTGCCCTTCTCCGCCCGTCTTTTCACTTCTCCGCCCGTCTTTGCCTTTCTCCGCCCGTCTTTGCCCTTCTCCGCCCGTCTTTGCCCTTCTCCGCCCGTCTTTGCCCTTCTCCAGTACTCCGCAATTCTCCGACAGTCTTAGCGCTTCTCCACCCATCTTTGCCCTTCTCTGCCCGTCTTTGCCCTTGTCCGCTCCTCTTTGCCCTTGTCCGCTCCTCTTTGCCCTTGTCCGCTCCTCTTTGCCCTTCTCCGCCCGTCTTTTCCCTTCTCCGCCCGTCTTTTCCCTTCTCCGCCCGTCTTTTCCCTTCTCCGCCCGTCTTTGCCCTTCTCCGCCCGTCTTTGCCCTTCTCCGCCCGTCTATGCCCTTCTCCGCCCATCTATGCCCTTCTCTGCCCGTCTATGCCCTTCTCCGCCCGTCTATGCCCTTCTCCGCCCGTCTTTGCTCTTCTCCGCCCGTCTTTGCTCTTCTCCGCCCGACTTTGCCCTTCTCCCCTGTCTTTGTTCTTGTCCGCCCGTTTTTGCCCTTGTCAGACCCTTTTAGCCCTTCTCCGCCCATCTTTGCCCTTCTCCGCCCATCTTTGCCCTTGTCCGTACTTCTTTGCCGTTGTCCGCCCGCCTTTGTAATTGTCCGCCCGTCTTTGCTCTTCTCGGGTTGTCTTTGGCCTTCTCTGCACGTCTTTGCCCTTGTCTGCCTGTCTTTGCCCTTCTCCGCCCGTCTTTGCCCTTCTCCGCCCGTCTTTGCCCTTCTCCGCCCGTCTTTGCCCTTCTCCGCCTGTCTTTGCCCTTCTCCGCCCGTCTTTGCCCTTCTCCGCCCGTCTTTGCCCTTCTCCGCCCGTCTTTGCCCTTCTCCGCCCGTCTTTGCCCTTCTCCGCCCGGCTTTTCCCTTCTCCGCCCATCTTTGCCCTTCTCTGGTATTCTCCGCACTTCTCTGCCCGTCTTTATCCTTCTCAACCTGTCTTTGCTCTTGTCCACCAGTCTTTGCCCTTCTCCGGTACTCTCCGCACTTCTCTGACCGTCTTTGCCCTTCTCTGCCCGTCTTTGCCCTTCTCTGCCCGTCTTTGCCCTTCTCTGCCCGTCTTTGCCCTTCTCTGCCCGTCTTTGCCCTTCTCTGCCCGTCTTTGCTCTACTCCATCTGTCTTTGCCCTTCTCCGCCTGTCTTTGCACTTGTCCAGTATTCTCCGGATTTCTCAGACTGTCTTTGCCCTTGTCTAAACCTCTTTGCACTTGTCCGCCCGTCTTTGCCCTTCTCTGTCCGTCTTTGCCCTTCGACCGCGGTCTTTGTTCTTGTCCGCCTGTTTTTGCCCTTGTCCAACCGTCTTTGCCCTTCTCCGCCCATCTCTTGCACTTGTGCGCCCGTCTTTGCCTTTGTCCGCCTTCCTTTGCAATTGTCCGCCTGTCTTTACTCTTCGCTTGTCTTTGCCCTTCTCCGCCCCTCTTTGCCATTCTCTGGTACTCTCCACAATTCTCCGACCGTCTTTGCCCTTCTCTGCCCGTCTTTGCTCTTCTCCACACGTCTTTGCCATTCTCCGCCAGTCTTTGCCCTTCTCCGCCCCTCTTTGCCGTCGTCCGCCCATCTTTGCCCTCCTAGCGCCCGTCTTTGCCTTCCTTTGCCCATCATTGCCCTCGTCTGCCCGTATTTGCCTTCTCCACCCATGTTTGCCCTTCTCCGTCTGTCTGTGCCATTCTTCGGTATTCTCCGTCCGTCTCCGCCCGTCTTTGCCCTTCTCCGTTAATCTCAGCACTTCTCCTCCCGTCTTTACACTTCTTCGCCCGTCTTTGCCATTCTGCACCTGTCTTTGCTCTTCTTGACACATCTTTGCACTTCTCTGCCCGTCCTTGAATTCTCCGCACTTGTTTGAACCTCTCCACCCGTCTTTGCCCTTCTCCGCCCTTCTTTGCCCTTCTCCGCCTCTCTTTGCACTTCTCCGGTATTCTTGGGATTTCTCAGACTGTCCTTGTTCTTGTCTAAACCTCTTTGCCTTTCTCTGCCCGTCTTTGCCCTTCTCTGTCCGTCTTTGCCCTTCTCCCCCTGTCTTTGCCCTTCTGCGCCCATCTTTGCCCCTCTCCGCATGTCTTTGCTCTTCTCTGACCGACTTTGTGCTTCTCCACCCGTCTTTGCTCGTCTTTGCACTTGTCTGCCCGTCTTTGCATTCTCCGCACTTGTTTGCAATTCTCCACCCGTCTGTGCCCTTCTCTGCCCGTCTGTGCCCTTCTCTGCCCGTCTTTGTCCTTCTCCGACATTCTTTGCCCTTCTCCGCCCGACTTTGCCCTTCTCCGCCCGTCTTTGCCCTTCTCCGCCCGTCTTTGCCCTTCTCCAGTACTCCGCAATTCTCCGACAGTCTTAGCGCTTCTCCACCCATCTTTGCCCTTCTCTGCCCGTCTTTGCCCTTTTCCGCCCGTCTTTGCCTTTGTCTGCCCGTCTTTGCCCGCCAGTCTTTGCCCTTCTCTCGTGTTTCTGCACTTCTCAGACTGTCTTTGCCCTTGTCAAAACCTCTTTGCACTTGTCCGCCCGACTTTGCCCTTCTCCCCCGTCTGTGTTCTTGTCTGCCGATTTTTGCCCTTCTCCAACCCTTTTTGCCCTTCTCCACCTGTCTTTGCTCTTCTCCACCCGTCTTTGCCATTCTCCGGTACTCTCCACAATTCTCCGACCTTCTTTGCCCTTCTCTGCCCGTCTTTGCCCTTCTCTGCCCGTCTTTGCCCTTCTCCACCCGTCTTTGCTATTCTCCGCCTGTCTTTGCCATTCTCCGCCCGTCTTTGCTCTCATCCTCCCTTCTTTGCCCTCCTAGCGCCCGTCTTTGACTTCCTTTGCCCGTCTTTGCCCTCGTCTGCCCATATTTGCCTTCTCCGGCCAGGTTTGCCCTTCTCCGTCTGTCTGTGCCATTCTTCGGTATTCTCCGTCCTTCTCCGCCCGTCTTTGCCCTTCTCCGTTATTCTCAGCACTTCTCCTCCCGTCTTTGCACTTCTTCGCCCTTCTTTGCTATTCTCCGCCCGTCTTTGCCTTTCTCCCCTGGTCTTTGCACTTGTGAGCCCGTCTTTGCCCTTCTGCACCTGTCTTTGCTCTTCTTGGCATGTCTTTGCACTTCTCTGCCCCTCCTTGCATTCTCCGCACTTGTTTGCCTTTCTCCGCCCGTCTTTGCTCTTCTCCACCCGTCTTTGCCATTCTCCGCCCGTCTTTGCCCTTCTCTGGTATTCTCCACACTTCTCTGCCCGTCTTTGCCCTTCTCAACCTGTCTTTGCCCCTGTCCAACCGTCTTTGCCCTTCTCCAGTACTCTCCGCACTTCTCTGCCCGTCTTTGCAATTCTCTGCCCGTCTTTGCAATTCTCTGCCCGTCTTTGCAATTCTCCGCCCGTCTTTGCAATTCTCCGCCCGTCTTTGCAATTCTCCACCCGTCTTTGCAATTCTCCGCCCGTCTTTGCAATTCTCCGCCCGTCTTTGCCCTTCTCCGCCCGTCTTTGCCCTTCTCCGCCCGTCTTTGCCCTTCTTTGCACTTCTCCGATATTCTCTGCCCTTCTCCACCTGTCTTTGCCGTTCTCCGCAGTTCTTTGCTCTTCTCCACCACTCATTGGCCTTCTCCCCTGTCTTTGCCCTTCTCCGCCCGTCTTTGCCCTTCTCCGATATTCTCTGCTCTTCTCTGCCCATTTTTTATCTTCTCCACCCAACTTTGAGGTTCTTCGCCCGACTGTGAGGTTCTCCGCCCGATTTTGAGGTTCTCCCCTTTTCTTAGCCCTTCTTTGCTCTTCTCCGCTATTCTCCACCCTTCTCCACCCATCTTTGCCCATCTCCGCCCGTCTTTGCCCTTCTTTACACTTGTGCGATATTCTCCGCCCATCTCCGCCCGTCTTTGCCCTTGTCCGCTCATCTTTGCCCCTGTCCGCCTGTCTTTGCCCATATCCGCCCGTCTCTGCCCGTCTTTGCCCTTCTCCGATATTCTCCGCCCTTCTCCGCTCGTCATTGCCATTCTCCAACCATTTTGCCCTTCTCCGCCCATCTTTGCCTTTCTCCGCCTGTCTTTGCCCTTCTTTGCACTTCTCTGATATTCTCCGCCCTTCTCCGCCCGTCTTTGCCCTTCTCCGCCCGTCTTTGCCCTTCTCCGCCCGTCTTTGCCCTTCTCCAAACTTTTTTGCCCTTCTCCCCTTGTCTTTGCCCATCTTTGCACTTCTCCGATATTCTCGGCACTTCTCAGCCTGTCTTTGCCCTTCTCTGCCTGTCTTTGCCCTTCTCCGATATTCTCCGCCCTTCTCCAAACTTTTTTGCCCTTCTCCGCCTTACTTTGCCCTTCTCCACCCTTCTTTGCCCTTCTCCACCCGTCTTTGCCTTTACCCGCCCGTCTTTGCCCATCTTTGAACTTCTCCGATAATCTCCACCCGTCTTTGCCCTTCTCCACCTTCTTTGCCCTTCTCCACCTTTCTTCGCCCTTCTCCGCTTTTCTTCGCCCTTCCCTGCCCGTCTTTGCCCTTCCCCGCCCGTCTTTGCCCTTCCCTGCCCGTCTTTGCCCTTCCCCGCCCGTCTTTGCCCTTCTTTGATATTCTCCGTCCTTCTCCTGCCATCTTTGCCCTTCTCCTGCCATCTTTGCCCTTCTCCTGCCATCTTTGCCCTTCTCCACCTTTCTTTGCCCTTCTCTAACCTTCTATGCCCTTCTCCAAACTTCTTTGCCCTTCTCCAACGTTCTTTGCCCTTCTCCAACCTTCTTTGCCCTTCTTTGCAATTCTCCGATATTCTCCACCCTTCTCCACCTGTCTTTGCCCTTCTCCAACCTTCTTTGCCCTTCTCCAACCTTCTTTGCCCTTCTCCAACCTTCTTTGCCCGTTCTCCAACCTTCTTTGCCCTTCTTTGCACTTCTCCGATATTCTCCGCCCTTCTCCACCTGTCTTCACCGTTCTCCAAAGTTCTGTTCTCTTCTCCACCAGTCACTGCACTTCTCCCCCATCTTTGCCCTTCTCTGCCTGTCTTTGCCTTCTCTGGCAGTCTTTGCTTTTCTCTGCCCATCTTTGCCCTTCTACGATATTCTCCACCCTTCTCCGCCCATTTTTGACCTTCTCCGCTCGACTTTGCCCTTCGCCGCCTGTCTTTGCCCTTCGCCGCCCGTCTTTGCCCTTCTTTGCACTTCTCCAATATTCTCTGCCCTGCTCTACCCGTTTTTTCCCTTCTCCCCTTGTCTTTGCCCATCTTTGCACTTCTACGATATTCTCTGCCCTTCTCCGCCCATCTTTGCCCTTCTCCGCCCATCTTTGCCCTTCTCCGCCCATCTTTGCCCTTCTCCGCCCATCTTTGCCCTTCTCCGCCCATCTTTGCCCTTCTCCGCCCATCTTTGCCCTTCTCCGATATTCTCCGTCCTTCTCCTCCCGTTTTTTACTTTCGCCGCCTATCTTTGCCCTTCACCGCCTATCTTTGCCCTTCGCCGCCTATCTTTGCTCTTCTTTGCACTCCTCCGATATTCTCCGCCCTTCTCTGCCCGTCTTTGCCCTTCTCCCCTTGTCTTTGCCCATCTTTGAACTTCTCCAATATTCTCTGCCCTTCTCCGCCCGTCTTTGCCCTTCTCCGCCCGTCTTTGCCCTTCTCCGCCCGTCTTTGCCCTTCTCCGCCCGTCTTTGCCCTTCTCCGCCCGTCTCCACCTGTCTTTGCCGTTCTTCGCAGTTCTTTGCTCTTCTCCAGCATTCATTGTACTTCTCCCCGGTCTTTGCCCTTCTCCGCCCGTCTTTGCCCTTCTTTGCACTTCTCTGATATTCTCCGCCCTTCTCCACCTGTCTTTGCCGTTCTCCACATTTCTTTTCTCTTCTCCACTAGTCATTGCCCTTCTCCCCCGTCTTTGCTCTTCTCCGCCTGTCTTTGCCCTTCTCCGATATTCTCTGCCATTCTCCGCTCATTTTTGATCTTCTCCACCCGACTTTGAACTTCTTTGCCCTTCTCCGATATTCTCCACCCTTCTCCGCCCGTCTTTACCCATCTCCGCCTGTCTTTACCCATCTCCGCCCGTCTGTACCCATCTTTGCACTTGTCTGATATTCTCCACACTTCTCCATCCATCTTTGCCCTTCTCCAATATTCTCCGCCCTTCTTCGCTCATCTTTGCCCTTCTCCAACCGTCTTTGCCCTTCTCTGCCCTTCTTTGCCCTTCTCCGCCTTTCTTTGTCCTTCTCTGCCCCCCTTTGCCCTTCTCCGCCCCCCCTTGTCCTTCTCCGATATTCTCCTCCTTTTTCCACTGGTCTTTGCCCTTCTCCTCCCGTTTTTGCCCTTCTCTGACCTTCTTTGACTTTCTCCGAGCTTCTCCGATATTATCTGATCTATTTTGAACTTCTCTGAATTCTACAACCTTCTCTGAGATTCTTTTACTTTCTCCGACCTTCTCTGTCCTTCTACGATCTTCTCCGACCTTATCTGATCTTCTCCGACTTCTTTGACATTCTCTGAACTTCTTTGACCTTTTCCAACCTTCCTTTACCTTCTCCCACATTCTTTGACCTTCTCAGATCTTCTCCGACCTTCTTTGACCTTCTCCAAACTTCTCTGACCTTTTCTGATGTTCTTTGACCTTCTCCAAATTTCTCCTTCCTTCTCCAAATTTCTCCTTCCTTCTCCGACCTTCTCCAAACTTCTTTGACCTTCTCCGAACTTCTTTGACCTTCTCCGACTTTGTTTGATATTCTCTGAACGTCTTTGACTTCCTACCACCTTCTTCGAACTTCTTTCACAGTCTCCGACATTCTTTGAACACCTCTGAACTTCTTCGACCTTTTCCGTAATTCTGCGAAATTCTCCGCCCTTCTCCAACCTCTTTTGACATTCTCCAACCTTCTTCGAACTTCTCCGACATTCTCCGATGTTCTTTGACCTTCTCCGATCTTCTTTGATCTTGTCAGACCTTCTTTGACCTTCTCCGAACTTCTCCGACCTCTCCAACCACCTTTGACCTTCTCCGACCTTCTTTGACATTCTCCGACCTTCTTTGACCTTCTCTGACCTTCTCCGAACTTCTCCGAAATTGTCTGAATGTCTTTATACTTCTCCAAACTTCTCTGACCTTCTCCAACCTTCTTTGACTGTCTCAGACCTTCTCTGAACTTCTCCAACCTTCTTTTCCCTTCTCTAAATTTCTCCAATCTTCTCCGACCTTCATTGACCTTCTCTGACCTTCATTGACTTCTCCGAACTTCTCCGACATTCTCCCAAGTTCTTTGCCCTTCTCCCACCTTCTATGCCTATCTCTGACCTTCATTGACATTCTCCGACCTTCTCTAAACTTCTTTGAACTTCTCCAACATTCTCCGACCTTCTCCGAACTTCTTTGACTTTCTCTGAACTTCTTTGAACTTTTCCGCCCTTCTATGAACTTCTCCGACCTTCTCCGACCACTTTTGAACTTCTCTGACTTTCTTTGAGCTTCTCTGACCTTCTTTGACCCTCTCCAAACTTCTCCCACCTTCTCCTACCTTCTTTGACCTTCTCTGAACTTCCTTTCCCTTCTCCGAAGTTCTTTGTCCTTCTTTGACATTCTCCGACCCTCTTTGACCTTCTCTGACCTTCTTTGACCCACTCCAACCTACTCCAAACTTATTTGATCTTCTCTGATATTCTCTGACCTTCTTTTACCTTCTCTGACCTTCTCTGACCTTCTACGACCTACTCCAGACTTATTTGATCTTCTCTGACCTTCTCTGACCTTCTTTTACCTTCTCTGACTCTCTTTGACCTTTTCTGACCTTCTTTGACCTTCTTCAACTTTCTCCAAACTTTTCCAACCTTCTTTGATCTTCTCTGACCTATTCCGACCTTCTCTGCCCTTCTTTAACCTTCTCTGACCTTCTTCGACCTTCTCTGACCTTCCTGGAATTTCTCTGGCCTTCCCCAACTTGCTTTCATCTTTTCCGACCTTCTCCAAAATTCTTTGACATTTTTTGACCTTCTCCCAAATTTTCCTACCTTCTCTGACCTTCTTTGACCTTCTCTGACCTTCTCCGACCATCTTTGATCTTCTCCGAACTTCTCCAATCTTCTCTGACCGTCTTTATACTTCTCCAACTTTCTTTGACCTTCTCCAAATTTCTCCTAATGCTTTGTCCTTCTGTGACCTTCTCCAAACTTCTCCGCCCTTCTCCGCCTTTCTTTGACCTTCTCTGACCTTCTTTGCCCTTCTCTGCCCGTCTTTGCCCTTCTCTGCCCGTCTTTGCCCTTCTCCACCCGTCTTTGCTATTCTCCGCCTGTCTTTGCCATTCTCCGCCCGTCTTTGCTCTCATCCTCCCTTCTTTGCCCTCCTAGCGCCCGTCTTTGACTTCCTTTGCCCGTCTTTGCCCTCGTCTGCCCATATTTGCCTTCTCCGGCCAGGTTTGCCCTTCTCCGTCTGTCTGTGCCATTCTTCGGTATTCTCCGTCCTTCTCCGCCCGTCTTTGCCCTTCTCCGTTATTCTCAGCACTTCTCCTCCCGTCTTTGCACTTCTTCGCCCTTCTTTGCTATTCTCCGCCCGTCTTTGCCTTTCTCCCCTGGTCTTTGCACTTGTGAGCCCGTCTTTGCCCTTCTGCACCTGTCTTTGCTCTTCTTGGCATGTCTTTGCACTTCTCTGCCCCTCCTTGCATTCTCCGCACTTGTTTGCCTTTCTCCGCCCGTCTTTGCTCTTCTCCACCCGTCTTTGCCATTCTCCGCCCGTCTTTGCCCTTCTCTGGTATTCTCCACACTTCTCTGCCCGTCTTTGCCCTTCTCAACCTGTCTTTGCCCCTGTCCAACCGTCTTTGCCCTTCTCCAGTACTCTCCGCACTTCTCTGCCCGTCTTTGCAATTCTCTGCCCGTCTTTGCAATTCTCTGCCCGTCTTTGCAATTCTCCGCCCGTCTTTGCAATTCTCCGCCCGTCTTTGCAATTCTCCGCCCGTCTTTGCAATTCTCCGCCCGTCTTTGCAATTCTCCGCCCGTCTTTGCAATTCTCCGCCCGTCTTTGCCCTTCTCCGCCCGTCTTTGCCCTTCTCCGCCCGTCTTTGCCCTTCTCCGCCCGTCTTTGCCCTTCTCCGCCCGTCTTTGCCCTTCTTTGCACTTCTCCGATATTCTCTGCCCTTCTCCACCTGTCTTTGCCGTTCTCCGCAGTTCTTTGCTCTTCTCCACCACTCATTGGCCTTCTCCCCTGTCTTTGCCCTTCTCCGCCCGTCTTTGCCCTTCTCCGATATTCTCTGCTCTTCTCTGCCCATTTTTTATCTTCTCCACCCAACTTTGAGGTTCTTCGCCCGACTGTGAGGTTCTCCGCCCGATTTTGAGGTTCTCCCCTTTTCTTAGCCCTTCTTTGCTCTTCTCCGCTATTCTCCACCCTTCTCCACCCATCTTTGCCCATCTCCGCCCGTCTTTGCCCTTCTTTACACTTGTGCGATATTCTCCGCCCATCTCCGCCCGTCTTTGCCCTTGTCCGCTCATCTTTGCCCCTGTCCGCCTGTCTTTGCCCATATCCGCCCGTCTCTGCCCGTCTTTGCCCTTCTCCGATATTCTCCGCCCTTCTCCGCTCGTCATTGCCATTCTCCAACCATTTTGCCCTTCTCCGCCCATCTTTGCCTTTCTCCGCCTGTCTTTGCCCTTCTTTGCACTTCTCTGATATTCTCCGCCCTTCTCCGCCCGTCTTTGCCCTTCTCCGCCCGTCTTTGCCCTTCTCCGCCCGTCTTTGCCCTTCTCCAAACTTTTTTGCCCTTCTCCCCTTGTCTTTGCCCATCTTTGCACTTCTCCGATATTCTCGGCACTTCTCAGCCTGTCTTTGCCCTTCTCTGCCTGTCTTTGCCCTTCTCCGATATTCTCCGCCCTTCTCCAAACTTTTTTGCCCTTCTCCGCCTTACTTTGCCCTTCTCCACCCTTCTTTGCCCTTCTCCACCCGTCTTTGCCTTTACCCGCCCGTCTTTGCCCATCTTTGAACTTCTCCGATAATCTCCACCCGTCTTTGCCCTTCTCCACCTTCTTTGCCCTTCTCCACCTTTCTTCGCCCTTCTCCGCTTTTCTTCGCCCTTCCCTGCCCGTCTTTGCCCTTCCCCGCCCGTCTTTGCCCTTCCCTGCCCGTCTTTGCCCTTCCCCGCCCGTCTTTGCCCTTCTTTGATATTCTCCGTCCTTCTCCTGCCATCTTTGCCCTTCTCCTGCCATCTTTGCCCTTCTCCTGCCATCTTTGCCCTTCTCCACCTTTCTTTGCCCTTCTCTAACCTTCTATGCCCTTCTCCAAACTTCTTTGCCCTTCTCCAACGTTCTTTGCCCTTCTCCAACCTTCTTTGCCCTTCTTTGCAATTCTCCGATATTCTCCACCCTTCTCCACCTGTCTTTGCCCTTCTCCAACCTTCTTTGCCCTTCTCCAACCTTCTTTGCCCTTCTCCAACCTTCTTTGCCCGTTCTCCAACCTTCTTTGCCCTTCTTTGCACTTCTCCGATATTCTCCGCCCTTCTCCACCTGTCTTCACCGTTCTCCAAAGTTCTGTTCTCTTCTCCACCAGTCACTGCACTTCTCCCCCATCTTTGCCCTTCTCTGCCTGTCTTTGCCTTCTCTGGCAGTCTTTGCTTTTCTCTGCCCATCTTTGCCCTTCTACGATATTCTCCACCCTTCTCCGCCCATTTTTGACCTTCTCCGCTCGACTTTGCCCTTCGCCGCCTGTCTTTGCCCTTCGCCGCCCGTCTTTGCCCTTCTTTGCACTTCTCCAATATTCTCTGCCCTGCTCTACCCGTTTTTTCCCTTCTCCCCTTGTCTTTGCCCATCTTTGCACTTCTACGATATTCTCTGCCCTTCTCCGCCCATCTTTGCCCTTCTCCGCCCATCTTTGCCCTTCTCCGCCCATCTTTGCCCTTCTCCGCCCATCTTTGCCCTTCTCCGCCCATCTTTGCCCTTCTCCGCCCATCTTTGCCCTTCTCCGATATTCTCCGTCCTTCTCCTCCCGTTTTTTACTTTCGCCGCCTATCTTTGCCCTTCACCGCCTATCTTTGCCCTTCGCCGCCTATCTTTGCTCTTCTTTGCACTCCTCCGATATTCTCCGCCCTTCTCTGCCCGTCTTTGCCCTTCTCCCCTTGTCTTTGCCCATCTTTAAACTTCTCCAATATTCTCTGCCCTTCTCCGCCCGTCTTTGCCCTTCTCCGCCCGTCTTTGCCCTTCTCCGCCCGTCTTTGCCCTTCTCCGCCCGTCTTTGCCCTTCTCCGCCCGTCTCCACCTGTCTTTGCCGTTCTTCGCAGTTCTTTGCTCTTCTCCAGCATTCATTGTACTTCTCCCCGGTCTTTGCCCTTCTCCGCCCGTCTTTGCCCTTCTTTGCACTTCTCTGATATTCTCCGCCCTTCTCCACCTGTCTTTGCCGTTCTCCACATTTCTTTTCTCTTCTCCACTAGTCATTGCCCTTCTCCCCCGTCTTTGCTCTTCTCCGCCTGTCTTTGCCCTTCTCCGATATTCTCTGCCATTCTCCGCTCATTTTTGATCTTCTCCACCCGACTTTGAACTTCTTTGCCCTTCTCCGATATTCTCCACCCTTCTCCGCCCGTCTTTACCCATCTCCGCCTGTCTTTACCCATCTCCGCCCGTCTGTACCCATCTTTGCACTTGTCTGATATTCTCCACACTTCTCCATCCATCTTTGCCCTTCTCCAATATTCTCCGCCCTTCTTCGCTCATCTTTGCCCTTCTCCAACCGTCTTTGCCCTTCTCTGCCCTTCTTTGCCCTTCTCCGCCTTTCTTTGTCCTTCTCTGCCCCCCTTTGCCCTTCTCCGCCCCCCCTTGTCCTTCTCCGATATTCTCCTCCTTTTTCCACTGGTCTTTGCCCTTCTCCTCCCGTTTTTGCCCTTCTCTGACCTTCTTTGACTTTCTCCGAGCTTCTCCGATATTATCTGATCTATTTTGAACTTCTCTGAATTCTACAACCTTCTCTGAGATTCTTTTACTTTCTCCGACCTTCTCTGTCCTTCTACGATCTTCTCCGACCTTATCTGATCTTCTCCGACTTCTTTGACATTCTCTGAACTTCTTTGACCTTTTCCAACCTTCCTTTACCTTCTCCCACATTCTTTGACCTTCTCAGATCTTCTCCGACCTTCTTTGACCTTCTCCAAACTTCTCTGACCTTTTCTGATGTTCTTTGACCTTCTCCAAATTTCTCCTTCCTTCTCCAAATTTCTCCTTCCTTCTCCGACCTTCTCCAAACTTCTTTGACCTTCTCCGAACTTCTTTGACCTTCTCCGACTTTGTTTGATATTCTCTGAACGTCTTTGACTTCCTACCACCTTCTTCGAACTTCTTTCACAGTCTCCGACATTCTTTGAACACCTCTGAACTTCTTCGACCTTTTCCGTAATTCTGCGAAATTCTCCGCCCTTCTCCAACCTCTTTTGACATTCTCCAACCTTCTTCGAACTTCTCCGACATTCTCCGATGTTCTTTGACCTTCTCCGATCTTCTTTGATCTTGTCAGACCTTCTTTGACCTTCTCCGAACTTCTCCGACCTCTCCAACCACCTTTGACCTTCTCCGACCTTCTTTGACATTCTCCGACCTTCTTTGACCTTCTCTGACCTTCTCCGAACTTCTCCGAAATTGTCTGAATGTCTTTATACTTCTCCAAACTTCTCTGACCTTCTCCAACCTTCTTTGACTGTCTCAGACCTTCTCTGAACTTCTCCAACCTTCTTTTCCCTTCTCTAAATTTCTCCAATCTTCTCCGACCTTCATTGACCTTCTCTGACCTTCATTGACTTCTCCGAACTTCTCCGACATTCTCCCAAGTTCTTTGCCCTTCTCCCACCTTCTATGCCTATCTCTGACCTTCATTGACATTCTCCGACCTTCTCTAAACTTCTTTGAACTTCTCCAACATTCTCCGACCTTCTCCGAACTTCTTTGACTTTCTCTGAACTTCTTTGAACTTTTCCGCCCTTCTATGAACTTCTCCGACCTTCTCCGACCACTTTTGAACTTCTCTGACTTTCTTTGAGCTTCTCTGACCTTCTTTGACCCTCTCCAAACTTCTCCCACCTTCTCCTACCTTCTTTGACCTTCTCTGAACTTCCTTTCCCTTCTCCGAAGTTCTTTGTCCTTCTTTGACATTCTCCGACCCTCTTTGACCTTCTCTGACCTTCTTTGACCCACTCCAACCTACTCCAAACTTATTTGATCTTCTCTGATATTCTCTGACCTTCTTTTACCTTCTCTGACCTTCTCTGACCTTCTACGACCTACTCCAGACTTATTTGATCTTCTCTGACCTTCTCTGACCTTCTTTTACCTTCTCTGACTCTCTTTGACCTTTTCTGACCTTCTTTGACCTTCTTCAACTTTCTCCAAACTTTTCCAACCTTCTTTGATCTTCTCTGACCTATTCCGACCTTCTCTGCCCTTCTTTAACCTTCTCTGACCTTCTTCGACCTTCTCTGACCTTCCTGGAATTTCTCTGGCCTTCCCCAACTTGCTTTCATCTTTTCCGACCTTCTCCAAAATTCTTTGACATTTTTTGACCTTCTCCCAAATTTTCCTACCTTCTCTGACCTTCTTTGACCTTCTCTGACCTTCTCCGACCATCTTTGATCTTCTCCGAACTTCTCCAATCTTCTCTGACCGTCTTTATACTTCTCCAACTTTCTTTGACCTTCTCCAAATTTCTCCTAATGCTTTGTCCTTCTGTGACCTTCTCCAAACTTCTCCGCCCTTCTCCGCCTTTCTTTGACCTTCTCTGACCTTCTTTGACCTTCTCTGACCTTTTACTTTCTCCGACTTTCTCTGACCTTCTTTGACCTTCTCCGACCTTCTTCGACCTTCTCTGATCTTCTCCGACCTGCTTTGACATTCCCCGACCTTCTTTGACCTTCTCTGAACTTCTTTGACCTTCTCCGATCTTCTTTTCCTTTATCTGACCTTCTCCGAACTTCTCCGACCTTCTTTGACATTCTCCGACCTTCTCCAACCACCTTTGAACTTCTCTGAACTTCTCCGATCTTCTCCAACTGTCTTTATCTTTCTCCAACCTTCTTTGACCTTCTCCGAGCTTCTTTGACCTTCTTTGACTTTCCCTGAACTTCTTTGACCTTCTCCAAACTTCTTTGAACTTCTCTGCCCTTCTATGAGCTTCTCCGACCTTCTCCGACCACTTTTGAACTTCTCTGACTTTCTTTGAGCTTCTCTGACCTTCTTTGACCCTCTCCAAACTTCTCCGACCTTTTGACCTTCTCCGATCTTCCTTTTCCTTCTCCGAATTTCTTTGTCCTTCTTTGATATTCTCTGACCCTCTTTGACCTTCTCTGACCTTCTTTGACCTTCTCTGACCTACTCTGGACTTATTTGATCTTCTCCAACCTTCTCTGACTTTCTTTTACCTTCTCTGACACTCTTTGACCTTTTCTGACCTTCTTTGACCTTCTCCGATCTTCTACAAACTTTTCCGACCTTCTTTGATCTTCTCTGTCCTTCTTCAACCTTCTCTGACCTTCCTTGACCTTCTCTGACCTTCTCCCACCTGCTTTCACCTTTTCCAACCTTCTTTGACCTTCTCTGAACTTCTTTGACTTTTTTTGACCTTCTCCGATATTTTCCTACCTTCTCCGATCTTCTCCGACCTTCTCCAAAATTCTTTGACCTTCTCAGACTTTGTCTGACCATCTTTGACCTTCTCTGATCTTCTCTGACCGTCTTTATACTTCTCCAACCTTCTCTGACCTTCTCTGACCGTCTTTATACTTCTCCAACCTTCTCTGACCTTCTCCGACCTTCTTTGACTGTCTCTGACCTTCTCTGAACTTCTCCGACCTTCTCCCAAGTTCTTTGCCCTTCTCCCACCTTCTTTGCCTATCTCTGACCTTGTCTGACCTTCTCCGACCTTTTCCGAAATCCCTTGAACTTCTCCGACCTTCTTTGACCTTCCCTGAATTTCTTTGACCTTCTCCGACCTTCTTTGAACTTCTCCAACCTTCTCCGGTCTTGCAGACCTTCTTTGAAATTCTCCAAACTTCTCCGACCTTCTTTTACTTTCTCTGATCTTCTCTGCCCTTCTATGAACTTCTCCGACCACTTTTGAACTTCTCTGACTTTCTTTGAGCTTCTCTGACCTTCTTTGACCCATTCCAAACTTCTCTAACCTTCTCCTAACTTCTTTGACCTTTTCCGATCTTCCTTTCCCTTCTCTGAATTTCTTTGTCCTTCTTTGACATTCTCTGACCCTCTTTGACCTTCTCTGACCTTCTTTGAACTTCTCCAACCTTCTTTGACATTCTCTGACCTTCTCCGACCTAATCTGACCTTCTCTGACCTACTCTTAACTTCTCCGACCTTCTCCGAAATTCTTTGCCCTTCTCCCACCTTCTTCGCCCTTCACTTCCCTTGTCCGACCTTCTTTGTAGACCTTGTAGTTGTAGAGAGCAATGAGGTCTCCCCTCAGCCTCCACTTCTCCAGGCTAAACAAGCCCAGCTCTCTGAGCCATTTCTCATAAGGCCATGTGTGTACATAAAAAAGAGCTGACTTGTTTTAGAGGAACTAGGAACCCTACAGACAGACAGAGGATTATTCAAAAGAGCAAGGACTAGCACAAAAATTCAGAAATAGCAAGAGATGAAAAGGGGAGTGTCAAGATACAGAGTGAATGGAAAAAATAGAACAGCAACAGTGAGCAATACAAAGGGATAGAGAAAGAAAGAGAGATAGAAAGAGAAAGACAAGCAAGGCATTTGCAGGTGCAGAGAAAGAACAAACTACAAGGATCAAGCCAGTGAAATTGTGGGGGAAGAGAATGAGGAACGCAGATTGGGACAAAGATGGAAAAGGAAAAACTAAGTATGGGTAGAGAACAGATACTGAAGACTGGGGGGTGGGAAAAAGAGAGAGAAAAGAGCACAGAAAAATTAAAGAGTAGGGGTATAGCGATACCTGGGAACAGTAATTGTAGCAGCACGATAAATGAAAGGAACCAAAAAGTCCAGCTCCAAAATGTTTGTTACCTAGTTCCATCACTGTCACAACTAGCAATGTTGCAGTGACAGCACGCATACTGTTATTTCTTGTAAGGATGCTTTCAGACATGTAGTAGTGTTGTTCTAGCTGAGAATGTAAGGCAGAGTTAATAAAACACAGCTCCTCCTCAGGCACTATTTATACCTGTGAGGGCTTCACCACACCCCAGTCACAGGTGGTGGGTGGGAAGGCCCAGGGGTTATATAAGCCACAGGCCTTGCCTCTGGAGGTCATTTAGGTTGTGGTTTATCCTTGAGATTAGAGTTTTGCTGCTGTTTCCATTCATTGTAGCTTTTTAGGCAGATTAAGCTAGTTGGGTAAGTGGTGGTTTTTGGCTTTTTTAGTTTTTTTTTTTCTTTTTGTTCTTCTAAAGAAGCAGAGGCGTCTGTTGGAGGTATGAGCTTTGGAAGAGTCCAGGCGAAGCAGCACATACAGGTGTAACTATGGGGCTTTTTTGTCAGTTATTTTTGATTGGGTGTTGGAGGGGGCAAGATGTTTTTGATTTCCTTCTTTTTTTTTTTTCTGGGTGCTTTGCCTCAAGTTTTTGGTTATGGGATGATTTGTTGTTGTTCCTCATTCTGTGTGGCATAATGTATTGGCCCTAGGGGCTCTGCAGTTTGTAATGGGCACCTTGTGGGTGATAATAATCTGGAATGAAGTTTGTTGGCCTAGCGTAGGAAGTAGAGTCTGTGGGTTGGTGGAAGATAGAAGGGGCCAGGGGAGCCCTGGGAAGGGCTCAGGAGCACAGCTCCCAAGGAACAGCAACACAGAAGGGTCAGGGAGGTTAAAATATAGGGCAGGTGCTGTTAAGAAGGAGCCGGGTTCCTTCTCTGATACTTCAGGGGTAGAAAAGGGCTTTAATGGTTTGGGGAAAGGGAGATGGGTTCATCAGTCTTTCTTGGGTCAGTTTGGTGGTCAGATGCAAGTGCCGTTCGGGTGTCTGTTGTTCTAGTCTCTCTGTAGCCAATGAGGTAATGATAAGGTTGAGACACAAGTTGAAAATTATTAGTTACCCTAAGAAATGTCATCTCTAGGGCTGTGAGATCTCTGCTCCCTTATACCTTCTACTTATTGTGTTCCTCAACTAACTTCTTTGCATCCATCCTGTCTCCATCCATCTGAATGTCCAGAGAAGAGTAATGTAGCTGGTGAGGGGGCTGGTGAACAAGCCTTATGAGGCGTGGCTGAGAGAGCTGGGGGTGTTTAGCCTGGAGAAGAGGAGGCTGAGGGGAGACCTCATTGCTCTCTGCAACTACCTGAAAGGAGGTTGTGGAGGGGAGGGAGCTAGCCTCTTCTCCCAAGGGACAGGGGACAGGACAAGAGGGAATAGCCTCAAGCTCTGCCAGGGAAGCTTCAGGCTGTACATCAGGAAAAAATATTTCACTGAAAGGGTTATTGGGGATGGGCAAAGGCTGCCCAAGGAGGTGGTAGATTCACCTTCCCTGGAGGTGTTTAAAGGATGGGTGGATGAGATGGTGAGGGGCATTGTTTAGTGATTGATAGGAATGGGTGGACTCAATGATCCAATGGGTCTTTTCCAACCTGGTGATCCTATGAATATCAGAGACCTTGCTACTTCAAGGTATGGACTCGCTGCCTATCTACAGTGCAGGATTCTGCCGCTTGTTTCCCTTGCATTTCTCAGGGAAGAGATTGGATATTGTTTTGGCTCGTAACAGTTAGCAGCTGAGCAACTCTTTTTCATCTGGTGTGTGGGCACACAAGCCTCCCTTATTTAGTAGAGTTCTGGATTTTTCCTGAACTTGCCAGTGAGGTTTGCTCTGTTATTGCTTACAGCGGTTGTTACCTTGTCCCTGTTATCCATTGTGTTTTTTTACGGTCATTGAGTTTCCAATTTAGGTCTTAGAGTAGTCAATCCCACTGTTGCGAGTTTTTCATTGGCTGACTGCCTCTGTAATTCCAGTCGCCATTGCTGTGTGGTGAGTGTCCTGTGTTTTTATGTCTTCTGTGTTAATAATCTTTACTGGGTTTTGATAAGAATATTTTTTTCAAGTTCTTCTTGTTCACTCCTACGACTAAAGTTTGGTTCCTTCCTAAAATGTGGATTTCCGTGGCTCATCTTTCTTTTGTCCTGGGTATCACCACTACTGGTCCTACAACTTAAGTGGTGAGGAGGAGAGGAGAGGTAAGCAGAGGGCAAAGAATTTTGGGGTGCTGGTGAGGTAGTCAGGTTTATTCTCATCATTGTGGGGCTGATGGTGAGGAGGAAGTTGAGTATGTCTAGAAGAGCAAAGTGTTCTTTGGCAACATAGTATTTACTTTTGGTTTGGCAGGCACTGTGCGGGCCACCTTGGGAATGGGAAGAGCATTTGAGATGAGCTGGGTAGTAGGGAGAAGGAGCATGGGGCAGACTTCTCACAGGTGTGAGAGTAATTCTCTGAATTTAATTACCCTGGGTGATAACAGCTGCAGCATCTGACAGAAGAACTGCTGTGGAGCAAGTGAGTGGAAGAACATGGCAGTTAGGCAGAACAAGTTGTCATGTAAGGTGGTGACATTGATCAGTGCAATGCTGGCTGTTGGCACTATTTTAGTTTTCTTGTAGATTGCAAAGTGGATCCTGGCAACTGTAGGATCATTCCAGGAAGCTGATGTTCTTAGAGTTTTTTTCTCCTGAGGAAGCCTTCTGGTGGTCTGAAAGCTAAGTTGAGGGACGGGGGCAGGGGTGGGGTATGACAGAAGGGAGAAGGCTGGGGATGGCAGGGAGGAGTTTTAAAAGTAGCCTAGGGGAGAGGGCTGTGCGGGAAGTGTCCCCTTTGGGCAGGGAGAGCTGGAGGGTGTTACTTCTCAGCCCAAAGCTAGCACATTCCAGGCAGGGCCGTTCCAGCTTGTCTGTGCTGTGTGCTTTATATTCTGTTTCTCTTTTACGTTTCTTAAGCCTTGATGTCCCCTTTGCTTTAAAGGAATGCAGCATATGACTTGAGCAGCATCTCGAGGGTCTTGAATGCCTGTACTCATGGGTACAATACCAATTAGGCACTGTTCTTCTTGCATCATAACCTAAGTGTGGATTGGCTTCACATTTTCAAAGTTTCTAATCAGCCATCTTTTCCCGTGGCCTTGCAGCCTGTGTTGGTGGCCACAATTGCTAGTCATATATTTTCAAGGATCCTTGTGGACCTGAGACTTCTTCCATGCATCTTGTGCCTTTAGTCATTTAAAAGGTGATCCTTTCACGTACATCCTCCTGGTTTTGGCCACATCCCGTTGTAATGAGTGATCCTTTACAGCATGCCGGACATGCCTCGAGCACCATATCTAGGGTCCTGAATGCTCGTACTCATCAATGCACTGTCGACTGGGCACTGCTTTTCTTGCATCGTGCTCCTGAAGCCGGGATCGTTCTCGTGTTTTGGCACTGTGTTTTTCTGTTCATTTTTCTTGCAGATGCTGAAGAGGAACGCAGTGCCTTCAGGATTATTTCTGTTAGCTGATGTGATTTGAGCTGCTTTGTCCAAGGACAGCTTCATTCGTGGCCCTCTGAAAGCTAAATTGAGAGACCGGAGTTGGGAAGCGGGAGGTGGGATGGGGCTAGCAGGGAGGGGTTTGGAAGGTAGCCTAGGCTGTGCAGGGAGAGTCCTCTTTGGGCAGGTGAAGGCAGAGGGGCCTACTTCTCAGCTCAAACCCTGCATGGGCAGGGCAGTTCCAGCCTGTATCTGTTGTTGTCTAGTTTGTGTAGTCACCGTGCCATGTCTGAAATTTTCTGCAGGTCTTGATGTTGTCTTTTGTGCTCAGGGCATGGCGGGCGTGCCTTGGGTGCCATGTCTAGGGTCCCAAATGCTCGTACTCATCAAGGCAGTGTCGATGGGGCACTGCTTTTCTTTCTTTGCATTTCTAAAGTGTGGATCGCTCTTGTGTTTTGGAAGCATCCGGTCAGCTGTCTTCTGCTGCAGCCTTGCAGCCTGCCTCGCCATCTGGGATAGTTAGTCTTCTGTTTTCCTGGATCCGTGTTCTGGGACTTGTTCCGTCCATCCTCTGCATGTTTAGGACTTTAAAAGGGTTTCTTACCCGTTCATCTTGCCAGTTGTGGCACCATCTCTTTGGAACCATGCACGGTTCTTCGCTTTTCCAGGGCTACCGTAGGTTGTTCCTTGGAGCCCTGTCCATTGTCTTGCCCATTGGCATGCGTGGTCCAGGTGTCCTCCTTGTTGCCGCGACTTTTCTTTTGTTCCCGGTTCACGACGTTGGTCTTATGTGTTGATGTTCTGCGTGTATTTGTGTCTGGTTGGAGCTGCTCTGCCAGGTGTGTAGAGGAGGCGATAAGCGTCAGCAGGGGTATAGTGGCCCGATTGTGTGCTTAACGTTTTGACGTGCCTAGACATTGCGGTCTAGGGGCTTCCCTTATTTGCAGATCTAGCAGCCCTCGGTGTGGCGGGTGAGGAGGGTAGTTTCTGCTTGTCTCTGGAGCCACAGAGGGGGTGACCAAAACTGCATGGGAGCAGCCAGCGGAGCAGTAGCGAAGGGGTTTGAATGTCAAGGGAGCGGCAATTAATGTTTGGGTTTGGTTGTGGACTAGCTTTGCTTGGCTGTAATGTGCAGTAGAGTCTTGGAATTCTTAGGGCGTTGCTGAGCGTCAGGGTGACTTCTTTGCTGTTGTGTTTTTCAGACGTAGCGGGCTGACCTGTGTGCCGAGGGGCACGGACGGAGTTGCGTGCAGTTAGTGTGCCATAATGAGGTGAGTTGGCTGTGGTGTTGGTAGGGAAATGTAACCATGGCTGTATGATCAGTTACCGTGTGTTGGTTTTCTTCAATGAAGTTTCAATCATCCTTGCTGTTTGTATATTCCAGGTGGAGCTCAAGCCTCAACACTACCACAGAAGATGAGGCAAGCTGGGCATCTGAGCAGTCAAGGTAATGCAGTGGAGATAGGTGTTGCTTGGGGCAGCCTGTGCTTTAGTGTAGTACAAAAGCATGCTTTTTCTGTGGCAGGTGCCAAATGCAGCCTCAGGGGGGTGAAGCTTCTTGCTGATGTGTGGTCTGAGAGGTGAGGAGGTTGTTGTTCAAATAGGTGTGTTAGAGCCCTGTAGTACGCAGCAAATCCATTCAGCATTGGCCTTTGGTTTTGTAGATGCTGTGTGGTCCGCTTTTAGAATGCAAAGAGCAGTTGAGGTGAACAGGGGAGTAGAGAGATGGAGCACGGGACTGATTTCTCAGAAGCGCAATAGTAATATTTTCCGTCTGTCTACCTGAAGTGCCCCAGGTGATGATGACTGCAGCATCCAATGTTTGAATTGGCATCAAATAGGTGAGCAGAATGCCTTGGCAGTTTTGCAGTGGGTGTAGTACAAGATGTTGGCAGTGAGCAGTGTGATGCTGACTTGGCACTGTTTTCTGTATGTTTTTTTTTTTTTTTTTTTTTGCAGATTATTGTCCAGGACAATGTGAGAGTGCAGGATTTTTCCAGATAGTTGATGCAGTTTGGGTTTTTTCTGCCAAGGATATCTTCAGGCCCTCGGTCCTCAGAAAGTTAAGGGGGCTGTGGTTTTGGTCCGGGAAGAGGGCAGAATGTTGAGAATGGCAGGGAAGGGATTTAGCCTAGGGTAGAGGGTTGTGCAGGAAGAGTGCACCTTGTTACACGTTTGGAGAGGGGTTTAATTTTCAGCCCCAAGCTAGCGTGTACCAGGCAGGGCAGTTCCAGCCTATATCTGTCTTGTTGTTTAGATTGTGTAGACTCTGCTGTGTCTTAAATCTTCTGCAGGTCTTGATGTCATCTTTGCATTTGATCCACGTGTCATCTCTAGACTCTTGGATGTCTGTTCTTAGTAAGGTGCTGATCAGGCGCTGCTTTTCTTGCTTTCTGATCTTCATGTACAGGTAGGTCTTGCATTTTGGCAATTTCTGGTCAGTTGCCTATTGCGTAGGCATCACAGGACACGTTAGCATCCTCAGCCCTTATTGTTCCATTTTCTTAAATCCCTGTTCTGACACTTCCTCCATTACATACTCTGTTTTGAGGTGTTTAAGAAGGGCTCACCCTTGCATCCTTCTAGTTGTGGCTGTGGCTCTTAAAGGGGCCATAGTCTTCCATTTTTCAAGGGCTGACATAATCTTTCTTGCAGCTCCCTACATCTTGTTGCCCAATGCCAGCCCTCTTCTGAGAGTCATTCTTACCAAGTTTCCTTTTTGTTTCTGCATCCTGTCATTGGTTTTCTGTGCAGAGTCAGTCTGTGCACGTTTGAATCTGGCTGGAGCTGCTCTGCCTGAGCTAAGGAAACGGTAGTTAGCAGAAGAATAGCAGTGAAATTCGATCTTTAGATATACCCGTCTAGTTAGGCTTTGAAGGGCGAGGTGATACGGTGCATTCCAGAGCAAGTAGCCATAGATGCATGGGGTGAGGAGAATCATTTTTGGTCGGTTATGCAGCCACAGAGGGAATGACCAAAGCCATCTCAGATCTGACGTTGGAGTGTCGGTAGAGCAGTTTAAATTCTTGGGGCAATAAATCTGGTGTGTATGGTTGTTAAGATTTGATTTTATCTTTTTTTTTTCTGCCTGGCTGTTGTGTGAAGAAGGGTTGGCATTCCTGAATCAAAACAGTGTGTGGAATTGTTTAGTTACTATCGAGTCTGGGGGTAAGTTATTGAATGTTGAGTTCTACAGGTGCAGAGGCATCGGGTCTGGCAGCAAGGGGTGA
This sequence comes from Phaenicophaeus curvirostris, assembly GCF_032191515.1. NCBI lineage: Eukaryota > Metazoa > Chordata > Aves > Cuculiformes > Cuculidae > Phaenicophaeus > Phaenicophaeus curvirostris. The sequence continues at coordinate 443,046 of NW_027206676.1, read as the reverse complement.
CAATTAAACTGGGGGTAGATTCCCATAGCCAGGTGGGTTGGCTGCCGAGTCAACAGTTAGATATGACTTGTACCTACATTACCTACAAACGCCAGCTAGTAATTTTGTTTGGGTTTTATTTTTTGTCTTTCAAGATGCAATGAGCATCGTTGTCATTTATGATGTTTGTGTCGTCTGTGTCTGTTGTGACATCATTGTTATATATGGTGTGTGTCGTGTGTGTCTATTTTGACATCATTGTCATTTTTAATGTCTGTGTCATCTCTGTCATCATTCTCGTGTCTGTCTGTGTCGTCTGTCTCTATTGTGAAATCACTGTCATTTATAATGTCTGTGTTGTATGAGTCGTCATTTTCGTGTCTGTCTGTGCCTATTGTGACATCATTCTCATATATAGTGAGTGTCGTGTGTGTCTATTTTGACATTGTCATTTATAATGTCTGTGTCGTCATTTTCGTGTCTGTCGTCTGTGTCGTCTGTATCTTTTGTGAAATCATTGTCATTTATAATGTCTGTGTTGCCATTTTCGTGTCCGTCGTCTGTGTCTATAGTGACATCATCGTCATTTAGAAAGTCTGTGTCGTCTGTCATCTGTGCCGTCTGTGTTGATAGTGACCTCATTGTCATTTATTATGTCTGTGTTGTCTGTCAATTGTGACATCGTTTCTTATAATGTCTGTGCCGTCTGTGTATATTGTGACATCATTGTCACTTATAATATCGGTGTCACTGGTTAATTGTGACACCATTGTCACTTATAATGTCTGTGTCGTCGGTTTATTGTGACATCATTGTCACCTATAATATCTGTGTCGTCTGTGTCATCTGAGTCTTCTGTGCGGTCTGTGTCTATTGTGACATCGTTGTCATTTATAATGTCTGTGTCATCTTTGTATATTTTGACATCATTGTAATTTATGTCTGTGTGGTCTGTGTCGTCTGAGTCGTCTGTGTGTACTTTGACATCATTTTCATTTATAATGTCTGTGTCGTCCTTGTCGCCCCTGTCGTTTTTGTCTATTGTGACATCATTGTCATTTTTAATGTCGTTGTCACCTCTGTCGCCTGTGTCTATAGTGTCATCACTGTCATTTAAAATGTCTGTGTCGTTTTTGTCTATTGTGACATCATTGTCATTAATAATGTCTGTATGGTCTGTGTCATCTGATTCTATTGTGACATAATACTAATATATAATGTCTGTGTCATCTCTGTCGTTTGTATCATATTTGTCTATTGTGACTTCATTGTCATTTCTAAATTCTGTTTTCTGAGTTGTCTGTGCCTATTGTGACATCATGTTCATTTATAGTGTCTGTGTTGTCTGTGTCTACTGTGACATCGTCATATATAATATCTGTGTGGTCTCTGTTGTCTGTACCTATTGTGACATCATGCTAATTTTTAATGTCTGTGTCATCTGTGTCTATTGTGACATCATTGTAATTTATAATGTCTGTGTCGTCTGTGTCTATTCTGATATCATTGTCTTTTATAATGTCAGTGTCATCTGTGTCTATTGTGACATCGTTGTGATTTATAATGACTGTGTCGTCGGTGTCGTCTTTGTATATTGTGATATCTTGTCATTTATAATATCTGTGTATTCTTTGTCTACTGTGAAACTATTGTCATTTATAATGTCTGTGTATTCTGAGTCTATTGTGACATCATTGTCATTTATTATGTCTGTGTCATCTGTTTCTATTGTGATGTTATTGTCATTTATAATGTCTGTGTCGTTTGTGTTGTCTGGTCTATTGTGACATCATTGTCATTTATCATGTTTGAGTTGTCTGTGATATTGTGACAACTTTGTAATTTATAATGTCTGTATCGTCTGTTTCGTCTGTGTCGTCTGTTTCGTATGTACCTCTTGTGACTTAATTGTCATATATAATGTCTGTAGTCTGTGTCGTCTGAGTCTTCAGTGTCATCTGTGTCTATTCTGACATTGTTGTCATATATAATATCTATGACATCTGTGTTGTCTGTATCTATTGTGACATCATTATCATTTATAATGTCTGTGTCGTCTGTCTGTTGTGACATCAATGTCATTTATAATGTCTGTGTGGTCTGTGTCTATGGTGAAACCACTGTCATTTCTAATGTCTGTGTCATCTGTGTGCCTGTGTATATTGTGACATCATTGTCTGTTTTCTGTGTCGTCTGTGTAGTCTCTGTCGCCTCTGTCGTTTCTGTCGTATGTGGTTATGAAATCATTGTCTTTTAAAATATCAGAGTAGTCTGTGTCTAGTGTGATATCATTGTCACTTATAATGTCTGTGTCGTCTGTGTTTATTGTGACATAATTGTCATTCATAATGTCTGTGTCGTTTGTCATTTGTGTCGTCTGTATCGTCTGTGTCTGTTGTGACATCATTGTCATTTTTAATGTCTATGTAGTCTGTATCGTCTTTGTCTATTGTGACATCATTGTCATTTATAATGTCTGTGTCGTCTGTGTCTGTTTTGACATCATTGTCATTTATAATGCCTGTCTCATCTGTGTGGTCTATGTCATGTGTGTCTTTTGAGACATCATTGTCATATGTAATGTCTGTGACGTCAGTGACGTCTGTGTCTTCTGTGTCAATTGTGACATTTTCATTTATAATGGCTTTGTTGTCTGTGTGGTCTCTATCGTCTGTGTCCTCTGTGTTTATTGTGACATCATTGTCATGTATAATGTCTGTGTTGTCTGTGTCTACTGCGACATCACTGTCATTTATAATGTCTGTGTCTAATGTGACATCTTTTTCATTTATAATGGTTTTGTTGTCTGTGTCTTTTCTCTTGTCTATGTCTATAGTGACAACATTTTCATTTATAATGTCAGTGTTGTTTGTGTCTGTAGTGACATCATTTTCAATAATGATGTCTGTGTCGTCTGTGTCTATTGTGAAATCATTTTCATTTATAATGCCTTTGTTGTCTGTGTTGTCTGTGTCATCCCTGTCCTCTGTATAGTCTGTGTCTATCGTGATATTATTGTCATTTGTAATATCTGTGTCGTCTCTGTCGTCCGTGTCTGTTGTCATATCATTTTCATTTATAATGTCTGTGTCGTCGGTGTCTATTCTGACATCATTTTCTTTTATAATGTCTGTCTCGTATGAGTCATCTGTGAATATCGTGATATCACTGTCATTTATAATGTTTGTATCATCTGTGTCTATTGTGACATAATTGTCGTTTATAATGTCTGTGTCGTCTGTGTCTATTGTGACATCATTGTAATTTATAATGTCTGTGTTGTCTCTGTTGTCTGTGTCTGTTGTGATATCATTGTAATTTGTAACGTCTGTGTTGTCGGTGTCTGTTCTTATATCCTTGTCACTTACAATGTCCGTGTCGCCTGTGTCTGTTTTCACATCATTGTCATTTATAATGTCTGTGTCGTCTCTGTCTATTTTGACATCATTTTCATTTATAATGTCTCTGTCATATGTGTCGTCTGTGTTGTCTGTGTCTATTCAGACGGCATTGTTGTTTATAAAGTCTGTGTCTGTTGTGACATAATTTTTTTTATTATATTTGTGTTGTCTTTGTCGTCTCTTTCTGTTGTGACATCATTGTCATTTATTATGTCTGTGTCATCTGTGTCTTCTGTGTCTATTTTGACATCGTTTTCATTTAGAATGACTGTCGTCTGTGTGGTCTGTATCGTCTCTATCGTCTGTATCCTCTGTGTCTATTTTGACATCATTTTCTTTTATAATGTCTGTGTCGTATGTTTTGTCTTCTTGTCTGTCTATTGTGACATCATTGTAGTTTAGAGCGTCTGTGTCGTCTATGTCTATTGTGACATCGTTGTCATTTACAATGTCTTTGTCTATTGTGACATCGTTGTCATTTATAATGTCTGTGTCGTCTCTGTCTATTTTGACATCATTTTCATTTATAATGTCTCTGTCATATGTGTCGTCTGTGTTGTCTGTGTCTATTCAGACGGCATTGTTGTTTATAAAGTCTGTGTCTGTTGTGACATAATTTTTTTTATTATATTTGTGTTGTCTTTGTCGTCTCTTTCTGTTGTGAAATCATTGTCATTTATTATGTCTGTGTCATCTGTGTCTTCTGTGTCTATTTTGACATCGTTTTCATTTAGAATGACTGTCGTCTGTGTGGTCTGTATCGTCTCTATCGTCTGTATCCTCTGTGTCTATTTTGACATCATTTTCTTTTATAATGTCTGTGTCGTATGTTTTGTCTTTCTAGTCTGTCTATTGTGACATCATTGTAGTTTAGAGCGTCTGTGTCGTCTATGTCTATTGTGACATCGTTGTCATTTACAATGTCTTTGTCTATTGTGACATCGTTGTCGTTTATAATGTCTGTGTCATCACTGTTGTCTTTGTCTATTGTGATATCTTTGTCATTTATAACATCTGTGTCGTCATAGTTGTCTGTTTTCTGTGTCTGTTGTGACGTCTTTGTCATTTATAACGTCTTTGTCTCCTGTGTCAATTTTGACATCATTTTAATTTAAAATATCTGCGTCATCTGTGTCTATTGTGAAATCATTTTCATTAAAAATGACTGTGTCGTCTGTATCGTCAGTGTGTATTTTTACATAATATTCATTTATAATTCCTGTGTCTTCTGTCGTCTGAGTCTATTGTCACAGCATTGTTATTTATAATGTCTGTCATCTGTGTCTATAGTTACATTATTGTCATTTATAACGTCTGTGTCATCTGTGTCTCTTGTGACATCATTGTCATTTATAAAGTCTGTGTCGTCTGTGTCTATAGTAACATCATTATCATTTATAATGTCTGTGTCGTCTCTGTTTATTGTGACACCAGTGTCATATATAATGTCTGTGTTCTCTGTGTTTATTTTGCCATAATTGTCATTTATAATGTCTGTGTCTTTGTGTCATTTGTGTCATCTGTGTTGTCTGTGTCTATTGGGACATCATTGTCATTTATACTGTCTGTGTTGTCTCTGATGTCTGTGCCGTCTGTGTCTCTTGTGACATCATTGTCATTTAAAGTTTGTGTCGTCTGTGTCTACTGTGACATCGTTGTCATTTATAATGTCTGTGTCGTGTTTGTCGTCTTTGTCTACTGTGAAATCATTGTCATTTATAATGTTTTTGTCTTCTGTGTCGTTTCTGTCGTCTGTGTCTATAGTGACATTATTTTCGTTCATAATGTATGTCTCTGTAGTAACATCATTTTCATTAATAATATCTGTGTCATTTGTGTCGTCTTTGTATATTGTGACATCATTGTCATAAATAATGTCTGTATTGTTTGTGTCTATTTTGACAACATTGTCATTTATAATGTCTGTGTCTTCTGTATCGTCTGTGTCTACTGAGATATCATTTTCATTTATAATATCTGTGTCATCTGTGTCCATTGTGACATCGATATTTAAAAGTGTCTGTGTCGTCTGTGTCTATCGTGACATCACTCTCATTTATAATGTCAGTGTCTTCGGTGTCGTCTGTCTATTGTGACATTGTCATTTATCATGTTTTTGTCATCTGTCTCGTCTGTGTCGTCTGTTTGTATTGGGACATCATTGTCTTTTATAGCAATTCTGCCGTCTGTGTCGTCTCTGTCTATTATGACATAAGTGCAATTTATAATATCTGTGTCTTTTGTATCGTCAGAGTCTATTGTGAAATCATTGTCATTCATAATGTCTCTCTTGTCTTTTACAACTGTGTCATCTGTGCTGTCTGTGTCTATTGTGACATCCTTGTCATATATAATATCTGTGTCGTCTGTGTCTATTATGACATCATTTTCATTTATAATATCTTTGTTGTCTCTGTCGACTCTGTCACCTGTGTCTATTGTGACATCATTATCATTTACACTGTATGTGTCTTGTGTGTCACCTGTGTCTATTGTGACATCATTGTCATCTGTGTTGTCTGTGTCGTCTGTATCGTTTGTGTCTTCTGTGTCTATTGTGACATCATTTTCATTTATAATGTCTGTTTCCTCTGTGTCTATTTTGACATCATTGTCATTTATAATGTCTGTGTTGTCTGTGTCATCTTTGTTTATTGTGACATCATTTTCATTTATAATATCTGTGTCATCTGATTCATCGGTGTCCTCTGTCTTCTGTGTCTATTGTGATATAATTGTCATTTATTATGTCTGTCCTCTGTGTCGTCTGTTTCTATTGTGACATCACTGTCATTTAAAATGTCTCTGTCTTCTGTGTCTATTGTGACATCATTGTCATTAATTATGTCTGTATTGTCTGTGTCGTCTGATTCTATTGTGACATAATTCTAATATATAATGTCTGTGTCATCTCTGTCGTTTGTATCATATTTGTCTATTGTGACTTCATTGTCATTTCTAAATTCTTTTTTCTGAGTTGTCTGTGTCTACTGTGACATCGTCATATATAATATATGTGTGGTCTCTGTTGTCTGTGCCTATTTTGACATCATGCTAATTTTTAATGTCTGTGTGATCTGTGTCTATTGTGACATCATTGTAATTTATAATGTCGGTGTCGTCTGTGTCTATTGTGACATCATTTTCATTGATTTTGTCTGTGTCGTTTGTATCGTCGGAGTCTATTGTGAAATCCTTGTCATTTATAATGTCTCTCTTGTCTTTTAAAACTGTGTTGTCTCTGCTGTGTCTATTGTGACATCATTATCATTTATAAAGTCTGTGTTGTATCTGTCGACTGTGTCGTCTGTGTCTATTGTGACATCATTTTAATTTGTAGTATCTGTGTCGTCTGTCTCTATTTTGACATCATTTTCATTAATAATGTCTGTGTCATCTGTGTTGTCTGTGTCGGCTGTGTTGTCTTTGTCTATTGTGACATCTATGTTATTTATAATGACTGTATCATCTGTGTGGTCTTTCTGTATTGCGACATCATAGTCATTTATAATATCTTTGTCATCTGTGTATTCTGTGGCTATTGTGACATCATCGTCATTAGTAATGTCTGTGGCGTCTGTGTCTATTGTGACATCACTTTAATTTTTAATATGTGTGTCCTCTGTGTCATCTGTGTCTATCGTGCCGTCATTGTCATTCATGTCTCTGTCGTCTGTATCGTTTGTGTCTTCTGTGTCTATGGTGACATCATTTTCATTTATAACGTCTGTGTCATCTGAGTTATCTGTGTTGTCTGTGTCCTTTGTGTCGTCTCTGGCATCTGTGTCTATTTTGAAATCCTTGTCATTTATAATGTCTGTGTCGTCTGTGTTTTCTCTGTATATTTGTGACATCATTGTCATTAAAAATGTCTGTGTCGTCTGTATCTTCTGTGTCTATTGTTACATAATTGTCATTTATAATGTCTATGCCGTCTCTGTCGTCTGTGTATATTGTGACATCATTGTCATTTTTTATGTGTGCCTTCTTTGTCGTCTGTGTCTATTGTGACATCATTTTTATTTATAATGTCTGTTTCCTCTGTGTCTATTTTGACATCATTGTCATTTATAATGTCTGTTTTATCTCTGTCTATTTTGACATCGTTTTCATTTATAATATCTGTGTCGTCTGTGTTTATTGTGACATCATTTTCATTTATAAACACTTTGTCGTCTGTGTCGTCTTTTTCATCTGTTTTTATTGTGGTATCATTTTCATTTATAAAATCTATGGCCTCTGTGGCCTCTGTGTTGTCTGTGTTTATTTTGAAATCCATGTCATTTATAATGTCTGTGTCCTCTGTGACTTCTGTGTCTATTGTGACATCCATGTCACTTATAATGTCTGTTGTCTGTGTCTATTGTTACATAATTGTCATTTATAATGTCTTTGCCGTCTCTGTCGTCTTTGTATATTGTGACATCATTGTCAGTTTTAATGTGTGTCTTCTGTTTCGTCTGTGTCTATTGTGACATCATTTTCATTTATCATGTCTTTGTCTTTTCTGTCTTCTGTGTCTGTCATCTGTGTCTATTGTGACTTCATTGTCATTCATAATCTCTATGTCTTCTTTTTTTCTGTGTCGATTGTGTCATCTTTTTTGTCTGTGTTTATTGTGACATCGTTGTAATTTATACAGTCTGTGTTGTCTGAGTCATCTGTGTTATCTGAGGCGTCTGTGGCATCTGAGGCGTCTGTTGCTTCTGTGTCTATTTTGAAATAATTGTCATTTATAATATCTGTGTCGTTTGTTTTGTCGGTGTCTATTGTGATTTCATTGTCATTAAAAATGTCTGTGTTGTTGGTGTCATCTGTGTCTACTGTGACATCATTGTCATTTATAGTATCTGTGTAGTCTGTGTCCTCTGTCTTTTGTGACATCATTGTCATTTATACAGTCTGTGTTGTCTGTGTCTATTGTGACATCATTTTAATTTATAATGTCTGTGTCGTCTGTCTCGTCTGTGTGGTCTGTGTTTACTTTGACATATATGAAAAATATAATGCCTAAGTAGTCTGTTTTGTCTGTGTCATCTGTGTCAATTGTGACATAATTTTAATTTATAAAGTCTGTGTCATCTGTGCCTATTGTGACATCTTTGTCATTTATAATGTCTGTCCTTTGTGTCGTCTGTGTCTGTTGTGACATAATTTTCTTCTATAATGTCTGTGTCTTCTTTGTCGTCTGTGTCTATTGTGACACCATTGTCACTTATAATGTCTGTGTCATCTGTGTATGTTTTGACATCATTGTCATTTATGTCTGTGTCGTCTCTATATTGTGACATCATTTTCATTTATAATGTGTGTCTTCTGTGTCGTCTGTGTGTATTTTGAAACAATTTTCATGTATAATGTCTGTGTCATCTTTGCCTATTTTGACATCATTGTCATTTTTAATGTCTGTGTGTTCTGTGTCGTCTGTGTCTATTGTGATATCATTGTCATGTATAATATCTTGTCATCTGTGTCGTTTGTGTCTATTGTGACATCATTCTCATTTATATTGTCTGTGTGGTCTGTGTCATATTTGTCTATTGTGACATCAATGTTATTTATAATGTCTGTGTCGTTTGTGTCATCAGGGTCATCTGTGTCATCTGTGATATCATTTTCATTTATACTGTGTCATCTGTGTCATCTCTGTTTATTGTGACATCATTGCCATTTATAATGTCTTTGTCTTCTGTGTCGTCTGTGTCTACCTTGATAAAATTTTATGTTATAACATCTGTGTCATCTGTGTTGTCTGTATCTATTGTGACACAATTGTCATTTATAATGTCTGTGTCGTCTCTCTCTATTGTGACATCATTGTAATTTATGTTGTCTGTGTCGTCTGTCTTGTCTGGGTCTATTGTGACATCACTGCCATTTATAATATCTGTGTTGTCTGTTTCCTCTGTATTGTCTCTGTCGTCCGAGTCTATTGTGACATTCTTGTCATTTATATTGTCTGTGTCGTCTGTGTCCCTTTTGACATCATAGTCATTTATAATGTCTTTATCTTGTGTGTCGTCTGCGTTTATTGTGACATCATTGTCATTTATAATGTCTGTGTGGTCTGTGTCATCTGTGTCGCCTGTGTCGCCTGTGTGTATTGTGACATCATTGTCATTTATATTGTCTGTTTCGTCTGTCTTGTCTGGGTCTATTGTGATATCACTGCCATTTATAATATCTGTGTCATCTGTTTCCCCTCTATTGTCTCTGTCGTCTGAGTCTATTGTGACATCCTTGTCATTTATAATATATGTGTCTTCTGTGTCGTCTGTGTCTATTGTGACGTCATTGTCATTTATAATATCTATGTCATCTGTGTCTATTGTGATGACTTTGTCATTTATACTGACTCTCTAATCTGTGTCTATTGTGACATCTTTTTCATTTTTAATGTCTGTGTCGTCTGTGTCTATTGTGAAATCATCTGCGTCGTCTCTGTCTATTGTGACATAATTGAAATTTATAATACCTCTGTCGTCTGTGTCATCTGAATCGTCTGTCTATTGTGATATAGATTTCATTTATAATGTCTTTGTCGTCTGTGTCTATTGTGACATCATTTTCATTTGTAATGTATGTGTCGTCTGTGACGTCTGTTTCTATTGTGATAAATTATTCTTTAACAATGTCTTTCTTGCATATCTCATCTCTGTCCTCTGTGTCGTCTGTGTCTAGTGTGACATCATTGTCTTTTATAATGTCTGTGTCCTCTGTTTCTATTGTGACATCATTGTCATTTATAATGTCCGTGTCATTTGTGTGTGTTGTGACATCATTGTCATTTAAGTAAGGGAAGCAGGATGCATGTAAGTCCTATACCATTGGTTTTATAGTTTATATTTTTTTTTGAATTGATGGCCTCCACATGCCCTATGAACATGCCATGATTATTTTTCTGATCTTACGCATTTATATATCAGATATATTTTTCTCAGGTTTTGAGACAAAAAGAGGGAAAGAAAAGGAAACGAATAAATGAAAATATTTAAACACACTCTGGGTGCCTTAACTGCCAACTTTCAAGGTTGGGCTTGATGACCCGGTGGGTCTCTTCAGACCTGGTTATTCTATGATTCTATGATTTATAAAGTCTGTGTCTTCTGTGTGGTCTCTCGTGTGTGTTTATTTTGACATCAGTTTCATTTATAATTTCTACGTCTGTGTCATCTGTATCGTCTGTGACCTCTGTGTCTTATGTGACATGGATTTCATTTATAACATCTGATTCGTCTTTGTCGTCTGTGTGTATTTTGACATCATTTTCATTTATAATGTCTGTGTCGTCTGTGTTGTCTCTGACGTCTGTGTCTATTGTGACATCGATGTCATTAATAATAAATGTGTGTATGTGTCGTCTGTGTCTATTGTGACATCTTTGTCATTTCTAATGTCTGTGTCGTCTGTGTTGTCTCTGTCTATTGTGACATCATGGTCATTTATAATGTCTATGTTGCATGTCTCGTCACTGACCTCTGTGTCGTCTGTGTCGTTTGTGTCTATTGTGACAACATTGTCATTTATAAGGTATTTGTCGTCTTTGTCGTCTGTGTCTATTTTGACAACATTGTCATTTATATTGTCTGTTAAGTCTGTGTCTATTGTGACATCATTTTCATTTTTAGAGTCTGTGTAGTGTGTGTCGTCTTTGTCTATTGTAACATCATGGTCATTTATAATAGGAGTGTCATATGTGTCATCTGTGTTGTCTGTGTCTATTGTGACATCATTTTCATTTATAATGTCTTTGTAGTCTGTGTCGACTCTGTCGTCTGTGTCTATTGTGACATCATTTTCATTTATAATGTCTTTGTCCACTGTGTCGTCTATGTCGTCTCACGTCTGTGTATAGTGACATCATTGTCATTTATAATGTCTGTGTCGTTTGTGTTGTCTGTGTCATCTGTGATGTCTGTGTCTATTGTGACATCACTGTCATAATAATTTCTGTGTGGACGGTGTCGTTTGTTTCGTCTCTCGTCTGTGTCTATTGTGACATCATTTTCATTTATAATGTCTTTGTTGTCTGTGTCGTCAGTTTCCATTGTTACATCATTGTCGTAAATTATGTCTCTGTCGTCTGTGTATTCTATGTCATCAGTGTCTATTTTGACATCATTGTCATTTATAATATCTGTGTCATCTGTTTCTATTGTGACATTATTGTCTTTGTAATGTCTTTGTCGTCTGTGTCCTCTTGTCGTCTATGTTGTCTGTGTCGTCTGTGTCTATTGTGACATCATTATCGTTTATAATGCCTTTGTTGCATCTGTCGTCTGTCCTCTGTGTTGTCTGTGTCATCTGTGTATATTGTGACATCATTGTAATTTCTAATGTCTTATTCGTCTGTGTCGTATATGTCATCTGTGTCTATTGTGAGATAATTTTCATTTATAATGTCTGAGTCTTCTGTGTCTATTGTTATATCACTGTAGTTTATTATGTCTTCGTCATCTGTGTCGTCTGTGTGCTCTGTGTCGTCTGCGTCTGTGGTGACATCATTGTCATTTATATTGTCTGTGTTGTCTGTGGTATCTGTGTCTATTGTGACATCATTGTCATTTATAATGTCTGTGTCATCTGTGTCTGTTGTGACATCATTGTCTTTTAAGTAAGGGAAGCAGGATGCATGTAAGTCCTATACCTTTGATTTTATAGTAGATATTTTTGTCTGTTTGATGGCCTCCACGTGCCCTGTGAAAGTGCCATAATTATTTATCTGATCTTGCGCATTTATGTATCAGATATATTTTTCTCAGTTGTTGAGAGAAAAAAGGGGGAAAGAAAAGGAAATGAATAAATGAAAATATTTAAACACACTCTGCGTTCCTTAACTGCCAACTTTAAATGTTGGGCTCGATGACCCGGTGGTCCTCTTCCAACCAGGTTATTCTATGATTCTATGATTTGTAACGTCTGTGTCGTCTCTGTGGTCTCTTGTCTGTGTCTATATTAATATCATTTTCATTTATAACATCTGTGTCGTCTGTGTCGTCTATGTGTATTGTGACATCGTTTTCATTTCTAATGTCTGTGTCGTCACTGTCGTCTTTGTCATTAATGTCATCTCTCATATGTGTTTATTGTGACTTCATTTTCATTTATAATGTCTATGTAGTCTGTGTCGTCTCTGTCTATTTTGACATCTTTGTCATTTATAACGTCTGTGTCCATTGTGACCTCATTTTCATTTATTATGTCCATGTCATGTGTTATCTGTGTTGTTTGTGTTTATTGTGACATCGTTTTCATTTATAATGTCTTTGTTGCATCTGTCGTCTCTGTCCTCTGTGTTGTCTCTGTCATTTTTGTCTATTGTGACATCATTGTCATTTATAATGTCTCTGTCTTCTGTGTCGTCTATCTCGTTTCTCATCTGTGTCTATTGTGATATCATTGTCACTTATAATGTCTGTGTCCTCTGTGTCTGTTGTGACATCCTTGTCATTTATAAAGTCTGTGTGATGTGTGTCGTCTGTGTCTATTGTGACATCATTGTCATTATAATTTCTGTGTCGTCTTTGTCTTCTGCTTCATCTCTCGTCTGTGTCAATTGTGACATCATTTTCATTAATAATTCTTTGTCGTCTATGTCGTCTGCGTCATCAGTGTCTATTGTGACATCATTGTCATAAATAATGCGTCAGTCTTCTGTGTATTCTCTGTCGTCTGTCTACTGTGACATCACTGTCATTTATGTTTTGACATCTGTGTCTTCTGTGTCATCAGTGTCTGTTGTGACATCATTGTCATTTATAAAGTCTGTGTCTTCTGTGCCATCTGTGTCTATTGTGACATCATTTTTATTTAAAATGTCTGTTTCCTCGTTGTCATCTTTATCGTCTGTGTTGTCTTTGACATCTGTGTCTATTGTTACATCAGTGTAATTTATAATGTCTGTGTTGTCTGTGTCATCTCTGTCTATTGAGACATCATTGTCATATAAAATATCTGTCGTCTGTGTTGTATGTGACATCTGTATTTATTGTGACATCATTGTCATTTATAATGTCTTGTTGTATGTGTTGTCTGTGTCTATTGTGACACATTGTCTTTTAAAATGACAGTGTCATCTGTGTATATTGTGACATAATTATCATGTATAATGTCTGTCGTCAGTGTTGTCTGTGTCTATTGTGAAATCATTGTTATTTATCATGTCTGTGTCGTCTGTTCCTATTGAGAATCTATTGTCATTTATAATGTCTTTGTCGTCTGTGTCTATTGTGACATCATTGCCTTATATAATGTCTGTTTCTTCTGTGTCGTCTTTGTCGTCTATGTCTATTGTGCCAACTTTTTCATTTATAATGTCTGTGTTGTCTCTGTCGTCAGAGTCTATTGTGACATCATTGTCATTTATAATGTCTGTAACTGGTGTGTCGTCTGTGTTTATTGTGACATCATTGTCATTTATAATGTCCGTGTTGTCTGTGTCAATTGTGACCTCATTCTCATTTATAATTTTTGTGTCGTCTGTGTTTATTGTGAGATCATTGTCATCTATAATGTCTGTGTTGTCTTTGTCTATTGTGACATTATTTTCATTTACAATGTCTGTGTCATCTGTATCGTCTGTGTCTATTGTGACATCGTTGTCATTTATAATGTCAGTGTTTTCTGTGTAGTCTGTCGTCGGTGTCGTCTGTGTCTATTTTGGTATCATTGTCATTTATAATGTCTGAGTTGTATGTGTCGTCTGTGTGTATCGAAACATCGTTGTCATTTATAATGTCTGTGTCGTCTATGTCTATTGTGACATAATTGTCATTTAAAATCTCTGTGTAGTCCGTGCTGTCTGTGTTGTCTGTGTATTCAGACGGCATTTTCATTTATTATGTCTGTGTCCTCTGTGTCTGTTATGACATAATTTTAATTCACAGTGTCTGTGTCGTCTCTGTTTTCTGTGTCGCCTGTGTCTATTGTGACATCATTGTCATTTATAATGTCTGTGTTGTCTTTGTCGTCTGTGTAATCTCTGTCTGTTGTGGCATCCTTGTCATTTATAATGTCTGAGTCGTCTGTGTTGTCTACGTCTATTCAGACGGCATTTTCATTTATAATGTCTGTGTTGTCTATGTCGTCTGTGTCTATTGTGATATCATTGTCATTTATAATGTCTGTGTTGTCTGTGAATATTGTGACATCATTGTCATTTATAATGTCTGTGTTGTCTGTGAATATTGTGACATCATTGTCATTTATAATGTCTGTCATCTGTGTCGTCTGTGTCGATTGCGACATCATTGTCATTTATAATTTCTGTCGTCTGTGTCGAATGCGACACCATTGTTATTTATAACGTCTGTCGTCTGTGTCGTCTGTCTAGTCTGTGTCTATTTTGACATCATTGTAGTCTATAGTGTCTGTGTTGTCTGTGTCGTCTATGTCTATTTTGATATCACTTTCATTTATAATGTCTGTGTCGTCTGTGTCAATTTTGACCTCATTCTCATTTATAATTTCTGTGTCTTCTTTGTCTATTGTGACATCATTGTCATTTATAATGTCTGTGTTGTCTCTGTCGACTGTGTCTAGTTTGACAGCATATCCATTTATAGTGTCTTTGTAGTCTCTGTCGTCTGTATTGTATGTGTCTATTGTTACATAATTATCATTTATAAAATGCGTTGTGTGTGTCTATTGTGGCATCGTTGTCATTTATAATGTCTGTGAAGTCTGTGTAATCTGTCTCTATTGTGACATCCTTGTCACTTATAATGTGTGTATCGTCTGTCTGTTGTGACATTATTTTCATTTACCATGTCTGTGTCATCTGTGTCGTCAGTGTCTATTGTGACATCTTTGTCCTTTATAATGTCTGTGTCGTCTATGTCTATTGTGACATTATTGTCATTTATAATGTCTTTGTCGTCTGTGTCTGTTGTGAAAATATTGTAATTTTTAATGTTTGTGTCGTTTGTGTCTTTTGTGACATCATTGTCATTTATAATGTCCTTGACGTATGTGTCGTCTGTGTTTATTGTGACATCATTGTCATTTATTACATGAGTGTCGTCTGTGTTATCTGTGTCTAGTATGACTTAATTTTCATTTATAATATCTTTGTAGTCTGTGTCGACTCTGTCGTCTCAGTCGTCTGTGTCTACTGTGACATCATTGTCATTTATAATGTCTGTGTCATGTGTGTCGTCTCTGTCTACTGTGAAAACATTTTCATTTATAATGGTTTTGTCTTCTGTGTCGTTTCTGTCGTCTGTGTCTATAGTGACATCATTTTCATTAATAATGTCTGTGTCGTTTGTATGGTCTTTGTATATTGTGACATCTTTGTCATTTATAATGCCTGTATTGTTTGTGTCTATTTTGACAACGTTGTCATTTATAATGTCTGTGTCTTCTGTATCGTCTGTGTCTACTGAGATATCATTTTCATTTATAATATCTGTGTCATCTGTGTCCATTGTGACATCGATATTTAAAAGTGTCTGTGTCGTCTGTGTCTATCGTGACATCACTCTCATTTTTAATGTCAGTGTCTTCGGTGTCGTCTGTCTATTGTGACATCGTCATTTATCATGTTTTTGTCATCTGTCTCGTCTGTGTCGTCTGTTTGTATTGGGACTTCATTGTCATTTATAACAACACTGTCGACTGTGTCGTCTCTGTCTATTATGACATAATTGTAATTTATAATATCTGTGTCTTTTGTATCGTCGGAGTCTATTGTGAAATCATTGTCATTTATAATGTTTCACTTGTCTTTTACAACTGTGTCGTCTGTGCTGTCTTTGTCTATTGTGACTTCCTTGTCATATATAATATCTGTGTCGTCTGTGTCTATTGTGACATCATTTTCATTTATAATGTCTGTGTTGTCTCTGTCGACTGTGTTGTCTGTGTCTATTGTGACATCATTGTCATTTGTAGTGTCTGTGTCATCTGTGTCGTCTCTCTCTTTTGACGTCATTGTTGTTAATGGTGTCTGTGTCATCTGTGTTGTCTGTGTCGGCTGTTGCGTCTGTGTCTATTGTGACATCATTTTCATTTATAATGTGTTTCTCTTCTGTGTCATCTGTGTCTATTGTGACATCATTGTTATTTATAATGACTGTATCATCTGTGCGGTCTTTCTCTATTGCGACATCATAGCGATTTATAATATCTTTGTCGTCTGTGTATTCTGTGTCTATGGTGACATCATTGTCATTAGTAATGTCTGTGGCGTCTGTGTCTATTGTGATATCATTGTAATTTTCAATATCAGTGTCCTCTGTGTCGTCTGTGTCTATGGTGCCACCATTGTCATTCATGTCCCTGTCGTCTGTATCGTTTGTGTCTTCTGTGTCTATTGTGACATCATTTTCATTTATAACGTCAATGTCATCTGAGTTATCTGTGTTGTTTGTGTCCTTTGTGTGGTCTGTGGCGTCTGTGTCTATTTTGAAATCACTGTCATTTATAATGTCTGTGTCGTCTGTGTTTTCTTTGTATTTTGTGACATCATTGTCATTAAAAATGTCTGTGTCGTCTGTGTTGTGTGTATCTTCTTTGTCTATTGTTACATAATTTTCATTTATGTCTTTGCCGTCTCTGTCGTCTGTGTATATTGTGACATCGATGTCATTTATAATGTCTGTTTCCTCTGTGTCTATTTTGACATCATTGTATTTTATAATGTCTGTGTCGTCTGATTCATCGGTGTCGTCTGTCTTCTGTGTCTATTGTGATATAGTTGTCATTTATTTTGTCTGTGTCCTCTGTGTCCTCTGTCTATTGTGACATCGTTTTCATTTATAATGTCTGTGTCATCTGTGTCTATTGTGACATCATTGTAATGTATAATGTCTGTGTTGTGTGTGTCGTCTGAGTCGTCTGTGTATACTTTGACATCATTTTCATTTATAATGTCTGTGTCGTCCTTGTCGTCCATGTTTTTTTGTCTATTGTGACATCATTGTCATTTATAATGTCGTTGTCGCCTGTGTCTATTGTGTCATCACTGTGATTCAAAATTTCTGTTTCATCTGTGCAGTCTGTGTCGTTTTTGTCTACTGTGACATCGTTGTCATTAATAATGTCTGTATGGTCTGTGTCGTCTGATTCTATTGTGACATAATTTTAATATATAATGCCTGTGTCGTCTCTGTCTTTTGTATCGTATTTGTCTATTGTGACTTCATTGTCATTTCTAAATTCTGTTTTCTGAGTTGTCTGTGCCTATTGTGACATCATGTTCATTTATAGTGTCTGTGTTGTCCGTGTCTACTGTGACATCGTCATATATAATATCTGTGTGGTCTCTGTTGTCTGTGCCTATTGTGACATCATGCTAATTTTTAATGTCTGTGTCATCTGTGTCTATTGTGACATCATTGTAATTTATAATGTCGGTGTCGTCTGTGTCTATTCTGATATCATTGTCTTTTATAATGTCAGTGTCGTCTGTGTCTATTGTGACATCTTTGTCATTTATAATCACAGAATCACAGAATAACCAGGTTGGAAGAGACCCACCGGATCACCGAGTCCAACCGTTCCTACCAAACACTAAACCATATCCCTCAGCACCTCGTCCACCCGTACCTTAAACACCTCCAGGGAAGGTGACTCAACCACCTCCCTGGGCAGCCTGTTCCAGTGCCCAATGACCCTTTCTGTAAAGAATTTTTTCCTAACGTCTAGCCTAAACCTCCCCTGGCGGAGCTTGAGGCCATTCCCTCTTGTCCTGTCCCCTGTCACTTGGGAGAAGAGGCCAGCACCCTCCTCTCTACAACGTCCTTTCAGGTAGTTGTAGAGAGCAATGAGGTCACCCCTCAGCCTCCTCTTCTCCAGGCTAAACAACCCCAGCTCTCTCAGCCGCTCCTCATAAGGCCTGTTCTCCAGCCCTTTCACCAGCTTTGTTGCTCTTCTCTGGACTCTCTCCAGAGCCTCAACATTCTTCTTGTGGTGAGGGGCCCAGAACTGAACACAGGATTCGAGGAGCGGTCTCACCAGTGCCAAGTACAGAGGGAGGATAACCTCCCTGGACCTGCTGGTCACGCCATTTCTGATACAAGCCAAGATGCCATTGGCCTTCTTGGCCACCTGGGCACACTGCTGGCTCATATTCAGTCGGCTGTCAACCAACACTCCCAGGTCCCTCTCCTCCAGGCAGCTTTCTAGACAGACTTCTCCCAGTCTGTAGCACTGCATAGGGTTGTTGTGCCCCAAGTGAAGGACCCGGCACTTGGCCTTGTTAAACCTCATGACATTGGACTCTGCCCAGCGGTCCAGCCTGTTCAGATCCCTTTGCAGAGCCTCCCGACCCTCCAGCAGATCGACACTTCCACCCAGCTTAGTGTTGTCCGCAAACTTGCTAAGGGTGCATTCGATGCCTTCATCCAGGTCATTGATGAAGACATTGAACAGGGCTGGACCCAGCACTGAGCCCTGGGGAACCCCACTTGTCACTGGCCTCCAGCTGGATTTCACACCATTTACCACCACTCTCTGGGCCCGGCCAGCCAACCAGTTTTCCACCCAGCAGAGTGTGCGCCTGTCCAGCCCAGAGGCTGACAGCTTCTCAAGCAGAACGCTGTGCGAAACTGTGTCAAAGGCTTTGCTGAAGTCCAGGAAGACCACATCCACAGCCTTTCCCTCATCCAGTAGCCGGGTCACTTTGTCATAGAAGGCGATCAGGTTAGTCTGGCAAGACCTGCCTTTTGTGAACCCATGCTGACTGGGCCTGATCACCCAGTTCTCTTGCATGTGCTTCATGATAGCACTCAAGATCACCTGTTTCATGACTTTCCCTGGCACTGAGGTCAGACTGACAGGCCTGGAGTTTCCTGGGTCCTCCCTGCGGCCCTTTTTGTAGATGGGCACAACATCAGCCAGCCTCCAGTCCAGTGGGACTTCCCCAGTCTTCCAGGACTGTTGGAAGATGATGGAAAGAGGTTTGGCCAGCACATCCGCCAGCTCCTTCAGTACCCTAGGGTGAATCCCGTCCGGCTCCATAGACTTGTGACTGTCCAGTCGGGCTAGCAAGGCTCTGACCACCTCCTCTTGGATCATGGGAGCCTCATTATGCTCCTCTAGCTCCTGGGTTTGTACACAGATGGAATGACCCTCCTTACGACTAAAGACTGAGGCAAAGAAGGCATTAAGTACCTCAGCCTTTTCCTCATCCCCTGTTACTGTTGTCCCTTCTGTGTCCAATAGGGACTGTATGGTCTCCCTAGTCCGCCTTTTATTATTTATATATTTGTAGAAAGATTTTTTGTTATCTTTCACTGACTTGGCCAATCCAATTTCTAGCTGAGCCTTAGCCCTTCTGATTTTTTCCCTACACAATCTCACTTCCCTCCTGTAGTCCACCCAAGAGGCCTGTCCCTTCTTCCAGAGGCCATAAACATTTCTTTTCTTCTTGATATCCCTCAAGATCTCTCTATTCAACCAAGCTGGCTTTCTCCCCTGCCGGCTTTTTTTCCGGACCACGGGGATGGCTTTCTCCTGAGCTGCTAGGACCACCCCTTTGAAGAGCTCCCAGCCCTCCTGGGCTCCCTTGCCCTTGAGTACTGTCTCCCATGAGACTTCACCAACCAGCCTGCTGAAGAGATCAAAGTCTGCCCTCTGGAAATTTAATGTTACCGTCTTGCTAACCACCCTCTTCACTTCACCTAGAACAGAAAATTTTATAATCTCATGGTCGCTTAGTCCTAGGCGTCCACCTACCGCCACATCCCCTACAAGGCCTTCTCTGTTCACCAACAGGAGGTCCAGGAGGGCACCTTCCCTGGTTGGTTCATTCACCAACTGTGCAAGGAAGTTATCTCCCACGCACTCCAGGAACCTCCTAGACTGCTTCCTTTCTGCTGTGTTGTACACCCAGCAGATATCAGGCAGATTGAAGTCTCCCACCAGAACGAGAGGCATCGATCTAGAGATTAACCCCAGCTGTTTATAGAAGAGCTCATCAGCTGCTTCTCCTTGGTTGGGTGGTCTGTAACAGACTCCCATCACAAAATCTACCTTCTGGTGGGCTCCTCTGATTTTGACCCACAGGCACTCAACCTCCTCATCTCCACAATCCATCTCAGTGATGTCCAAGTCCTCCCTTACAAAGAGGGCTACCCCACCTCCTCTCCTACCCTTCCTGTCCCGCCTGAAAAGCTTATACCCCACCATAGTCGTACTCCAGTTATATGAGTCGTCCCACCACGTTTCCGTGATGGCAACAACATCATAGGCCCCTTGCCCTACGACAGCTTCCAGCTCTTCCTTCTTATTTCCCATGCTGCGTGCATTGGTGTAAATGCACTTCAGCTGAGCTGCCGAGCCTTCAGCCCTCCTAGAGGGAACAGGGTTCGTTCCCAACTGCCTGGTAACTGGATCAGTTGACACCAGAGTGCCTGCATCTCCCTTAACACCCCGAGGTGTGTTCTCCCCCACTTTTTGTGCGGTGAGGTACTGGTGGTCCTCGCCCGCGCACCCTCTCCCAATCACCAATTCCCCACATCCAGGCTCATTCCTGTCTAGCCTGGGCTCAACCCCCTCCCCCTTCACATCTAGTTTAAAGCTCGATTTATGAGCTTGGCTAGGTTTCTGGCAAGGGCTTTAGCCCCCCTAGGAGACCCATGTGTCCCGCCCTTAGCGAGAAAGCCTGGGGGTGCATGAGCCCCCCCATGATCAAAAAAACCAAAGCCCCTCTCCTCGCACCAGGCTCGGAGCCAGGTATTAATCGAATTCTTCCTCCTGGCTTCCCCCTCCTCTCTATTTAGCATTGGGATGGAGCAGAATACTACTTGTGCCCCAGAGCCCTCCATCACTTTCCCAATTGCCCTGAAGCCATTCTTGATGGCTTTGGCCTTTTTGTTTGTTAGGTCATCATTACCAGTTTGGACTACTATCAAAGGATAGTAGTCCGTCTCGTGAACCAGGGAAGGAAGTTTTCTAGCTACCTCCTTCCCTGATGCACCTGGCAAGCAGCAGACCTCTCTGTGGAGCGGGTCCGGTCTGCAAATGGGTCCCTCCGTTCCTTTTAGGAGGGAGTCCCCTACAACAATCACCCTCCTCTTCTTCTTGATGGAGGATGTTTTTATCTTTTTCTGAGAATGGTGCAGCCTAGGGAAGGATTCTAGGCTGTGGGAGCCACCATCCTCATCCTCAGGGCTGGATTCCACCTGCAGCACCTGATACTTGTTCACCAGGGGGATCTGGGGCTTTGCTGTATGGGTGAGGGGAGTAGGTTTCCTTCCTCTGGCAGGAACTTGCTGCCATTCCCCATCTCTTGTAACCCCAACCTTGCAGCTTGCAGGTGGATGATGTTCGGATAATGACTGTGTCGTCTGTGTTGTCTGTGTCTATTCAGACAGCATTGTCATTTATGTCTGTGTCTGTTGTGACATATTTTTTTTACTATATCTGTGTCGCCTGTCTCATCTCTGTCTGTTGTGACATCATTGTCATTTATTATGTCTGTGTCGTCTGTGTCTTCTGTGTCTATTTGGACATCATTTTCATTTAGAATGACTGTCGTCTGTGTGGTCTGTATCGTCTCTATCTTCTGTATCCTCTGTTTTATTGTGACATCATTTTCTTTTATAATGTCTGTGTTGCCTTTGTAGTCTGTATCTATTTTCTTATCATTGTCATTTATAATGTCTGTGTTTTCTGTGTTGTCTGCGTGTATTGTGACATCATTGTCATTTATAATGTCTGTGTCGTATGTGTTGTCTGTCTCGTCTGTCTATTGTGACATCATTGTAGTTTAGAGTGTCTGTGTCGTCTATGTCTATAGTGACATCATTGTCATTTATAATGTCTGTGTCGTCTGTCTCTATTTTTACATCATTGTCGTTAATAATGTCTGTGTCATCTGTGTTGTCTGTGTCGGCTGTGTCGTCTGTGACATCATTTTCATTTATAATGTGATTGTCTTCTGTGTCGTCTTTGTCTATTGTGACATCTGTGTTATTTATAATGACTGTATCATCTGTGTGGTCTTTCTCTATTGCGACATCATAGTCATTTATAATATCTTTGTCGTCTCTGTATTCTGTGGCTATTGTGACATCATTGTCATTAGTAATGTCGGTGGCGTCTGTGTCATGATTGTCTATAGTGACAGCATTGTCATTTCAAATGTCTGTGTCTTCTGTGTCTATTGTGATATCGTTTTCATTTATAATATCTGTGTCATCTGAGTTATCGGTTTTGTCTGTGTCCTTTGTGTCATCTGTGTTGTCTGTGTATATTGCGACGTCATTGTCATTAAAAATGTCTGTGTCGTCTGTATCTTCTGTGTCTATTGTTACATAATTGTCATTTAAAATGTCTTTGCCGACTCTGTCGTCTGTGTATATTGTGACATCGTTGTGATTTTTTATGTGTGTCTTCTGTGTCGTCTGTGTCTGTCGTGACATCATTGTCATTTATAATGTCTGTGGCTTCGATATGGTCTGTCTATTGTGAAATCGTCATTTATAATTTCTTTGTCATCTGTATCATCTCTGTCATAGTTGTCTATTGTGACATCATTGTCTTGTATAATAACTCTGCCCTCTGTGTCGTCTCTGTCTTCTGTGACATCATTGTCATTTATAATGTCTGTGTCTATTGTGAAATCCTTGTCATTTATAATGTATCTCGTCTTTGTAATCTCTGTCGTCTGTGCTGTCTGTGTCTATTGTGAGATCCTTGTCATATATAATGTCTGTGTCGTCTGTGTCTATTGTGACATCATTCTCACTTATAATGTCTGTGTAGTCTGTCATCTGTGTCTTCTGTGACATCATTGTCATTTATAATGTCTGTGTCGTGTGTGTCGTCTGTGTCTACTGTGAAATCGTTACCATTTATAATTTCTTTGTCATCTGTGTCTATTGTGACATCATTGTAATTTATAATATCTGTTTCCTCTGTGTCGTCTCTGTCTGTGGTGACATCATTGTCATTCATGTCTCTGTCGTCTATGTCGTCTGTGTCTTCTGTGTCTATTGTGACATCATTTTCATTTATAAAGTCTGTGTCGTCTGTGTCTATTGTGACATCATTCTCACTTATAATGTCTGTGTAGTCTGTCATCTGTGTCTTCTGTGACATCATTGTCATTTATAATGTCTGTGTCGTGTGTGTCGTCTGTGTCTACTGTGAAATCGTTACCATTTATAATTTCTTTGTCATCTGTGTCTATTGTGACATCATTGTAATTTATAATATCTGTTTCCTCTGTGTCGTCTGTGTCTGTGGTGACATCATTGTCATTCATGTCTCTGTCGTCTATGTCGTCTGTGTCTTCTGTGTCTATTGTGACATCATTTTCATTTATAAAGTCTGTGTCGTCTGTGTCGTCTGTGTTGTCTTTTTTGTCTGTGTTTATTGTGACAACATTTTCAACGTCTGTGTTATCGAATTCATCTGTGTTGTCTGTGTCGTCTGTCACGTCTGTGTCTATTTTGAAATCTATGTCATTTATAATGTCTGTGTCCTCTGTGTCGTCTGTGTCTATTATGACATCATGGTCAGTTATAATGTCTGTGTCGTCTCTGTCGTGGGTGTCTATTGTGACCTCATTTTCATTTA
Source organism: Phaenicophaeus curvirostris (assembly GCF_032191515.1). Taxonomy (NCBI): domain Eukaryota; kingdom Metazoa; phylum Chordata; class Aves; order Cuculiformes; family Cuculidae; genus Phaenicophaeus; species Phaenicophaeus curvirostris. The sequence goes on along the minus strand of NW_027206676.1, from coordinate 419,137 downwards.
TATTGTCTGTGTGTCTGTGTCTATAGTCATTTATTATGTCATTGTCATTTATTATGTCTCTGTCATCTGTGTCTTTTTTGACATCATTTTCAAATATATTGTCTGTGTCATCTTTCTCATCTTTGTCTATTTCGCCATCATTGTCACTAATAATGTCTGTGTTGTTGGTGTCGTCTATGTCTATTGGGACATCACTGTCATTTATATTGTCTGTGTCGTCTATGTCGTCTGTGTCTATTGTGACATCGCTGTCATTTATGTCTGTGTCGTTTTTATCTATTGTGATATCATTGTCATTTATAATGTCTGTGGCATCGGTGTCGTCAATTTCGTCTGTGTTGTTTGTGTTAATGTGACATCTTTTTCATTAATAATGTCTGTGCCATCTGTGTCATCTATGTCATCCCTGTCATCTGTCTATTGTGACATCACTGTCATTTATTATGTCTGTGCCATCTGTGTCTTATGTGACATCATTGTATAATATATTGTCTGTGTCATCTGTTTCTATTTTGACATCACTGTCATTAAAAATGTCTGTGTTGTCTGTGTCATCTGTGTCGTCTGTATCTTCTGTGTCTATTGTTACATAATTGTCATTTATAATGTCTGTGCCGTCTGTGTCTATTGTGACGTCATTGTCATTTATAATGTCTGTGTCGTCTGTGTGCCTGTGTATATTGTGATATCATTGTCATATATAATGTCTGTTGTCTGTGTCGTCTCTGTGGTCTGTGTAGTCTCTGTCGCCTCTGTCGTTTCTGTCGTCTGTGGTTATTATGAAATCATTGTATTTAAAATATCAGAGTAGTCTGTGTCTAGTGTGACATCATTGTCACTTATAATGTCTCTGTCATCTGTTTTTGTTGTGACATAATTGTCATTTATAATGTCAGTGTCATTTGTCATTTGTGTCGTCTGTGTTGTCTGTGTCTATTGTGACATCGTCATTTTTAATGTCTTTGTAGTCTGTATCGTCTGTGTCTATTTTGACATCAATGTCATTTATAATGTCTGTGTGGTCTGTGTCTGTTGTGACATCATTGTCATTTATAATGTCTGTGTAGTCTGTATCATCTGTGTCTGTTGTGACATCATTGTCATTTATAATGTCTCTGTCGTCTATGACTGTTGTGACATCATTGTCATTTATAATGTCTGTCTCGTCTGTGTGGTCTGTGTCATGTGTGTCTATTGAGACATCATTGTTATACGTAATGTCTGTCATGTCAGTGAGGTCTGTGTCATCTGTGTCAATTGTGACATCTTTTTCATTTGTAATGGCTTTTTCATCTGTGTGGTCTCTATCGTCTGTGTCCTCTGTGTTTATTGTGAAATCATTGTCATGTATAATGTCTGTGTTCTCTGTGTCTATTGTGACATCACTGTCATTTATAATGTCTGTGTCCTGTGTTACGTCTATGTCTACTGTGACATCATTTTCATTTATAACGGTTTTGTCGTCTGTGTCGTTTCTGTCGTCTACGTCTATAGTGACATCATTTTCATTTATAATGTCTGTGTCATTTGTGTCTGTAGTGACTTCATTTTCATTAATAATGTCTGTGTCGTTTGTGTCGCCTTTGCATATTGTGAAATCATTGTCACTTATAAAGTCTGTGTTGTCTGTGTAGTCTGTGTCGTCTGTGTCGTCTTTGTCTATTGTGAAATCATTTTCATTTATAATGACTTTGTTGTCTGTGCTGTCTTTGTCATCCATCATCTGTATAGTCTGTGTCTATTGTGACATTATTGTCATCTATAATGTCTGTGTCGTCTGTGTCGTCTGTGTCTATTGTGATATCATTTTAATTTATAATGTCTGTTTCATCTGTGTCTATTTTGACATAATTTTCATTCATAATGTCTGTGTCGTCGGTGTCTATTCTGATATCATTGTCATTTATTATGTCAGAGTCGTCTGTGTTGTCTGTGTCTATTTTGACATCATTTTCATTTATAATGTCTGTGTCGTATGCGTCATCTCTGTTGTCTTTGTCTATTCAGACGTCATTGTCATTTATAATGTCTGTGTCTGTTGCGACATAGTTTTTCTTACAATATCTGTGTCGTCTGTGTCGTCTCTGTTGTGACATGATTGTCATTTATTGTGTCTGTGTCTTCTGTTTCTTCTGTGTCTATTTTGACATCATTTTCATTTAGAATGACTGTCGTCTGTGTGGTCTGTATCATCTCTATCGTCTGTATCCTCTGTGTCTATTGTGACATCTTTTTCTTTTATAATGTCTGTGTTGCCTGTGTAGTTTCTGTCGTCTGTGTCTATTGTGATATCATTGTTATTTATGTCTGTGTTTTCTGTGTTGTATGTGTGTATTGTGATATCATTGTCATTTATAATGTCTGTGTCATCTGTGAATATTGTGACATCATTGTCATTTATGTCTGTGTCGTATGTGAATATTATGACATCATTGTCATTTATAACATCTGTGTCGTCACAGTCGTCTCTGTTTTCTGTGTATATTGTGACATCTTTGTCATTTGCAATGTCTTTGTCTCTGTCTATTTTGACATCATTTTAATTTAAAATATCTGTCTTCTGTGTCTATTGTGACGTCATTTTCATTAAAAATGACTGTCATCTGTCGTCTGTATCGTCAGTGTGTATTTTTACATATTTTTTATTTATAATTGATGTGTCGTCTGTCGTCTGTGTCCATTGTTACAGCATTGTCATTTATAATGTTTGTCATCTGTGTCTATTGTGACATCATTGTCATTTATATTGTCTGTGTCATCTGTATCATCTGAGTGTTTTGTTACATAATTATCGTTTATAAAGTCTATGTCGTCTGTCGTCTGTGTCTGTAGTGACATCATTATCACTTATAATGTCTGTCATCTGTGTCATCTGTTGTCTCTGTCTATTGTGACATCATTGTCATTTATAATGCCTGTCATCTGTGTCGTCTCTGTTTATTGTGACATCAGTGTCATATATAATGTCTGTGTCGTCTGTGTTTATTTTGCCATAATTGTCATTTATATTGTCTGTGTCCTTTATACGTCTGTATTATCTGTGTTGTCTGTGTCCTTTGTGTGGTCTGTGGCGTCTGTTTCTATTTTGAAATCATTGTCATTTATAATGTCTCTCTTGTCTTTTAAAACTGTGTCATCTGTGTTGTCTGTGTCTATTGTGACATCAATCTCATTTATAATGTCTGTGTCGTCTGTGTCTATTATGAAATCATTATAATTTTTAATGTTTTTGTAATCTGTGTCGTCTGTGTGTAATTTGACATCATTGTTGTTAATAATGTCTGTGTCATCTCTATTGTCTGTGTCATTTGTGTCTATTGTGACATCATTATCATTTATAATTTCTTTGTCGTCTGTGTATATTTTGACATCATTGTCATTTATGTCTTTGTCGTCTGTGTCTTCTGTGTCTATGGTGACATCATTGTCGTTTGTAATGTCTGTGTCGTCTGTGTCATCTTTTTCTATGGTGACATCGTTGTCATTTAAAATGTCTTTGTCGTCTGTGTCTATTGTGACATCATTGTTATTTATAATGTCTGTGTCTATAGTGACATCATAGTCAATTATAATGCCTCTCTCGTCTGCGTCATCTGTGTCTATTGTGATATCTCTTTCATTTATAGTGTCTGTGTCATCTGTGTTCTCTGTTTCTATTGTGACATAATATTAATTTACAATATCTGTGTCATCTCTGTAGTCTCTGTCGTCTGACGTCTGTGTCTGTTGTGACATCATTTTCATTTATAATGTCTGTGTCATGTGTGTCATCTGTGTGTCTTGTCACATCATTGCCATTTATAATGTCTGTGTCGTCGGTGTCTATTTTGACATCATTGTCATTTATAATATTAGTGTCATCTGTGTCGCCTATGTCTATTTTGATATCACTGTCATTTATAATGTCTGTGTCGTCTGAGTTGTTTGTATCTATTGTGATATCATTGTCATTTATTATGACAGTTTTGTCTGTCATCTGTATGTATTTTGTCATCACTGTCATTTATAATGTCTGTGTCTATTGTGACATAATTTTTATTTCTAATGTCTATGTCGTCTTGTTGTCTGTGTCTATTTTGACATCATTGTTATTTATAATGTCAGTGTCGTCTGTGTCGTTTATGTCGTCTTTTTCTATTGTGACATCATTTTCATTTATAATGTCTGTGTCTTCTTTATTGTGACATCATTTTCAATTATAATGTCTATGTTGTATTTGTCGTCTGTGTAATCTTTGTCTATTTTGGCATAATTGTCATTTTTAATGTCTCTGTCGTCTGTGTCTATTTTGACATCATTTTCATATATAATATCTCTGTGGTCTGTGTCTTCTGTGTCTATTGTGATATCATAGTCGTTTATAATGTCTGTGTCGTCTGTGTCTATTGTGACATCATTTTCATTTATAATGTCTGTATCGTCGGTATCGTTTGTGTCTTTTGTAACATCATTGTCATTTATAATATTTGTGTTGTCTCTGTCGTCTGTTTCTATTTTGACGTCTTTGTCATTTATAATGTCTGTGTCGTCTCTGTCGTCTGTGTCTATTGTGACATCATTGTCATTTATAATGACATTTTCGTCTGTGTCGTCTGTGTCAATTTTGACCTAATTCTCTTTTTTAATTTCTGTGTCGTCTGTGTTTATTGTGACATCATTGTCATTTATAATGTCTGTGTCGTCTTTGTCTATTTTGAAATCATTGTTATTTATAGTGTCTGTGTTGTCTGTGTCGTTTTTGTCGTCTTTTTCTGTTGTGACGTCATTGTCATTTATAATGTCTCTGTCATCTGTGTACTTTATGACATCGTTTTAATTAATAATGTCTTTGTCGTCTGGGTCATCTGTGTCGTCTTTTTCTGTTGTGACGTCATTGTCATTTATAATGTCTGTGTCCTCTTTGTTGTGAAATCATTTTCAATTATAATATCTGTGTTGTCTTTGTCGTCTGTGTAATCTTTGTCTATTTATGCATCATTGTCATTTATAATGTCTGTGTCTTCTGTGTCGTCTGTGTCTATTGTCACATCATTGTCATTTATAATATCTCTGTGGTCTGTGTCGTCTGTGTATATTGTGACATTATATTCATTTATAATGTCTGTGTCGTCTGTGTCATCTGGTCTATTGTGACATCGTTGTCATTTATAACGTCTGTGTCGACTGTTTATTGTGACATCATTGTCATTTATAATGTCTCTGTCATCTGTGTACTTTATGACATCGTTTTAATTAATAATGTCTTTGTCGTCTGGGTCATCTGTGTCGTCTTTTTCTATTGTGACCTCATTGTCATTTATAATGTCTGTGTTGTCTGTGTCTATTGTGACATCATTTTCATGTATAATGTCTGAGTCGTCTGTATCATTTTTATGTTTTTTTTTATATTTTTCATTTACAATGTCTGTGTCATATGTGTCGTCTTTGACTATTGTGACATCACTGTCATTTATAAAGTCTGTGTCGCCTATGTCAGCTGTGTCTATTGTGACATCTTTTTCATTTAGTATGTCTGTCGTCTGTGTCGTCTGTGTCTATATTGACATCACTGTGATTTATAATATCTGTGTCTTCTAGATTTTGACATAATTTTCATGTATAATGTCTGAGTCTTCTGTATCTTCTGTATGTTTTTTTAACATAATTGTCATTTATTATGTCTTTGTCATCTATTTCTGTTGTGACATCATTGGCATTTATAAAGTCTGTCATCTGTGTCTATTGTGACATCATTGTCATTTATAATATCTGTGTCTTTTGTGTCATTTGTGTCATCTGTGTCGTCTTTGTCTATTGTGAAATCATTTCCATTTATAAAGTCTATGTCGTCTCTGTCGTCTGTATCTATTGTAACATCATTGTAATTTATAATGTCTGTCAACTCTTTCTGTTGTGATATCATTGTCATTTATAATGTTTCTGTGTTTTCTGTGACCTAATTTTTATTTAGAATTACTGTCGTCTGTGTCGTCTCTATCGTCTGTATCGTCTGTGTCTATTGTGGAATCTTTGTCATTTATAATGTCTCTTTTGTCTGTGTCATCTCTGTCGTCTTTGTCTGTTGTGACGTTACTTTTATTTATAATGTCTGCATCGTATGTGTCGTCTATGAATATTGTGACATCATTTTCATTTATAATATCTGTGTCCTTTGGGTCGTCTGTGTCGTCTGTGTCTATTGTGACATCATTGTCATTTATAATATCTGTTGTCTGTGTCGTCTGTCTAGTCTTTGTCTCTTGTGACATCATTGTAGTTTATAGTGTCTGTGTCGTCTGAGTCTATGTCTATTGTGACGTTATTGTCATTTATAATGTCTGTGTCTTCTGTGTCTATTGAGAAATCTTTTTCATTTATAATGTCTTTGTCGTCTGTGTCTATTTTGATATCATTTTAATTTATAAAATCTGTGTCATCTGTGTCTATTGTGACATATTGTGTAGGGAAAAGATCAGAAGGGCTAAGGCTCAGCTAGAAATCAGATTGGCCAAGTCTGTGTAAGAGAACAAAATATCTTTCTACAAACATATACATAATAAAAGGAGGACTAGGGAGACCATACAGTCCCTATTGGACAGAGAAGGAACAACAGTGACTGGGGATGAGGAAAAGGCTGAGGTACTTAATGCCTTCTTTGCCTCAGTCTTTATTTGTAAGGAGGGTCATTCCATCTGTGTACAAACCCAGGAGCTGGAGGAGCATAATGAGGCTCCCGTGATCCAAGGGGAGCTGGTCAGAGCCTTGCTAGCCCGACTAGACACCCACAAGTCTATGGGGCCGGACGGGATTCACCCTAGGGTACTGAAGGAGCTGGCAGATGTGCTGGCCAAACCTCTTTCCATCATCTTCCAACAGTCCTGGCTGACTGGGGAAGTCCCACTGGACTGGAGGCTGGCTGATGTTGTGCCCATATACAAGAAGGGTCGCAGGGAGGACCCAGGAAACTCCAGGCCTGTCAGTCTGACCTCAGTGCCAGGGAAAGTCATGGAGCAGGTGATCTTGAGTGCTATCATGAAGCACATGCAAGAGAACTGGGTGATCAGGTCCAGTCAACATGGGTTCACAAAAGGTAGGTCTTGCCAAACTAACCTGATTGCCTTCTATGACAAAGTGACTCGGCTGCTGGATGAGGGAAAGGCTGTGGATGTGGTCTTCCTGGACTTCAGTAAAGCCTTTGACACAGTTTCTCACAGCATTCTGCTTGAGAAACTGTCAGCCTCTGGCCTGGACAGGCGCACACTCTCCTGGATGGAAAACTGGTTGGCTGGCCGGGCCCAGAGAGTGGTGGTAAATGGTGTGAAATCCAGCTGGAGGCCAGTGACAAGTGGGGTTCCCCAGGGCTCAGTGCTGGGTCCAGCCCTGTTCGATGTCTTTATCAATAACCTGGATGGAGGAATCGAGTGCACCCTCAGCAAGTTTGCGGACGACACTAAGCTGGGTGGAAGTGTCGATCTGCTGGAGGGTCGGGAGGCTCTGCAAAGGGATCTGAACAGGCTGGACCGCTGGGCAGAGTCCAATGTCATGAGGTTTAACAAGGCCAAGTGCCGGGTCCTTCACTTGGGGCACAACAACCCTATGCAGTGCTACAGACTAGGAGAAGTCTGTCTAGAAAGCTGCCTAGAGGAGAGGGACCTGGGAGTGTTGGTTGACAGCGACTGAACATGAGTCAGCAGTGTGCCCAGGTGGCCAAGAAGGCCAATGGCATCTTGGCTTGTATCAGAAACAGCATAACCAGCAGGTCCAGGGAGGTTTTTCTCCCTCTGGACTCGGCACTGGTGAGACCGCTCCTCGAATCCTGTGTTCAGTTCTGGGCCCCTCACCACAAGAAGGATGTTGAGGCTCTGGAGCGAGTCCAGAGAAAAGCAACAAAGCTGGTGAGGGGGCTGGAGAGCAGGTCTTACGAGGAGCGGCTGAAAGAGCAGGGGTTGTTTAGCCTGGAGAAGAGGACGCTGAGGGGAGGCCGCATTGCTCTCTCCAACTCCCTGAAAGGAGGTTGTAGAGAGGAGGGTGCTGGTCTCTTCTTCCAAGTGACAGGGGACAGGACAAGAGGGAATGGCCTCAAGCTCAGCCAGGGGAGATTTAAGCTGGGCGTTAGGAAAAAGTTCTTCACAGAAAGGGTCATTGGGCACTGGAACAGGCTGCCCAGGGAGGTGGTTGAGTCACCTTCCCTGGAGGTGTTTAGGGCACGGGTGGACGAGGTGCTAAGAGGCATGGTATAGTGTTTGATAGGAATGGTTGGACTCGATGATCCGGTGGGTCTCTTCCAACCTGGTTATTCTATGATTCTATGATCATTGTCACTTATAACGCCTGTATCATCTGTATCGTCTGAGTGTGTTGTTAAATAAATGTCACTTATAATGTCTGTGTCTATTGTGACATCATTGTCATTTATAATGTCTGTGTCATCTGGTCTATTTTGATATAATTGTCATTTTTTATGTCTGTGTCGTCTGTGTCATCTTTGAACTTCTGTGTCATCTCTGGAATCTGTGTTTATGGTGATATCATTGTCATTTATATAGTCTGTGTCATCTTTGTCGTCTGTGTCAACTGTAACATCATTTTCATTTATAATGTCTGTTTCGCCTGTGTCTATTGTAACATCATAGCTATTTATAAAGTCTTTGTCATCTGTGTCAATAGTAACATCATTGACAATTATAATGTCTGTGTCGTATGTGTCGTCTCTGTCTATTGTGACATCATTGTCATTTATAATGTCTGTGTCTTCTGTGTCTATTTTGACATCATTTTAATTTATAATGTCTGTCATCAGTTTCTATTTTTACATCATTGTCATTTATTATGTCTGTGTCGTCTGTGGCGTCTGCGTCTATTGTGACATTATTTTCATTCACAATGTCAGTGTCATCTGTGTCATCTGCATCTATTGTGACATCATTGTAATTTATAATGTCTGTGTCGTCTGTGTCCCCTGTGTCTATTGTGACATCAATGTCGTTTATAATGTCTGTGTCGTCTGAGTCTATTGTGACATCATTGTCACTTATAATGCCTGTGTCGTCGGTGTCTATTGTGACATCATTTTCATTATTAATGTCTTTGTCGTCTGTGTATATTGTAACATCATTCTCATTTATAATGTCTGTGTCTATAGTGACATCATAGTCACGTATAGTTTCTGTGTCGTCATTGTCTGTTGTGACATCATTGTCATTTATAGTGTCTGAGTCGTATGTGTCGTTTTTGTCTATTGTGACATTGTTGTCATTTAAAATATTTCTATCGTCTCTGTCTATTGTGAAATCATTGTCATTTATAATGTCTGTGTCGTCTTTTTTGTATCTGTCTGTTGTGACATCACTGTAATATATAATGTCTGTCGTCTGTATCGTCTGTTTGTATTGTGACATCATTTTCATTTTTAATATCTGTGTCGTCAGTGTCTATTGTGACATCATTGTCATTTATAATATCTGTGTCTTCTATGTCGTCTGTGTCTATTGTGACATAATTTTCATTTATAAATCTGTGTAGTCGTTGTCGTCTGTGTCTATTTTGACATCGTTGTCATTTGTAATGACTGTGTCATTTGTGTCATCTGTGTCTAATGTGACATCATTGTCATTTATATTGTCTGTGTTGTCTGTGTAATCATTTTCATTTATAAAGTCTGTGTTGTCTGTGTTTTGTGACATCATTGTCATTTATAATGTCTGTCGTCTATGTCGTCTGTGTTTATTGTGACATAATTTAATTTATAAAGTCTCTGTCATCTGTGGCTTTTGTGACATCACTGTCATTTCAATGTCTGTGTAGTCTGTGTCATCTGTGTATGTTGTGACATCATTGTCATTTATAATGTCTGTCGTCTGTGTAATCATTGTCATTTATAATGTCTGTGTCGTTTGTGTTGTCTGTGTATATTGTGACATCTTTGTAATTTATAATGCCTGTGTCGTCTGTGTCATCTGTGTCTATTGTGACATCATTGTCATTTATAATGTCCGTGTCGCCTGTGTCATCTTTGTATATTGTGAACATCATTGTCATTTACAATACCTGTGTCGTCTGTTTTCTGTGTGCTCTGTATCCTCTGTGATGTCTGTGTCAATTGTGACATCATTGTCATTTTAATGTCTGTGTCGTCTGTGTCATCTGTGTATATTGTGACATCATTTTGATTTATAATGTCTGTGTCGTCTGTGTAATCATTGTCATTTATAATGTCTGTGTCATCTTTGTCGTCTTTGTCTATTGTGACATCATTGTCACTTATGTCTGTGTCGTTTGTGTCGTCCGTGTGTATTGTGACATCTTTGTAATTTGTAAAGCCTGTGTCGTCTGTGTCATCTGTGTATATTGTGAACATCATTGTCATTTATAATATCTGTGTCTTCTGTCTTCTGTGTGGTCTGTATCCTCTGTGACGTCTGTGTCAATTGTGACATCATTGTCATTTATAATGTCTGTGTCGTCTGTGTCTGTTGTGACTTCATTGTGATTTTTTATGTCTGTTTCATCTGTGTCATCTCTATCGTTGTTGTTGTCTGTGTTGCTTGTGTCTACTGTGACATCATTGTAATTTATAATGTCTGTGTCGTCTGTCATCTGTATCTATAATGACATCATTTTAATTTATAATGTCTGTGTCATCCGTGTCGTCTCTATCGTCTATGTCTATTGGAATTAATTTTATTAGTAATGTCTGTGTTGTCTGTGTCATCTGTGATTATTGCAACATCATTGTATTATACATGTGTGTCCTCTATGTCGTCTGTGTTGTCTGTGTCTATTGTTACACCATTGTCGTTTATAATGCTTGTGTCGTCGTTTCATCTGTGTCTATTGTGACATCTTTGTCATTTATAATGTCTGTGTCGTCTGTGTTTCTGTGTCTATTGTTCAATCCTTCTCATTGATAATTTGTGTCTTCTGTGTCGTCTGTGTCATCTTTGTATATTGTGACATAATTGTCAGCTATAATATCTGTTTCATCTGTGTCAGTTGTGACATCAATGTCATTTTTAATGTCTGTGTCGTCTGTGTCGTCTTTTTCTTCTGTGTCTATGGTGACATCATTGTCAATTATATTGTCTGTGTCGTCTTTGTCATCTGTGTTGTCTGCGTCTATTGTGACATCATTGTCATAATAATGTCAGTGTCTTCTGTCTTGTCTCTTGTCTGCATCTATTGTGACATCGATATCATTTATAATGTCTGTGTCGTCTGTGTTGTCTGTGTATATTGTGACATCATTGTCATATAATATGTCATCTGTGTCTTCTGTGTAATGTGACAACTTTGTCTTTTTTAATGTCTTTGTCATCTGTGTCATCTCTGTATATTGTGTCATCATTGTCATTTTTAATGTCTGTTTCGTCTGTGTCTAGCGTGACATCATTGTCGTATATAATGTCGGTGTCTTCTGTGTCAATTGTGACATCATTGTCAATTTTAATGTCTGTGTCTTAAGTGTCTATTGTGACTTTTTTTATTTTATGATGCCTATGTCTTCTGTGTTGTCTGTGTCTATTTTGGCATTATTTTCATTTATAATATCTGTGTCGTTTGTGTCATCTATTTATATTGTGACATCATTGTCATTTATAATGACTGTTGTATGTGTCTTTTGTGAAATCCTTGTCATTTATAATGTCTTTGTCGCCTGTGTCGTCCTTTTGTTTTGAGACATCATTGTCATTTACATTGTCTGTGTCTTTTGTGTCGTCTCTATCGTCGTTGTCGTATGTGTCGTCTGTGTCTTTTGTGATATCATTGTCATTTATAATATTTGCGTCATCTGTGGCTATAGTGACATCAGTGTCATTTATAATGTCTGTGTCATCTGTGTCGTCTGTGTATATTCTGAACTTCCTTGTCATTTATTATATCTGTGTGGTCTGTGTCGTCTGTGTCCATTGTGACATCATTGTCATTTATGATGTCTGTGTCGTCTGTGTCTATTGTGACATCACTGTCTTTTATTATGTCTTTGTCGTCTGTGTCATCTGTGTTTTCTGTGTCTATTGTGACATCATTTTAATTTATAATGTCTGTGTCGTCTGTGTAGTCTGTGTCGTTGCCTTTTGTGGAATCATTCTCTTTTATAATGTCTGTGTCGTCTGTGTCTATTCTGATATTATTGTCATTTTTATTGTCTGTGTCATCTGTTTCTAATGTAACATCATTGTCATTTATAATGTCTGTGTGGTCTGTTTCGTCTGCGTCTATTATGACATCATTGTAATTTCTAAAGTCTGTGTAGTCTGTGTCTATTGTGACATCATTGCCATTTATAGTGTCTGAGGTCTCTGTCGTCTGTTTATTGTGACATCATTGTCGTTAATAAAGTCTCTGTCGTCTTTGTATTCTGTGTCATCTCTATCTATTGTGACATCATTTTCCTTTATGAGTCTCATCGGTGTCTATTGTAACATCATTGTAATTTATAAAGTCTGTGTCATATGTGTCTCATGTGACATCATTGTCGTTAACGATGTGTCGTCTATGTCGTCTACGTTTATTGTGACATCATTGTCATTTATAATGTCTGTGTCGTCTGTGTCTATTAGAACATCATTTTCATTTATAAAGTCTATGTCAACTGTATCGTCTGTGTCTATTGTGACATAATTTTCATTTATAATGTCTGTGTTGTCTGTGTCTGTTGTGTCTATTGTGACATCATTGTCATTTATAATGTCTTTTTCTTCTCTGTCGTCTGTGTACTTTGAGACATTATTGTCATTTAAAAAGTCTCTGTTGTCTGTGTCTATTGTGACATCTTCGTAATTTATAATGTCTGTGTCGTCTGTGTTTCTGTGTCTGTTATGACATCATAGATATTTATTATGCCTGTGTCATCTGCGTCGTCTGTGTCTATTGTGGCATCATTGTCAATAATAATATCTCTGTCGTCTGTGTCGTCGGTGTCTATTATGACATCTTTGACATTTACAATATCTGTGTCGTCTGTGTATATTGTGAAATTATTGTCTTTTTAAATATTTTTGTCGTCTGTCTGTTTTGACTTAAGAGTAATATATAATGACTGTTTAATCTGTGTCATCTGTGTCTATTGTGATACCATTGTCATTTATACTATCTGTGTCGTCTGTATCCTCTTTGTCCTCTGTGTTTTCTGTGTCAATTGTGACATCACTTTCACTTATAATGTCTGTGTCATCTGTGTCGTCTTAGTCGTCTATGTCTATCGTGACACCATTTTCTTTTATAACATCTGTGTCGTCTGTGTCGTCTGTTTCCTCTATGTCTTCTGTGTCATCTCTTGTCTGTATCATTTGTGGTATCACTGTTTATTAACATGTCTCTGTCGTCTCTGTCTCTGGTGACTTCAGTGTCATTTATAACGTCTCTGTCGTCTCAGTCGTCTGTGTCATGTGTCTTCTGTGTCTATTGTGACATCGTTGTATTTATAAAGTCTGTGTCATCTGTGTCATCTGTGATTATTGTGACATCAATGTCATTTGTAATGTCTGTGTCATCTGTGTCAATTGTGAAATCACTTTCACCTATAATGTCTGTGTCGTCTCTGTCGTCTTAGTCGTCTATGTCTATCGTGACATCATTTTCATTTATAATGTCTGTGTCGTCTGTGTCGTCTTTGTTTATTGTGACATCATTGTCTTTTATGGTGTCTGTTTCATCTGTCTCGTCTGTGTCTTTTTGACATGACTGTTATTTATAATGTCTCTGTCATCTGTGTCGTCTGTGTCTGTTGTGACATCATTTTCATTTATAATATCTGTGTATTCTACGTCGTCTGTGTCTTCTGAGTCTATTTTGACTTCATTATTATTTATAATGTCTGTGTCGTCTGTGCCGTCTATTTCTATAGTGACTTCTTTGACATTTATAATGTCTGTGTTGTCTGTATTGTCTGTGTCATCTATATCTTTTGTGTTATCTTTGTCTTTAATAATTTGTGTCGTCTGTGTCATCTGGGTTGTCTGTTCTATAGTGACATAATTTTCATTTATTATTTCTGTGTCGTCTGTGTCTATTGTGATATGATTGTCATTTTTAACGTCTGTCGCCTGTGTCGTCTGTGTCAACTGCGATATTGTCATTTATAATAGTGTCGTCTGTGTCGTCTATTTCTATTGTGACATCATTGTCATTTATAATGTCTGTGTTGTCTGTGTTGTCTGTGACTATTGTAAAATCAGTGTCATTATAATGTCAGTGTCGTCTGTGTCTATTGTGAAATCATTTGCATTTATAATGTCTGTGTCATCTATGTCTATTGTGATATCATTGTCATGTATAATGTCTATGTCGTCTGTTTCGTTGTTAAAAAATTGTCATTTATAATATCTCTGTCGTCTGTGTCATCTGTGGCTATTGTGACTTAATTGTCAATTTTAGTGTCTGTGTAGTCATTGACATCTGTGCCTATTTTGGCACCGTTGTCCTTTATAATGTCTGTGTCGTCTGTGTCTTTTGTGCCATCATTATCATTTATAATATCTGTGTAGTCTGTGTCATCCCTGTCTATTATGACATCATGTAATTTATAATGTCTGTGTCGTCTGTGTCTATAGTGACGTAATTTTCATTTATAATGTCTGTGTTTTCTGTCGTCTGTGTCTATCTTGACATCATTGTCATTTATAATGTATGTGCCGTCTGTGTCGTCTGTATCTATTGTGACATCATTGTCATATATAATGTCTGTGTCATATGTGTCTATTCTGACACCATTGTCATTTATAAAGACTGTATCCTCTGTGTCTATTGTGACATAATTGTCATTTATAAATTTTTTTTGTCTGTGTCTATTGTTACATCATTACCATTTGTAATGTCTGTGTCATCTCTGTCATCTCTTTCGTCTGTGTCTATTGTGACATCATTGTCGTTTATAATGTTTATGTCGTCTGTGTCTATTGTGACATCATTTTCTTTAATAATGTCTTTTTTGCATATGTCATCTCTGTCCTCTGTGTTGTCTGTGTCATCTGTGTCTAGTGTGGCATCATTGTCATTTATAAAGTCTCTGTCATCTCTTTCATCTGTGTCTATTGTGACATCATTGTAATTTATAATGTCTTTGTCGTCTGTGTCATCTGTTTCATCTCTCGTCTGTTTCTATTGTGACATCATTTTCATTTAAAATGTCTGTGTCGTCTGTGTCGTTAGTTCCTATTGTGAAATCTTTGTCATAAATTATGTCTCTGTCGTCTGTGTATTCTGTCATCTTTGTCTATTGTGACATCATTGTCATTTATAATGTCTTTGTCTGTGTATTGTGTCATCAGTGTCTATTTTGACATCATTGTCATTTATATCTGTCGTCTGTTTCTATTGTGACATCATTGTCTTTATCATGTCTTTGTCATCTGTGTCTTATGTGTCGTCTATGTAGTCTGTGTCGTCTGTGTCTATTGTGACATCATTGTCATTTATAATGTCTGTGTCTTCAGTTTCTTTTGTGACATCATTGTAATTTATATCTGTGTTGCCTGTGTCATCTGTATCGTCTGTGTCATCTGTGTTTTCTGTGTCTATTGTGACATCATTGTCATATATAATGTCTTTGTCGTCTGTGTCATCTGTGTCAGCAGTGTATATTGTGACATCATTGTCATAAATAATGCCTGTGTTGTCTTTGTTGTCTGTTTTGTCTGTGTCGTTTGTGTCATCTGTGTATATTGTCACATCATTTTCATTTATAATATCTTGTTGTATGTGTCGTCAACATCCTCTGTTTCTTCTGTTTCTTTTTTGACCTCATTGTCATTTATAACATCTGTGTCGTCTGTCTCGTCTGCCTTTCTTTGCCCGACTTTGCCATTCTTCGCCCGTCTTTGCCCTTCTCCAATGCTCTCCACAATTCTCCGTCCGTCTTTGCCCTTGTCAGCCTGTCTTTGCCCTTGTCAGCCTGTCTTTGCCCTTCTCCGCCCGTCTTTACCCTTCTCCACCTATCTTTGCCCTTCTCCGCCCGTCTTTGCCACTCTCAGCACTTCTTTGCCTTTCTCCAACCATCTTTGCCATTCTCCGGTACTCTCCGCAATTCTCCACCTGTCTTTGCCCTTCTCCACCTATCTTTGCACTTGTCAGCCCTTCTTAGACGTTGTCCGCCCGTCTTATAACTTGTGCACCCGTCTTTGCCTTTGTCCACCCATCTTGGCAATTGTCCGCCTTTCTTTGCACTTCTGCGCCCGTCTTTGATCTTCTCCTCCCGTCTTTGTCATTCTCCGCCCGTCTTTGCACTTCTCTGCCCGTCTTTGCACTTTTTTGCCCGTCTTTGCTCCTCTCCGCCCATCTTGGCATTTCTTCGTCCATCTTTGCATATCTCCACCCGTCTTTGCACTTGTCCCACTGTCTATGCACTTCCCCGCCCGTCTATGCCCTTCTCCACCCCTATTTGCCCTTCTCCGCCCGTCTTTGCCCTTCTCCGCCAATCTTTGCCCTTGTCCGCTCCTCTTTGCCCTTGTCCGCTCCTCTTTGCCCTTGTCCGCTCCTCTTTGCCCTTGTCCGCTCCTCTTTGCCCTTGTCCGCTCCTCTTTGCACTTCTCCGCCCGTCTTTGCACTTCTCCGCCCGTCTTTGCACTTCTCCGCCCGTCTTTGCTCATCTTTGCACTTCTCTGCCCATCTTTGCATTCTCCGCACCTGTTTGCTCTTCTCTGCCCAACTGTGCCCTTCTCCCCCTGTCTGTGCCGTTCTCTGCCCGTCTTTGTCCTTCTCCAAGATTCTTTGCACTTGTCCGACCGTCTTTGCACTTGTCCGACCGTCTTTGCCCTTCTCAGCCCGTCTTTGCCCTTCTCGGCCCGTCTTTGCCCTTCTCGGCCCGTCTTTGCCCTTCTCGGCCCGTCTTTGCCCTTGTCGGCCCGTCTTTGCCCTTGTCCGCCCGTCTTTGCCCTTGTCCGCCCGTCTTTGCCCTTCTCCGCCCGTCTTTGCCCTTCTCCGCCCGTCTTTGCCCTTCTTCGGTACTCTCCGCAATTCTGCGACCGTCTTTGCTCTTCTCCGCATGTCTTCGCTCTTCTCTGACTGACTTTGTGCTTCTCCACCCGTCATTGCTCGTCTTTGCATTCTCCGCACTTGTTTGCACTTCTCCACCCGTCTGTGCCCTTCTCTGCCCCTCTTTGTCCCTCTCCGCCCGTCTTTGCCCTTGTCCGCCCGTCTTTGCCCTTGTCCGCCCGCCTTTGCCCTTGTCCGCCCGCCTTTGCCCTTGTCCGCCCGCCTTTGCCCTTGTCCGCCCGCCTTTGCCCTTCTCCGCCCGCCTTTGTCACTCTCCTCACTTCTTTGCCACTCTCTGCACTTCTTTGCCCTTTTCCGCCCGTCTTTCATTTGTGAGCCCATCTTTGCCCTTCTGCACCCGTCTTTGCACTTCTCCGCTCGTCTTTGCCCTTCTCCCCCCATCTTTGTTCTTGTCCGCATGGTTTTGCCCTTGTCCGACCGTCTTTGCCCTTCTCCGCCTATCTTTGCACTTGTCAGCCCTTCTTAGCCGTTGTCCGTCCGTCTTATCACTTGTGCAACCGTCTTTGCCTTTGTCCGACCGTCTTGGCAATTGTCCGCCTTTCTTTGCCCTTCTCCGCCCGTCTTTGCCCTTCTCCGCCCATCTTTGCCCTTCTCCGCCCATCTTTGCCCTTCTCCATTATTCACCACACTTCTCTGCCCTTTTTAGCCCTTGTCCGCTCGTCTTTGCCCTTCTCTGCCGGTCTTTACCCTTTTCCGTACGTCAATGCTCTTCTCCGCCCGACTTAGAGTTTCTCCGCCAGTCTTTGCGCTTCTGACCGTCTTTTTTCCCATCTTTGCTCTTCTCCAATATTCTCCACACTTCTCTGCCCGTCTTTGCCCTTCTACCCTTTTCTTTGCCCAACTTTGTCCTTCTCCAATATTCTCTGCCCTTCTCCACCCGTCTTTGCCCTTCTCCACCCATCTTTGCCACTCTCTGCCTTTCTTTGCCCTTCTCCACCCGTCTTTGCCCTTCTCCACCCGTCTTTGCCCTTCTCCACCCGTCTTTGACCATCTTTGTACTTTTCCGATACTCTCCACACTTCTCTGCCGTCTTTGCCCTTCTCCCCTCATGTTTTCCCATCTCCGCCCATCTTTGCCGTTCTCCGCCCGTCTTTGCCCTTCTCCGATATTCTCCACATTTCTCCGCCCACTTTTGCCCTTCTCTGCCCTTCCTTGCCCTTCTCCATCCTACTTTGCCCTTCTCCGCCCGTCTTTTCCCATCTTTGCGCTTCTCCGATTTCCTCCACACTTCTCCACCCGTCTTTGCCCTTCTCCCATCATGTTTTCTCTGCTCCGCCTGTCTTTGCCCTTCTCCGCCCGTCTATGCCCTTCTCCCACTGTTTTTGCCCTTCTCCCCCTTCTTTGCCCTTCTCCGCCCGTCTTTGCCCTTCTCCGCCCGTCTTTGTTCATCTTTGCACTTCTCTGATATTCCCCTCCCTTCTCCGCCCGTCTTTGCCCTTCTCTGCCCGTCTTTGCCCATCTTTGTACTTCTCCGATATTCTCCACCCTTCTCTGCCTGTCTTTGCCCTTCTCCCCTCAAGCTTTCTCATCTCTGCCCGTCTTCGCCCTCCTCCGCCCGTCTTTGCCCTTCCCCAATATTCTCCACATTTCTCCGCCTGCTTTTGCCCTTCTCTTCCCTTCTTTGCCCTTCTCCATTCTACTTTGCCCTTCTCCGCCCGTCTTTGCCCTTCCTTTATCTTTTCTGCACTTCTCCGCCAATCTTTGCCCTTCTCTGCACGTTTTTTGCCCTTCTCCCCTTGTCTTTGCACATCTTTGCACTTCTCCGATATTCTCTGCACTTCTCCACCCGTCTTTGCCCTTCTCAGCCCATCTTTGCCCTTCTCCGCCCCTCTTTGCCCTTCTCCATCCCTTTTTTGCCCTTCTCCCCCTGTTTTTGCCATTCTCCGTCCGTCTTTGCCATTCTCCACCCGTCTTTGCCATTCTTTGCACTTCTCCGATATTCTCCTCCCTTCTCCGGCCATCTTTGCCCTTCTCCGCCAATCTTTGCCCATCTTTGCACTTCTCCGATATTCTCCACCGTTCTCTGCCCGTTTTTGCCCTTATCCCCTTATGTTTTCCCTTCTCTGCCCGTCTTTGCCCTTCTCCGCCCGTCTTTGCCCTTCTCCGCCCGTCTTTGCCCTTCTCCGCCCGTCTTTGCCCTTCTTTGAACTTCTCCAATATTCTCCACCCTTCTCCGCCCGTCTTTGCCCTTCTCCGCCCGTCCTTGCCCTTCTCCGCCCGTCCTTGCCCCTCTTTGTACTTCTTCAATGTTCTCCACACTTCTCCGCCCGTCTTTGCCGTTCTACCATTTTCTTTGCTTATCTTTGCCCTTCTCTAATATTCCCTGCCCTTCTCCAGCCATCTTTGCCCTTCTCCTATATTCTCCACAATTCTTTGCCCGACTTTGCCCTTCTCCGTCCATCTTTGCCCTTCTCACCTGTCTTTTTCCATCTTTCCTCTTCTCCAATAGTCTCCACACTTCTTCACCCTTCTACCCTTTTCTTTGCCCATCTTTGCCCTTCTCCAATATTCTCTGCCCTTCTCCGCCCGTCTTCACCCTTCTCCGCCCGTCTTCACCCTTCTTCCCCCGTCTTTGCCCATCTTTCCACTTCTCTGATATTCTCCACCCTTCTCCGCCTGTCTTTGCACTTCTCCCCCCTTCTTTACCCTTCTCCACCCGTCTTTGTTTTTTTCCACCCGTCTTTACCCCTCTTTCCACTTCTCAAATATTCTCTGCCCTTCTCCGCCCGTTATTACCCTTCTCCGCCCGTCTTTGCCCTTCTCCGCCCGTCTTTGCCCTTCTTTGATCTTTTCCGCTCTTCTCCGCCAATCTTTGCCCTTCTCTGCACATCTTTGCCCTTCTCCCCTTGTCTTTGCACATCTTTGCACTTCTCCGATATTCTCTGCACTTCTCCGCCCGTCTTTGCCCTTCTCAGCCCATCTTTGCCCTTCTTAGCCCCACTTTGTTCTTCTCTGCCCCTCTTTGCCCTTCTCCCCCTGTTTTTGTCATTCTCCGCCCGTCTTAGCCATTCTCCGCCCGTCTCCAATATTCTCCTCCCATCTCCGCCCATCTTTGCCCATCTTTGCACTTCTCCGATATTCTCCACCCTTCTCTGCCCGTTTTTGCCCTTATCCCCTTATGTTTTCCATTCTCCACCCGTCCTTGCCCTTCTCCGCCCGTCCTTGCCCTTCTCCGCCCGTCCTTGCCCTTCTCCGATATTATCCACCCTTCTCCGCCCGTCTATGCCCTTCTCCGCCCGTCTATGCCCTTCTCCGCCCGTCTATGCCCTTCTCCGCCCGTCTTTGCACTTCTTTGCACTTCTCCAATATTCTACACACTTCTCTGCCCGTCTTTGCCCTTCTCCGCCCCTCTTTGCCCTTCTCCGCCCCTCTTTGCCCTTCTCCGCCCCTCTTTGCCCTTCTCCGCCCCTCTTTGCCCTTCTCCGCCCCTCTTTGCCCTTCTCCAGTATTCTCCTCATTTCTTCACCCTTCTTTGCCGTTCTCCACCCGTTTTTGCTGTTCTCCGCCTGTCCTTGCCCTTCTCCGTTGTTCTCCACACTTCTCAGCACATCTTTGCCTTTCTCTGCCCGTCTTTGCACATCTTTGCACTTCCCTGATATTCTCCGCCCTTCATCACCCGTCTTTGCCCTTCTCCGCACCCCTTTGCCCTTCTCCGCACCCCTTTGCCCTTCTCCTCTCATTTTTGCCCTGCTCCCACCTTCTTTGACGTTCTCTGAACTTCTCTGAAATTATCTGATCTTTTTTGAACTTCTCTGAATTCTACAGCCTTCTCTGAACTTCCTTTGCCTTCTCCGACCTTCTCTGTCCTTCTACGAACTTCTCCGACCTTCTTCGATCTTCTCCAACTTTTTTGACATTCTCTGAACTTCTTTGACATTTTCCAAACTTCTTTTACCTTCTCCGACATTCTTTGACCTTCTCGGATCTTCTCTGATGTTCTTTGACTTTCTCCAAACTTCTCTGACCTTTTCCGATGTTCTTTGACCTTCTACAAATTTCTCCGACCTTCTCCGAACTTCTTTGATATTCTCTGAACTTCTTTGACTTCCTACCGCTTTCTTCGAATTTCTTTCATCTTCTCTGACCTTCTTTGACCTTGTCAGACCTTCTTTGACCTTCTCCGAACTTCTCTGACCTTCTTGGACTTTCTCTGAACTTCTTTGACCTTCTCCAAAATTCTTTGACATTCTCCAACCTTCTATGAACTCCTCCGACTTTCTCCGAATGCCTTTGAAATTCTCTGACCTTCCTTGATCTTCTCAGAACTTCTCCAAACTTCTTCAACAACTTTTGAAATTCTCTGAATTTCTTTGAGCTTCTCTATCCTTCTGCAACCTTCTCCAACATTCTTTGAACTTCTCTGACCTTCTCCGACCTACTCCGTACTTATTTGACCTTCTCTGAACTTCTCTGACTTTCTTTTAACTTATCTGACCCTCTTTGCCCTTCTCCGCCCCTCTTTGCCCTTCTCCACCCCTCTTTGCTTCTTTTGAACTTTTCCAATAATCTCCGCCCTTCTCCGCCCGTCCTTGCCCTTCTCCGCCCGTCCTTGCCCTTCTCCGCCCGTCCTTGCCCTTCTCCGCCCGTCCTTGCCCTTCTTCGATATTCTCCGTCCTTCTCCTCCCATCTTTGCCCTTCTCAGCCCGCCTTTCCCCTTTTCCTCCCATCTTTGCACTGCTTTACACTTCTCCGATATTATCCGCCCGTCTTTGCCCTCCTCCGCCCATCTTTGCCCTTCTCCGCCCATCTTTGCCCTTCTTTGCACTTGTCCGATGTTCTCCTCCCTTCTCCACCCGTCTTTGCCCTTCTTTGCCCTTTTCTTAACTTCTCTGCCCAACTTTGCCCTTCTCCACCCGTCTTTGCCCTTCTCTGCCCGTCTTTGCCCTTCTCCGCCCGTCTCCGCCCTTCTCCGCCCGTCTCTGCTTTTCTTTGAACTTCTCCAATATTGTACACACTTCTCCGCCCATCTTTGCCCTTCTCCTAAACTCTTTGCCCATCTTTGCATTTCTCCATTATTTTCCACCCTTCTCTGCACGTCTTATCCCTTCTCTGTACGTCTTTTCCCATCTTTGCACTTCTCTGATATTCTCTGCCCTTCTCCGCCTATCTTTGCCCTTCTTCGCCCCTCTTTGCCCTTCTCTGCTCCTCTTTGCCTCCTTTGAAATTCTCTGATAATCTCTGCCCTTCTCCGCCCCTTTGCCCTTCTCCGCCCATCTTTGCCCTTCTCCGATATACTCCGTCCTTCTCCTACCATCTTTGCTCTTCTCAGCCCGTCTTTGTCCTTCTCCTCCCATCTTTGCCCTTCTTTGCACTTCTCCGTCCCTCTCCGCCCGTCTTTGCCCTTCTCTGCTCGTCTTTGCCCTTCTCTGCTCGTCTTTGCCCTTCTCTGCTCGTCTTTGCCCTTCTCTGCTCGTCTTTGCCCTTCTCTGCTCGTCTTTGCCCTTCTCTGCTCGTCTCCAATATTCTCCACCCTTCTCCACCTGTTTTTGACCTTCTCTGCCCATGGTTACCCTTCTCCACCCATTATTGCCCTTCTCCGCCCATCTTTGCACTTCTCGTATATTCTCCACACTTCTCTGCCCGTCTTTGCCCTTCTCCACCCGTCTTTGCCCTTCTCTGATATTCTCCTCCTTTCTCCACCAGTCTTTGCCCTTCTCTCACCTTCTTTGACTTTCTCTGAACTTCTCCAAAATTATCTGATCTATTTCGAACTTCTCTGAATTCTACTACCTTCTCTGAACTTCCTTTAGCTTCTCCGACCTTCTCTGTCCTTCTACGATCTTCTCCGACCTTCTCTGAACTTCTCCGACTTCTTTGACATTCTCTGAACTTCTTTGATATTTTCCGACCTTCTTTTACCTTCTCAGATCTTCTCTGATGTTCTTTGACCTTCTCCAAACTTCTCTGACCTTTTCCGATAATCTTTGATTTCTCCAAATATCTCCTTCCTTCTCTGACCTTCTTAGAACTTCTTTGATTTTCTCCAAACTTCTTTGACCTTCTCTGAACCTCTTTGATATTTTCCGACCTTCTCCGACCTTCCTTGACCTTCTCTGACCTTCCTTGACCTTCTCCGACCTTCTCCGACCTTCTCCGACCTTCCTTGACCTTCTCCGACCTTCCTTGACCTTCTCCGACCTTCCTTGACCTTCTCCGACCTTCCTTGACCTTCTTCCATCTTCTCTGACCTTCTTCGACCTTCTCTGACTTTCTTCGACCTTCTCTGACCTTCTCCGAATTGCTCAATGAGGTCGCTGTAGACACAGACGACACAGACTTTCTAAACCTCAATGAGGTCGCTATAGACACAGATGACACAGACGACATAGACATTCTAAACCTCAATGAGGTCGCTGTAGACACAGACAACACAGAATTTCTAAACGACAGTGAGGTCGCTGTAGACACAGACGACACAGACTTTCTAAACCTCAGTGACGTCGCTGTGAACACAGACGACACAGACTTCCTAAACATCAATGAGGTCACTATAGACACAGATGACAGTGAGGTCGCTATAGACACATGCAACACAGACTTTCTAAACGACAATGAGGTCGCTGTAGACACGCTCTGACTTCCCCGACCATCTTTGACCTTCTCTGAACTTCTCTGATCTTCCCTGACCCTCTTTATACTTCTCCAACTTTCTTTGACTTTCTCCTGGCTTCTTTGACCTTCTCCAAACTTCTCATAATCCTTTGTCCTTCTGCGACCTTCTCCAAACTTCTCTGACCCTCTCCGACCCTCTCTGACCTTCTCCGACCCTCTCTGACCTTCTCCAAACTTTTCCGACCTTCTTTGACCTTTTCCGACCTTCTTTGACCTTTTCCGACCTATTCCAAACTTCTTTGATCTTCTTCAAATTCTTTGACCTTCTCCGAATTGCTCAATGAGGTCGCTGTAGACACAGACGACACAGACTTTCTAAACATCAATGAGGTCGCGATAGACACAGACGACCCAGACTTTCAAAACCTCAATGAGGTCGCTGTAGACACAGACGACCCAGACTTTCAAAACCTCAATGAGGTCGCTGTAGACACAGACGACACAGACTTTCTAAACTTCAATGAGGTCGCTGTAGACACAGACGACACAGACTTTCTAAACCTCAATGAGGTCGCTGTAGACACAGACGACACAGACTTTCTAAACCTCAATGAGGTCGCTGTAGACACAGACGACACAGACTTTCTAAACGACAGTGAGGTCGCTGTAGACACAGGCGACACAGACTTTCTAAACCTCAATGAGGTCACTATAGACACAGATGACACAGACTTTCTAAATGTCAGTGAGGTCACTATAGACACAGACGACCCAGACGACAGTGAGGTCGCTATAGACACAGGCAACACAGACTTTCTAAACGACAATGAGGTTGCTGTAGACACAGGCGACACAGACTTTCTAAACGACAATGAGGTCGCTGTAGACACGCTCTGACTTCCCCGTCCATCTTTGACCTTCTCTGAACTTCTCTGATCTTCCCTGACCCTCTTTATACTTCTCCAACTTTCTTTGACTTTCTCCTGGCTTCTTTGACCTTCCCCAAACTTCTCCTAATCCTTTGTCCTTCTGCGACCTTCTCCGACCCTCTCTGACCTTCTCCGACCCTCTCTGACCTTCTCCGACCCTCTTCTGACCTTCTCCGACCCTCTTCTGACCTTCTTCGACCTTCTCCGATCCTCTCTGATCTTCTCTGACCTTCTCCGATCCTCTCTGACCTTCTCTGACATTCTCCGACCTTCTTTTAACTTATCGGACCTTCTCTGACCTTCTCCGACCTTGTCTGACCTTTCCGACCTTCTTTGACATTTTCCGACCTTCTCCCATTTTCTCCAACCGTCTTTATCTTTCTCCAACCTTCTTTGACCTTCTCCGAGCTTCTCCGACCTTTTCCGAGCTTCTTTATCTTTCTCCGACCCTCTTTGACCTTCTCCGACCACCTTTGAACTTCTCCGAACTACTCTGACTTTCTCCGACCTTCTCTGAACTTCTCCAACTGTCTTTATCTTTCTCCAACCTTCTTAGGCCTTCTCCAAGCTTCTTTGACCTTCTGCGACCTTCTCCAAGCTTCTTTTACTTTCTCCGACCTTCTCCATGCTTTTTTGACCTTATCTGACCTTCTCCTAACTTCTCCAAAATTCTCCAACCTTCTTCAAATTTCTTTGACCTTCTCCGACCATCTTTTACCTTCTTCGACCTTCTCCAATCTTCTCCAACCTTCTTTATCTTTCTCCAACCTTCTTTGACCTTCTCTGAGCTTCTTTGACCTTCTCCGAAATTCTCTGACCTTCTTTGACCTTCTCTGAAATTCTACGAATTTCTTTGAAATTCTCCAACCACCTTCGACCTTTTCCGACCTTCTTTGAACTTCTCCAACCTTCTCCCACCTTCTTTGCCCTTCTCCCACCTTCTTTGCCCTTCTCCCACCTTCTTTGCCCTTCTCCCACCTTCTTTGCCCTTCTCCCACCTTCTTTGCCCTTCTCCCACCTTCTTTGCCCTTCTCCCACCTTCTTTGCCCTTCATTTCCCTTGTTCGACCTTCTTTGTAGACCTTGTAGTTGTAGAGAGCAATGAGGTCTCCCCTCAGCCTCCACTTCTCCAGGTTAAACAACCCCAGGTTTCTGAGCCATTTCTTATAAGGCCATGTGTGTACATAAAAAAGAGCTGACTTGTTTGAGAGGAACTAGGAGCCCTACAGACAGAGGATTATAAAAAAGAGCAGGGACTAGCACAAAAATTCAGAAACAGCAAGAGAAGTAAAGGGGAGTGTCAAGAGTCAGAGTGAATGGAAAAGCTGGAACAGCAACAGTAAGCAATACAAAGGAATAGAGAAAGAAAGAAAGAGAAAGACAAGCAAGGCATTTGCAGGTGCAGAGAAAGAACAAGCTACAAGGATCAAGCCAGTGAAATTGTGGGGGAACAGAATGAGGAACGCAGATTGGGATAAAGATGGAAAAGGAAAAAAATAGTATAGGCAGAGAACAGATACTGAAGACTAGGGGGGGGAAAAAAAAAGAGCAAAGAGCACAGAAAAATTAAAGAGTAGGGGTATAGGGATACCTGGGAACAGGAGTTGTAGCAGCACGATAAATGAAAGGAACCAAAAAGTCCAGCTCTAAAATGTTCGTTACCTAGTCCCATCACTGTCACAACTAGCAATGTTGCAGTGACAGCACGCATACTGTTATTTCTTGTAAGGATACTTTCAGACATGTAGTAGTGTTGTTCTAGCTGAGAATGCAAGGCAGAGTTAATAAAACACAGCTCCTCCTCAGGCACTATTTATACCTGTGAGGGCTTCACCACACCCCAGTCACAGGTGCTGGGTGGGAAGACCCAGGGGTTATATAAGCCACAGGCCTTGCCTCTGGAGGTCATTTAGGTTGTGGTTTATCCTTGAGATTAGAGTTTTGCTGCTGTTTCCATTCATTGTAGCTTTTTAGGCAGATTAAGCTAGTTGGGTAAGTGGTGGTTTTTGGCTTTTTTAGTTTTTTTTTTCTTTTTGTTCTTCTAAAGAAGCAGAGGCGTCTGTTGGAGGTATGAGCTTTGGAAGAGTCCAGGCGAAGCAGCACATACAGGTGTAACTATGGGGCTTTTTTGTCAGTAATTTTTGATTGGGTGTTGGAGGGGGCAAGATGTTTTTGGTATCCTTCTTTGTATTTTTTTCTGGGTGCTTTGCCTCGAGTTTTTGGTTATGGGATGATTTGTTGTTGTTCCTCATTCTGTGTGGCATGATGTATTGGTCCTAGGGGCTCTGCAGTTTGTAATGGGCACCTCGTGGGTGATAATAATCTGGAATGAAGTTTGTTGGCCTAGGGTAGGAAGTAGAGTCTGTGGGTTGGTGGAAGATAGAAGGGGCCAGGGGAGCCCTGGGAAGGGCTCAGGAGCACAGCTCCCAGAGAATAGCAACACAGAAGGGTCAGGGGGGTTAAAATATAGGGCAGGTGCTGTTAAGAAGGAGCAGGGTTCCTTCTCTGATACTTCAGGGGTAGAAAAGGGCTTTAATGGTTTGGGGAAAGGGAGATGGGTTCATCAGTCTTTCTTGGGTCAGTTTGGTGGTCAGATGCAAGTGCCGTTCAGGTGTCTGTTGTTCTAGTCTCTCTGTAGCCAATGAGGTAATGATGAGGTTGAGACACAAGTTGAAAATTATTAGTTATCCTAAGAAATGTCATCTCTAGGGCTGTGAGATCTCTGCTCCCTTATACCTTCTACTTATTGTGTTCCTCAACTAACTTCTTTGCGTGCATCCTATCTCCATCCATCTGAATGTCCAGAGAAGAGTAATGTAGCTGGTGAGGTGGCTGGTGAACAAGCCTTATGAGGCGTGGCTGAGAGAGCTGGGGGTGTTTAGCCTGGAGAAGAAGAGGCTGAGGGGAGACCTCATTGCTCTCTGCAACTACCTGAAAGGAGGTTGTGGAGAGGAAGGAGCTGGTCACCTCTCCCAAGGGACAGGGGACAGGACAAGAGGGAATAGCCTCAAGCTCTGCCAAGGAAGCTTCAGGCTGTACATCAGGAAAAAATATTTCACTGAAAGGGTTATTGGGGATGGGCAAAGGCTGCCCAAGGAGGTGGTAGAGTCACCTTCCCTGGAGGTGTTTAAAGGATGGGTGGATGAGATGGTGAGGGGCATTGTTTAGTGATTGATAGGAATGGGTGCACTCAATGATCCAATGGGTCTTTTCCAACCTGGTGATCCTATGAATATCAGAGACCTTGCTACTTCAAGGTATGGACTCGCTGCCTATCTACAGTGCAGGATTCTGCCGCTTGTTTCCCTTGCATTTCTCAGGGAAGAGATTGGATATTGTTTTGGCTCGTAACAGTTAGCAGCTGAGCAACTCTTCTTCATCTGGTCTGTGGGCACACAAGCCTCCCTTATTTAGTAGAGTTTTAGATTTTTCCTGAACTTACCAGTGAGGTTTGCTCTATTATTGCTTACAGCGGTTGTTACCTTGTCCCTGTTAATCCATTGTGTTTTTTTACGGTCATTGAGTTTCCAATTTAGGTCTTAGAGTAGTCAATCCCACTGTTGTGAGTTTTTCATTGGCTGACTGCCTCTGTAATTCCAGTCTCCATTGCTGTGTGGTGAGTGTCCTGTGTTTTTATGTCTTCTGTGTTAATAATCTTTACTGGGTTTTGATAAGAATATTTTTTTCAAGTTCTTCTTGTTCACTCCTACGACTAAAGTTTGGTTCCTTCCTAAAATGTGGATTTCCGTGGCTCATCTTTCTTTTGTCCTGGGTATCACCACTACTGGTCCTACAACTTAAGTGGTGAGGAGGAGAGGTAAGCAGATAGCAGAGAATTTTGGGGTGCTGGTGAGGTAGTCAGGCTTATTCTCATCATTGTGGGGCTGATAGTGAGGAGGAAGTTGAGTATGTCTAGAAGAGCAAAGTGTTCTTTGGCAACATAGTATTTACTTTTGGTTTGGCAGGCACTGTGCGGGCCACCTTGGGAATGGGAAGAGCATTTGAGATGAGCTGGGTAGTAGGGAGAAGGAGCATGGGGCAGACTTCTCACAGGTGTGAGTAATTCTCTGAATTTAATTACCCTGAGTGATAACAGCTGCAGCATCTGACATAAGAACTGCTGTGGAGCAAGTGAGTGGAAAGACATGGCAGTTAGGCAGAGCAAGTTGTCATGTAAGGTGCTGACATTGATCAGTGCAATGCTGGCTGTTGGGGCTATTTTAGTTTTCTTGTAGATTGCAAAGTGGATCCTGGCAACTGTAGGATCATTCCAGGAAGCTGATGCTCTTGGAGTTTTTTTTCTGCTGAGGAAGCCTCCTGGTGGTCTGAAAGCTAAGTTGAGGGACGGGGGCAGGGGTGGGGTATGACAGAAGGGAGAAGGCTGGGGATGGCAGGGAGGAGTTTTAAAAGTAGCCTAAGGGTGAGGGCTGTGCGGGAAGTGTCCCCTTTGGGCAGGGAGAGCTGGAGGGTGTTACTTCTCAGCCCAAAGCTAGCACATTCCAGGCAGGGCCGTTCCAGCTTGTCTGTGCCGTGTGCTTTATATTCTGTTTCTCTTTTACGTTTCTTAAGCCTTGATGTCCCCTTTGCTTTAAAGCAATGCAGCATATGACTTGAGCAGCATCTCGAGGGTCTTGAATGCCTGTACTCATGGGTACAATACCAATTAGGCACTGTTCTTCTTGCATCATAACCTAAGCGTGGATTGGCTTCATGTTTTCAAAGTTTCTAGTCAGCCATCTTTTCCCATGGCCTCGCAGCCTGTGTTGGCGGCCGCAATCGCTAGTCATATGTTTTCAAGGTTCCCTGTTGACCTGAGACTTCTTCCATGCATCTTGTGCCTTTAGTCAATTAAAAGGTGATCCTTTCACATACATCCTCCCAGTCTTGGCCACATCCCGTTGTAATGAGGGATCCTTTACGGCATGCCGGACATGCCTCGAGCACCATATCTAGGGTCCTGAATGCTCGTACTCATCAATGCACTGTCGACTGGGCACTGCTTTTCTTGCATTGTGCTCCTAAAGCCTGGATTGGTCTCGTGTTTTGGCACTGTGTTTTTCTGTTAATTTTCCTTGCAGATGCTGAAGAGGAACCCAGTGACTGCAGGATTATTTCTGTTAGCTGATGTGATTTGAGCTGCTTTGTCCAAGGACAGCTTCATTCGTGGCCCTCTGAAAGCTAAGTTGAGAGACGGGAGTTGGGAAGCGGGAGGTGGGATGGGGCTAGCAGGGAGGGGTTTGGAAGGTAGCCTAGGCTGTGCAGGGAGTCCTCTTTGGGCAGGTGAAGGCAGAGGGGTCTACTTCTCAGCCAAAACCCTGCATGGGCAGGGCAGTTCCAGCCTGTATCTGTTGTTGTCTAGTTTGTGTAGTCACCGTGCCATGTCTGAAATTTTCTGCAGGTCTTGATGTCATCTTTTGTGCTCAGGGCATCGCAGGCATGCCTTGGGCGCCATGTCTAGGGTCTCAAATGCTTGTACTGATCAAGGCAGTGTCGATGGGGCACTGCTTTTCTTTCTTCACATTTCTAAAGTGTGGATCGCTCTTGTGTTTTGGAAGCATCTGGTCAGTCGTCTTCTGCTGCAGCTTTACAGCCTGCCTCGCCATCCGGGATAGTTAGTCTTCTGTTTTCCTGGATCCCTGTTCTGGGACTTGTTCCATCCATCCTCTGCATCTTTAGGTCTTTAAAAGGGGCTTCTTGCCCGTTCATCTTGCCAGTTGTGGCACCATCTTTTTGGAACCATGCACGGTTCTTCGCTTTTCCAGGGCTACCGAAAGTTGTTCCTTGGAGCCCTGTCCATTGCCTTGCCCATTGGCATGCGTGGTCCAGGAGTCCTCCTTGTTGCCGCGACTTTTCTTTTGTTCCAGGTTCCTGACATCGGTCTTGTGTATTGGTGTTCTGTGTGTGTTTGTGTCTGGTTGGAGCTGCTCTGCCAGGTGTGTAGAGGAGGCGATAAGCATCAGCAGGGGTATAGTGGCCTGATTGTGTGCTTAACGTTTTGACGTGCCTAGACATTGCGGTCTAGGGGCATCCCTTATTTGCAGAACTAGCAGCCCTCGGTGTGGCGGGTGAGGAGGGTAGTTTCTGCTTGTCTCTGGAGCCACAGAGGGGGTGACCAAAACTGCATGGGAGCAACCAGTGGACCGGTAACGAAGGGGTTTGAATGTCAAGGGAGCGGCAATTAATGTTTGGGTTTGGTTGTGGACTAGCTTTGCTTGGCTGTAATGTGCAGTAGAGTCTTGGAATTCTTAGGGCGTTGCTGAGCGTCAGGGTGACTTCTTTGCTGTTGTGTTTTTCAGACGTAGCGGGTTGACCTGTGTGCCGAGGGGCACGGATGGAGTTGTGTGCAGTTAGTGTGCCATAGTGAGGTGAGTTGGCTGTGGTGTTGGTAGGGAAATGTAACCATGGCTGTATGATCAGTTACCGTGTGTTGGTTTTGTTCAATGAAGTTACAATCATCCTTGCTGTTTGTATATTCCAGGTGGAGCTCAAGCCTCAACACAACCACAGAAGATGAGGCAAGCTGGGCATCTGAGCAGTCAAGGTAATGCAGTGGAGATAGGTGTTGCTTGGGGAAGCCTGTGCTTTAGTGTAGTACAAAAGCATGCTTTTTCTGTGGCAGGTGCCAAATGCAGCCTCAGAGGGGTGAAGCTTCTTGCTGATGTGTGGTCTGAGAGGTGAGGAGGTTGTTGTTCAAATAGGTGTGTTAGAGCCCTGTAGTACGCAGCAACTCCATTGAGCATTGGCCTTTGGTTTTGTAGATGCTGTGTGGTCCACTTTTAGAATGCAAAGAGCAGTTGAGGTGAACAGGGGAGTAGAGAGATGGAGCACGGGACTGATTTCTCAGAAGCGCAATAGTAAATTTTCCGTCTGTCTACCTCAAGTGCCCCAGGTGATGATGACTGCAGCATCCAATGTTTGAATTGGCATCAAATAGGTGAGCAGAATGCCTTGGCAGTTTTGCAGTGGGTGTAGTACAAGATGCTGGCAGTGAGCAGTGTGATGACTTGGCACTGTGTTTTCTGTATGTTTTTGGTTTGGTTTTTTTTTGCAGATTATAGTCCAGGACAATGTGAGAGTGCAGGATTTTTCCAGTTAGTTGATGCAGTTTGGTTTTTTTCTGCCAAGGATATCTTCAGGCCCTCGGTCCTCAGAAAGTTAAGGGGGCTGTGGTTTTGGTCTGGGAAGAGGGCAGAATGTTGAGAATGGCAGGGAAGGGATTTAGCCTAGGGTAGAGGGTTGTGCAGGAAGAGTGCACCTTGTTACACGTTTGGAGAGGGGTTTAATTTTCAGCCCCAAGCTAGCGTGTACCAGGCAGGGCAGTTCCAGCCTATATCTGTCTTGTTGTTTAGACTGTGTAGACTCTGCTGTGTCTTAAATCTTCTGCAGGTCTTGATGTCATCTTTGCATTTGGTCCACGTGTCATCTCTAGACTCTTGGATGTCTGTTCTTAGTAAGGTGCTGATCAGGCGCTGCTTTTCTTGCATTGTGATCTTCATGTACAGATAGGTCTTGTATTTTGGCAATTTCTGGTCAGTTGCCTATTGTGTAGGCATCGCAGGACACGTTAGCATCCTCAGCCCTTATTGTTCCATTTTCTTAAATCCCTGTTCTGGCACTTCCTCCATACATACTCTGTTTTGAGGTCTTTAAGAAGGGCTCACATTTGCATCCTTCTAGTTGTGGCTGTGGCTCTTAAAGGGGCCATAGTCTTCCATTTTTCAAGGGCTGACATAATCTTTCTTGCAGCTCCCTACATCTTGTTGCCCAATGCCAGCCCTCTTTTGAGAGTCATTCTTACCAAGTTTCCTTTTTGTTTCTGCATCCTATCATTGGTTTTCTGTGCAGAGTCAGTCTGTGCACGTTTGAATCTGGCTGGAGCTGCTCTGCCTGAGCTAAAGAATCAGTAGTTAGCAGAAGAACAGCAGTGAAATTCTATCTTTACATATACCCGTCTAGTTAGGCTTTGAAGGGCGAGGTGATACGGTGCATTCCAGAGCAAGTAGCCATAGATACATGGGGTGAGGAGAATCATTTTTGGTCGGTTATGCAGCCACAGAGGGAATGACCAAAGCCATCTCAGATATAACGTTGGAGTGTCTGTAGAGCAGTTTAAATTCTTGGGGCAATAAATCTGGTGTGTATGGTTGTTAAGATTTGATTTTATCTTTTTTTTTTCTGCCTGGCTGTTGTGTGAAGAAGGGTTGGTATTCCTGAATCAAAACAGTGTGTGGAATTGTTTAGTTACTATCGAGTCTGGGGGTAAGTTATTGAATGTTGAGTTCTACAGGTGCAGAGGCATCGGGTCTGGCAGCAAGGGGTGACAATTGAACTGGGGGTAGATTCCCATAGCCAGGTGGGTTGGCTGCCGAGTCAACAGTTAGATATGACTTGTACCTACATTACCTACAAATGCCAGCTAGTAATTTTGTTTTGGTTTTATTTTTTGTCTTTCAAGGTGCAATGAGCATCGTTGTCATGTATGATGTCTGTGTCGTCTGTGTCTATTGTGACGTCATTGTTATATATAGTGTGTGTCTATTTTGAACATCTTTGTCAGTTTTAATGCCTCTGTCGTCTGTCTCTATTGTGAAATCATTGTCATTTATACTGTCAGTGTCATCTGTGTTGTCATTTTTGTCTGTCGTCTGTTTCTATTGTGACATCATTCTCATTTATAATGTTTGTGTTATCATTTTCGTGTCTGTCATCTATCTCTGTTGTGAAATCATAGTCAATTATAATGCCTGTGTCGCCTGTGTCCGCAGCGACCTCCCTGACGTTTAGAAAGCCTGTGTCGCCTGTGTCTATAAAGACCTCCCTGACGTTTAGAAAGCCTGTGTCGTCTGTGTCTATAGTGACATCATTGACGTTTAGACAGTCTGTGTCGCCTGTGTCTACAGCGACCTCACTGTCGTTCAGAAGGTCTGTGTCGTCTGTGTCTATAGCGACCTTAATGAGGTTTAGAAAGTCTGTGTCGTCTGTGTCTATAAAGACCTCCCTGACGTTTAGAACGTCTGTGTTGTCTGTGTCGTCTGTGTCTATAGCGACCTCATTGAGGTTTAGAAAGTCTGTGTCGTCTGTGTCTATAGCGACCTCATTGAGGTTTAGAAAGTCTGTGTCGTCTGTGTCTACAGCGACCTCATTGTCGTTTAGAAAGTCTGTGTCATCAGTGTCTATAGCGACCTCATTGAGGTTTAGAAAGTCTGTGTCGTCTGTGTCTACAGCGACCTCATTGTCGTTTAGAAAGTCTGTGTCATCAGTGTCTATAGCGACCTCATTGAGGTTTAGAAAGTCTGTGTCGTCTGTGTCTATAACGACCTCAATGAGGTTTAGAAATTCTGTGTCGTCTCTGTCTATAGCGACCTCATTGACGTTTAGAACGTATGTGTCGTCTCTGTCTATAGCAACCTCATTGACGTTTAGAAAGTCTGTGTCATCTGTGTCTATAGCGACCTCAATGAGTTTTAGAAAGTCTGTGTCGTCTCTGTCTATAGCGACCTCGTTGAGGTTTAGAAATTCTGTCGTCTGTGTCCGCAGCGACCTCATTGACGTTTAGAAAGTCTGTCGCCTGTGTCTATAGTGACCTCATTGACGTTTAGAACGTCTGTGTCGCCTGTGTCCACAGCGATCTCATTGACGTTTAGAAAGTCTGTGTCGCCTGTATCTACAGCGACCTCATTGATGTTTAGAAAGTCTGTGTCGCCTGTGTCTACAGCGACATCATTAATGTTTAGAATGTCTGTGTCGCCTCGCCTGTGTCTACAGCGACCTCATTGTCGTTAAGAAAGCCTGTGTTGGCTGTGTCGCCTGTGTCCACAGCGACCTCGTTGACGTTTAGAATGTCTGTGTCGCCTGTGCCTACAGCGACCTCATTGTCATTAAGAAAGCCTGTGTTGGCTGTGTCGCCTGTGTCCACAGTGACCTCATTGACGTTTTGAAAGTCTGTGTCGCCTGTGTCCACAGCGACCTCATTGACATTTAGAAAGTCTGTGTCGCCTGTGTCTACAGCGACCTCATTGATGTTTAGAAAGTCTGTATTGTCTGTGTCGTCATTGTCTATAGTGACCTCATTGACGTTTAGAAAGTCTGTGTTGTCTGTGTCGTCATTACATTTAGTGACCTCATTGAGGTTTAGAAATTCTGTGTCGTCTGTGTCTACAGCGACCTCATTGTCATTTAGAAAGTCTGTGCTGTGTCGTCTGTGTCTCTAGAGACCTCATTGAGGTTTAGAAAGTCTGTGTCGCCTGTGTCTATAGTGACCTCATTGACATTTAGAAAGTCTGTGTCGCCTGTGTCTATAGTGACCTCATTGAGGTTTAGAAAGTCTGTGTCGCCTGTGTCTATAGTGACCTCATTGTCATTTAGAAAGTCTGTGTCATCTGTGTCTCTAGCGACCTCACTGTCATTTAGAAAGTCTGGGTCGTCCTTGTCTCTAGTGACCTCATTGACGTTTAGAACGTCTGTGTCGTCTCTGTCTATAGCGACCTCATTGAGGTTTAGAAATTCTGTGTCGTCTTTGTCTATAGCGACCTCATTGACGTTTCGAAAGTCTGTGTTGTCTCTGTCTATAGCGACCTCAATGAGTTTTAGAAAGTCTGTGTCATCTGGGTCGTCTGTGTCTATACCGACTTCATTGAGGTTTAGAAAGTCTGTGTCGTCTGTGTCTATAGCGACCTCAATGAGGTTTAGAAAGTTTGTGTCTTCTGTGTCTATAGCAACCTCAATGATGTTTAGAAAGTCTGTGTCGTCTGTGTCTCTAGCGACCTCACTGTCATTTAGAAAGTCTGGGTCGTCCTTGTCTCTAGTAACCTCATTGACGTTTAGAACGTCTGTGTCGTCTGTGTGTACAGCGACCTCACTGTCGTTCAGAAGGTCTGTGTCGCCTGTGTCTACCGCGACCTCACTGTCGTTCATAAGGTCTGTGTCGCCTGTGTCTACCGCGACCTCACTGTCGTTCATAAGGTCTGTGTCGCCTGTGTCTACAGCGACCTCACTGTCGTTTAGAAGGTCTGTGCCACCAGTGTCTACAACGACCTCACTGTCGTTCAGAAGGTCTGTGCTGCCAGTGTCTACAGCGACCTCACTGTCATTCAAAATGTCTGTGTCGCCTGTGTCTACAGCGACCTCACTGTCGTTCAGAAGGTCTGTGCCGCCAGTGTCTACAGCGACCTCACTGTCGTTCAGAAGGTCTGTGTCACCTGTGTCTACAGCTACCTCACTGTCGTTCAGAAGGTCTGTCGCCTGTCTCTAGTGACCTCGCTGTGGTTTAGAAAGTCTGTGTCGCCTGCGTCTCTAGCGACCTCACTGTCGTTTATAAAGTTTGTGTCGTCTGCGTCTCTAGCGACCTCACTGTCATTCATAAAGTCTGTGTCGTCTGCGTCTCTAGCGACCTCACTGTCATTTAGAAATTCTGTGTCGCCTGTGTCTGTAGTGACCTCATTGATGTTTAGAAAGTCTGTCATCTGCGTCTATAGCAACCTCACTGTCTTTTATAAAGTCTGTGTCGTCTCTGTCGTCTGTCTATTGTGACATCTTTGTCAATTACAATGTCTGTGTCTACTGTGTCTCATGTGACATCATTGTCATTTATAATGTCACTGTCATCGATGTCGTCAATGTCGTCTGTGTTGTTTGTGTATATTGTGACATCATTTTCATTATATCTGTGCCATCTATGTCATCTGTGTCTAATGTGACATCATTGTAAAATATATTGTCTGTGTCGTCTTTGTCTATTGTGACACCCTTGTCACTAATAATGTCTGTGTCGTTGGTGTCGTATGTTTCGTTTTTGTCTATAGTGACTTCATTGATGTTTAGAAAGTCTGTGTCGTCTGCGTCTACAGCGACCTCTCTGTCGTTCATAAAGTCTGTGTCGTCTGCGTCTCTAGCGACCTCACTGTCGTTCATAAAGTCTGTGTCGTCTGCGTCTGTAGCGACCTCACTGTCGTTCATAAAGTCTGTGTTGTCTGCGTCTATAGCGACCACACTGTCGTTTTTAAAGTCTGTGTCGTCTCTGTCGTCTGTCTATTGTGACATCTTTTTCAATTATAATGTCTGTGTCTACTGTGTCTCATGTGACGTCATTGTCATTTATATTGTCAGTGTCATCGATGTCGTCTGTGTTGTTTGTGTATATTGTGACATCATTTTTATTAATAATATCTGTGCCATCTGTGTCATCTATGTTGTCTGTGTCGTCTGTGTCTAATGTGACGTCATTGTAAAATATATTGTCTGTGTCGTCTTTGTCTATTGTGACACCCTTGTCGTTAATAATGTCTGTGTCATTGGTGTCGTATGTTTCGTCTGTGTCTCTTGTGACATCATTGTCATTTATAATGTCTGTGTCATCTGTTTCTATTGTGTCATCGTTGTCATGTATAATGTCTGTGTCGTCTGCGTCTATTGTGGCATCATTATCACTTTTAATACCTGTGTCTTTCATGTCACCTGTGTCGTCTCTGGTGTTTGTGTCTATTGTGACATCATTTTTATTTATAATGTCATCTGTGTTTTCAGTGTCTATTGTGACGTCATTGCCCTTTATAATATCTGTGTCGTCTTCGTTGTGACATCACTGTCATTTCTACGTTCTGTGTCGTCTGTGTCTATTCTGAAATCATTGTCATTTAAAATGTCTCTGTCCTCTGTGTCTATTTTGACATCACTTTCATTTATAATATCTGTGTCGTCTGTGACTATTTTGACATCAATTTCATTTATTATGTCTGTCATCTGTGTGTAATGTGACATTATTGTCATTTTTAATGTCTGTGTAGTTGGTGTCATCTTTGTCTATATTGAAATCACTGTCATTTATAATGTCAGTGTAGTCTGTGTCATCTGTTTCTATAGTGATATCGTTTTAATTTATAGTGTCTGTGTCATTTGTTTCTATTTTGTTATAATTTTGATTTACAATGTCTGTCATCTGTGTCTATTGTGACATCATTTTCATTTATAATGTCTGTGTCTTCTGTGTAGTCTGTCGTCTGTGTCATCTGTTTCTAATGTGACTCCATAGCAGTTTTTAATGTCTGTGTCGTCTGTTTCTATTGTGACATAGTATTCATTTACTAAGTCTGTGTCATCTCTGTCGTCTGTGTCTTCTTTGTCTATTGTGACATCCTTGTCATTTATAATGTCTCTGTCATCTGTGTATATTTAGATATCATTTTTTTTATAATGTCTGTGTCTTCTGTGTATATTTTGACATCATTTCGTTTATAATGTCTGTGTATTCTGTGTTTTCTTTGTCTATTTTGATATATTTGTCATTTATAATGTCTGTGTCTATTGTGACATCATTGTCATTTATGAAGTCTGTGTCGTCTGTGTCATCTTTGTCTATTTTGACATCATTGTCTTTTATAATCTCTGTATCGTCGTATATGTCGTATATGTAATCTGAGAATATTGTGACATCCTTGTAATTTATAATGTCTGTGTCGTCTGTGTCTATTGTGACATCGTTGTCATTTATAAAGTCTTTATCGTCTTTGTCGTATGTGTCGTCTGTGCTTCCTGTGCCTATTGTTACATCATTGTAATTTATAATATCTGTGAGAACTGTGTCTATTGTGACTCCTGTGTCTATTGTTACATCATTGTAATTTATATTATCTGTGTCGTCTGAGTCTATTGTGACATCATTTTCATTTTTAAGTTCTGTGTCGTCTGTGAATGTTGTGACATCATTTTCATTTATCATGTCTGCATCGTCTGTGTCTATTGTGACATTATTGTTTTTATAATGTCTGTCATCTGTGTCATCTGTGCCGATTGCGACATCATTGTCATTTATAATGTCTTTCATCTGTGTCGTCTGTCTAGTCTGTGTCTATTGAGACATAATTGTCATTTATAAAATCTGTTGTCTATGTCTAATGTGACAGCACTGTCATTTATAGTGTCTCTGTCATCTGTGAATATTGTGACATCTTTGTCTTTTATAATGGCTGTGTCGTCTCTGTCTATTGAGACATAATTGTCATTTATAAAATCTGTGTCGCCTGTGTCTATTGTGACATCATTGTCATTTATAATATTTTTGTCGTCAGTGTCGTCTGTGGCTATTGTGATATTATTGTCATTTATAATATCTGTCGACTGTCCAGTCTGTGTCTACTGTGACATCATTGTAGTTTATAGTCTGTGTCGTGTGTTGTACATGTCTATTGTGACATCATTGTCATTTATGTCTGTGTCGTCTGTGTCTATTGTGACATCATTTTAATTTATAAAGTCTGTGTCATCTTTGTCTATTTTGACATCACTGTCACTTATAATGTTTGTGTCGTCTGTGTAGTCTGTCTATTGTGTCATCATTGTAGTTTATAATGTCTGTTTCTTCTGTCGTCTATGTCTATTGTGACACCATTGTGATTTATAATGTCTGTGTCTTCTGTGTCTTCTGCGTCTGTTGTGACTTCATTTTATATTATGTTTGTGTAGTCTGTGTCTATTGTGACAACATTGTTATTAAAAATGACTGTGTCCTCTGTTTCGTCTGTATCGTCAGTGTGTATTCTTACACAGTTGTCATTTGTAATGCCTGTGTTGTCTGTCGTCTGTGTCTATTGTGACTTTTTTTTCATTTATAATGTCTGTGATGTCTGTGTCTATTGTGACATCATTGTCATTTATATTGTGTGTGTCGTTTGTGCCATTTGTGTCATCTCTGTCATCTGTGTCTATTGTGACATCGTTGTCATTTGTAATGTCTGTCGTCTGTGTCATCTGTGTTTAATGTGACATTGTTTTCATTTATAATGTCTGTGTCGTCTGTGTCATCTTTGTATATTGTGGCATCATTGTCATTTATAATGTCTGTCATCTGTTTTTATTATGACATCATTGTCATTTATAATACCTTTGTTTTCTGTGTCGTCTATGTCATCTCTGTCTTCTGTGTCTATTGTGATATTGTTTGCATTTATAATGTCTGTGTCGTCGCTGTCGTCTTTGTGTATTTTGAATTCATTTTTATTTATAATGTCTATTTCTTCGATGTGTTTTGTGACATCATTTTTATTTTTAATGTCTTTGTCGTCTGTCATCCGTGTCATCTGTGTCTATTATAACATCATTGTCATTTATAATGTCTTTGTCCTCTGTGTCGTCGGTGTTGTGTGTGTCGATTGTGAGATCACTGTCATTTATAATGCCTGTCGTTTTATTTTCTGTGTAGTCCATGTCTACTGTAACATCATTATAGTTTTTAATGTCTGCGTCTTCCATGTCTATTGTGACATCATTGTAATTTATAATGTCTGTGTTGTCTGTGTGTTTTGTTACATCATTGTCATTTATAATGTCTGTGTCGTCTGTTTGGTCTTGATTTTGTTTGGTGTTGATTTTGGTATCATTGTCATTTATAATATCTGTGTGGTCTGTGTTGTCTGTGTTGGCTTTGTATATTGTGACATCATTTTCACTTGTAATGACTTTGTCATCTGTGTAGTCTGTCATCTCTGTCGTCTGAATCGTCTGTGTCCATTGTGACATCATTGTCATTTATAATGTCTGTGTCTACTCTGACACCATTGACATTTATAATATATGTGTCGTCTGTGAATATTGTGACATCATTGTAATTTATAATGTTTGTGTCGTCTGTGTCTATTCTGATATCATTATCGTTTATAATGTCTGTGTCGTCTAAGTCGTCTGTGAATATTGTGGTATCATTGTAATTTATAATGTCTGTGTCATCTCTGTCGTGGGTGTATATTGTGATATCATTTACCTT
Organism: Phaenicophaeus curvirostris; assembly: GCF_032191515.1. NCBI lineage: Eukaryota > Metazoa > Chordata > Aves > Cuculiformes > Cuculidae > Phaenicophaeus > Phaenicophaeus curvirostris. Next base: position 378,932 of record NW_027206676.1, on the reverse strand, counting down.
TATAATGTCTGTGTTGTCTGTGTCTATTGTGACATCATTATCGATTAAAATGTCTGTCGTATGTGTATTTTCTGTCGTCTGATTCGTCTCTGTCTTCTGTGTCTTCATTGTAATATATAATGTCTGTGTCGCTGTGTTGTCTCTGTCGTCTGTGTCTATTGTGACATCATTTTCATTTATAATGTCTTTGTCATCTGTGTTGTCTGTGTCTATTGTGATATTATTGTCATTTATAATGTCTTTATCATGTGTGTCGTTTTTGTCTATTTTGATATAATTTTCACAGAATCACAGAATAACCAGGTTGGAAGAGACCCACCGGATCATCCAACTGTTCCTATCAAACACTAAACCATGCCCCTTAGCACCTCGTCCACCTGTGCCTTAAACATCTCCAGGGAAGGTGACTCAACCACCTCCCTGGGCAGCCTGTTCCAGCGCCCAATGACCTTTTCTGTAAAAGATTTTTTCCTAATGTCCAGCCTAAATCTCCCCTGGTGGAGCTTGAGGCCATTCCCTCTTGTCCTGTCCCCTGTCACTTGGAAGAAGAGGCCAGCACCTTCCTCTCTACAACCTCCTTTCAGGTAGTTGTAGAGAGCAATGAGGTCACCCCTCAGCCTCCTCTTCTCCAGGCTAAACAACCCCAGCTCTCTCAGCCGCTCCTCATAAGGCGTGTTCTCCAGCCCCTTCACCAGCTTTGTTGCTCTTCTAATATATGCTCTTCATATATAATGTCTGTGTCGTCTGTGTCTATTGTGAAATAATTGTCATCTATCTGTATCTTCTGTCGTCTGCGTCTGTTGTGACGTCATTGTAATTTATAATGTCTGTATCTTCTGTGTCTATTTTAACAACATTTTCATTTATAATGACTGTCGTCTTTGTCGTCTTTCGTCTTTATCAAATGTAACATCATTGTAATTTATGTCTGTGTCGTGTATGTTGTGACATCATTGTCATTTAATATGTCTGTGTTGTCTGCGTCATCTGTGTCTTTTGTGACATCATTGTCATTTATAATGTCTGTGTCTTCTGTGTCTATTGTGACATCATTTTCATTTATAATGTCTGTGTCGTCTGTGGCCTCTGTGTCTATTGTGGTATCATTGTCATTTATAATATATGTGTCGTGTGTGTCGTCTTTGTCTTTTTTGAAATAATTGTCATTTATGATGTCTGTGTTGTTTGTGTTGTCGGTGTCTATTTTGATTTAATACTCATTAGAAATATCTATGTCGTTTTTGTCGTCTCTCTTCTGTGTCTACTGTTATATCATTGTCATTTATAATGTCTGTGTCTTCTGTGTCTTTTGTGACATCATTTTCAGATATAATGTCTGAGTCGTTTGTGTCTATTGTGATATCATTGTCTTTTATAATGTCTTTGTCGTCTGTGTGGTTTGTGTCGTCTTTCCTTATTGTGGTATCTTTGTCATTAACCATGTGTGTGTCGTCTCCCTTGTCTCTCTCGTCGTTGTCTATTGTGTCATCATTGTCATTTTTAATGTCTGTGTCATTTGTGTCTATTGTGGCATCATTGTCATTTATAATGTCTGTGTAATCTATGTGATCTCTGTCTATTGTGACATCTTTGTCCTTTATAATGTCTGTGTTGTCTGTGTCTGTTGTGACATCATTGTCATATATAACGTCTGTGTGGTCAGTGTCATCTATGTCTATTGTGACATTTTCATTTACAGTGGATTTGTCGTCTGTGTCATCTATGACATCTGTGTCTCTTGTGACATCATTGTCATTTATGTCGTCTGTGTCGCCTGTGTCGTCTCTGTCTATTGTGACATAATTTTCATTTATAATGACTTTGTAGTCGCTGTCGTCTCTGTCGTCTGTGTCTATTGTGATATCTTTGTCTTTTTAATGTCTGTGTCATATGTGTCTTATGTGTGTATTGTCACATAATTGCCATTTATACTGTCTGTGTCGTCAGTGTCTATTGTGCCATATTGTCATTTATAAAGTCTGTGTTGTCATTTTCTATTTTGACATCATTTTAATTTATAATGTCTGAGTCTCGTGTGTCGTCTGTGTCTATTGTGCCATCATTCTCAATTATACTGTCTGTGTCATCTGTGTCGTCTATGTCTATTTTGACATCACTGTCATTTATAATGTCTTTGTTGTCTGTGTCATTTATAATTCTGTGTTGCCTTTGTCTTTTGTAAAATCATTGTGATTTATAATGTCTGTGTTTTCTTTGTGTGTTGTGGCATAAATTATGTATATAAGGTCTGTGTCGTCTGTGTCATCTATTTCTATACAGACATCACTGTCATTTAAAATGTCTCTGTCGTCTGTCTATTGTGACTTAACTTTTTTATATAATATCTGTGTTGTCTGTGCCTATTATGACGCAATTTTCAATTATAATGTCTCTGTCGATTGTGTCTTTTATGTTGTTTGTGTTGTCTGTCTACTGTGTCATCATTGTCATTTATAATGTCTGTGTCTATTGTGGTATCATTCTTATTTATAATGTCTGTGTCGAGTGTCCTCTTAGTCTATTTTAATATCTCTTTCATTTACAATATCTGTGTCATTTGTGTCTGTTGTGATATCATTTTCATTTATAAAGACTTTGTCATCTCTGTCATCTGTATCTTCAGTGTCTATTGCGACATCATTGTCTTTTGTAATGTCTGTGTTGTTTGTGTCATCTCTGTCGTCTGTGTCTATTGTGATATCATTGTCCTTTTTAAGTCTGTGTCATATGTGTCTTCTGTGTGTATTGCAACATAATAGCCATTTATACTGTCTGTGTCGTCTGTGTCTATTGTGAAATTATTTTCATTTTTACTGTCTGTTTCTTCTGTGTCGTCTGTTTCTATTTTGACATCATTGTCATTAATAATGTCTGTATCATCTGTGTCGTCTGTGTCTATTTTGACATCATTGTCATTTATAATGTCTGTGACGTCTGTGTCATGTGTGTCTATTGTGATATCATTATCATTTATAATGTCTGTATCGTCTGTGTCTATTGTGATATCATTGTCATTTATGTCTTTGTCGACTGTGTCGTCTGTGTCTCTTGTGTCATCATTGTCATTTGTAATGTCTGTGTCGTCTGTGTCATCTATGTCTTTGGTGACATCCTTGTTTTTTATAATGCATGTTTTGTCTCTGTCCATTGTGACATCATTTTTATTTATAATGTCTTTGTCGTCTGTCTCGTCTCTGTCTGTGGTGACATCGTTGTCATTAATAATGTCTGTGTCTATTGTGACCTCATTGTAACACATAATATCTGTGTCCTCTGTGTTGTCTGAGTCTATGGTGACATAATTGTCATTCATGTCTGTGTCGTCTGAATCGTCTGTCTTCTGTGACTATTGTGACATCATTTTCATTTGTAATGGCTTTGTCATCTGTGTGTATTGTGACATCATTTTCATTTATAACGTCTGTGTCGTCTGAGTCATCTGTGTTGTCTGTGTTCTCTGTGTCGTCTGAGGCGTCTGTGTCTATTTTTAAATCCATGTCATTTATAAAGTCTGTGTCCTCTGTGAATTCTTTGTCTATTTTGAGATCCATGTCACTTATAATGTCTGTGTTGTCTGTGTCTAATGTGACATCATTGTCGTTAAAAATGTCACCGTCGTCTGTATCGTCTGTGTCTATTGTTACAAACTGACAATTATAATGTCTTTGCCGTCTCTGTCATCTGTGTATATTCTGGCATCCTTGTCATTAATGTCTATGTCGTCTTTTTCGTCTGTGTTGTTTGTGTCATATTTTCTGTGTTTATTGTTACATCGTTGTCATTTATAAAGTCTGTGTTGTCTGAGTCATCTGTTTTGTCTCTGGTGTCTGTGTCTATTTTGAAATAATTGTCATTTATTATGTCTCTGTCGTTTGTGTTGTCGGTGTCTATTTTGATTTAATTGACATTAAAAATATCTGTCGTATGTGTCGTATGTGTCTACTGTGACATAATTTTCATTTACAATGTTTGTGTCTATTGTGACAAAATTTTCAATTATAATGTCTCTGTAGTTTGTGTCTTTTATGTCGTCTGTGTCTATAGTGACATCATTGTCATTTATAAAGTCTGTTTCGTCTGTGTCGTCTGTTTCATCTGTGTCTATTGTGCCATCATTTTCATTTATAATATCTGTCGTCTGTGTCGTTTTTGTCGTATTTGTCTATCGTGACATCATTGTCATTTATAATGTCTGTGTCATATGTGTCTATTGTCACATCACTGTCATTTATAATGTCTCTATCATCTGTGCCTATTGTGAAATAATTGTTGTTTATAATGTCTCTGTCGTCGGTGTCTATTGTGACATCATTGTCATTTATAATGTCTGTGTCGTCTGTGGCTGTTGTGACATAATTGTTATTTTTATGTCTGTGTCATCTCTGTCGTCTGTGTCATCTCTGTCGTCCGTGTCTATCGTGACATCATTGTCATTTATAATGTCTGTGTCGTCTGTATCTATTTTGATATCTTTGTCATACATAATGCCTGTGTCATCTGTCAACTGTGTCTATTTTGACATCATAGTAATTTATAACGTCTGTGTCTATTGTGACATCATTGTCAATTATAATGTCTGTGTCGTCTTTGTCGTGGGTGTCTATTGTTAAATCATTTTCATTTATAATGTCTGTGTCGCCCGTGCCTTCTATGTCTATTGTGACATCACTGTCATTTATAATGTCTGTGTCGTCTGTGTTTATTGTGACACCATTGTCATTTATAATGTCTGTATCGTTGGTGTCGTCTGTGTAGTCTTTGTCTATTTTGAAATCATTGTCATTCATAATGTCTGTTTCGTCTGTGTCAATTGTGACATCATTTTCATTTATTATGTCTGTGTTGTCTGTGTCTTCTGTGTCGTCTCTGTCTATTGTGACATCATTGTCATTTATATTATCTGTGTCGACTCTCTTGTGACATGATTATCATATATAACGTCTGTGTATATTTTGGCATCATTATCACTTTTAAAACCTGTGTCATCTTTGTTGTCTGTGTCATTTGTGTCTGTTGTGATATCATTTTCATTTATAAAGACTTTGTCATCTCTGTCATCTGTATCTTCAGTGTCTATTGCGACATCATTGTCTTTTGTAATGTCTGTGTTGTTTGTGTCATCTCTGTCGTCTGTGTCTATTGTGATATCATTGTCCTTTTTAAGTCTGTGTCATATGTGTCTTCTGTGTGTATTGCAACATAATAGCCATTTATAATGTCTGTGTCGTCGGTGGCTATTGTGACTTCATTGTCATTTATAATGTCTGTGTCGTCTCCGTGTATTGTGGCATCTTTTTCGCATCTAATGTCTGTCGTCTGTGTCATCTATTTCTATAGTGACATCACTGTCATTTAAAATGTCTCTGTCGTCTGTGTCTATTTTGACAAAGTTGTCATATATAATGTCTGTGTTGTCTATGTCTATTTTGACATCATTGTCATTTATAATGTCTGTGTATTCTGTGTCTATTGTGACGTAATTTTCATTTATAATGTCTCTGTTGATTGTGTCTTTTATGTTGTCTCTGTCGTCTGTGTCTACCATCACATCATTGTCATTTATAATGTCAGTCGTCTGCATCTAATGATACATCATTGTCATATATAATGTCTGTGTCGTGTATGTCCATTGTGACATCATTTTCGTTTACAATGTCTGTGTCGTCTGTGTCGTCTGTTTCAGTTGTGACATCATTGTCAATTATAATATCTGTGTCGTTTGTGTCTATTTTGACATCTTTGTCATTTATAATGTCTGTGTCTTCTGTGTCTATTGTGACATCACTGTCCTTTATAATGTCTGTGTCTATTGTGACATCATTGTCATTTATAATGTCTGTATCGTCTGTGTCTGTTGTGATATCATTGTTATATATAATGCCTGTGATCTGTGTCGACTGTGTCTATTGTGACATCTCTGTCATTTATAGTCTGTCTTCTTTGTCTATTCTGACATCATTTTCATTTATAATATCTCTCTTCTGTGTCATCTCTGTCTATTGTGACGTCATCGTTATTTATGTCTGTTATCTGTGTCGTCTGTGTCTAATGCCACATCGTTGTCATTTATGTCTGTGTCATCTGTGTCTGTTTTTATATCGTTGTAATTTATAATGTCTGTATCGTCTGTGTCTATTGTGACATCATATTCATTTATAATATCTGCCATCTGTGTCATCTGTGTCTATTCTGACATCATTGTATTTTATGTTTGTGTCGTCTGTGTCTATTTTGACATCAATTTCAATTATGTCTGTGTCGTTTGTTTTGTCTGTGTCGTCTGTGTGTACTGTGACATCATTGTCATTTATAGTGTCTTTGTTGTCTGTGTCGTCTCTGTGTATTGTGACATCATTGTCATTTTTAATGTCTGTGTCGTCTCTGTCTATTTTGACATCGTTGTTATTTATAATGTCTGTGTCTATTGTGACGTCATTTTCAATTATAATGTCTGTGTCGTTTGTGCCTTTTCTGTCGTCTGTGTCTACTGTGACTTTATTGTCGTTTATAATGTCTGTGTCGTCTCTGTCGTCTGTTTATATTGTGACACCATTGTCATTTATACTGTGTTGTCTGTGTAGTCTGTGTCTATTGTGAAAGCATTGTGATTTATAATGTCAGTGTCGTCTCTGTCTATAGTTACATCATTGTCCTTTATAATGACTGCGTCATCTGTGTCATCTCATTCGTCTTTGTCTAATGTGACGTCATTGTGTTTTATAACGTCTGTGTCGTAAGTGTCTGTTGTGACATCTTTGTCATTTATAATGTCTGTGTCATCTGTGTCCTCTGTGCCTTCTGTTTCAATCGTGACAACATTTTAATTTATAATGAATTTGTAGTCTGTCGTCTCTATCGTCTGTGTCTATTAAGACATCATTTTCATTTATAATGTTTGTTTTGTCTGTGTTGTCTATGTCGTCTGTTTCATCTGTGTCTATTGTGACATCATTGTCATATAAAATGTCTGTGCCTTCTGAGTCATTTGTGTCTGTTGTGGCATCATTGTTATTTATAATGTCTGTGTCATCTCTTTTGTTTTTGTCGTCTTTGTCTATTGCGACATCATTGTCATTTACAATGTCTGTGTCGTCTATTTTGTCTCAGTTGTCTCTGGAGTCGGAGTCTATTGTGACATCATTGGCATTTATAATGTCTGTGTCTATTTTGGCATAATTGTCATTTTTAATGTCTGTGTCATCTCTGTCGACTGTGTCGTCTTTGTCGTCTGTGTCTATCATGACGTTTTCATTTATAATGTCTGTGTCATCTGTGTCTATTGTGATATCATTGTCATATATAATGCCTGTGTCTTCTGTGTCTATTCTGACATCAATTTCAATTATAATATCTGTCTTCTGTGTTGTTTCTATTTTGTTATCATCTTTATTTATAATGTCTATGTCGTCTGTTTCATCTGTGTCTATTGTGACATCGTTGTCATTTATAATGTCTGTTCCTTCTGAGTCATTTCTGTCTATTGTGGCATCATTGTCATTTACAATGTCTGTGTCGTCTGTGTTTATTTTGACATAATTTTCATTTTTAATGTCTGTGTCATCTCTGTCGACTCTGTCGTCTTTGTCGTCTGTGTCTATGACATTTTCATTTATAATTTCTGTGTCGTCTGTGTCTATTGTGATATCATTGTGATATATAATGCCTGTATCGTCTGTGTCGACTGTGTCTATTGTGACATCATTGTCATTTATAAAGTCTGTGTCTTCTGTGTCATTTCTGATGTCATTTTCATTTATAATATCTCTGTATTCTGTGTCGTCTCTGTCTATTGTGACATCATCGTTATTTATAATGTCTGTTGTTTGTGTGGTCTGTGTCTATTGTCACATCATTGTCATATATAATGTCTGTGTCATCTTTGTCTATTGTGACATCGTTATAATTTATAATGTCTGTGTCGTCTGTGTCATGGGTGTCTATTGTGACATCGTTTTCATTGATAATGTCTGTGTCGTTTGTATTGTCTGTGTCGTCTGTGTCTACTGTGACATCATTGTCATTTATAATGTCTTTGTCGTCTGTGTGTATTATGACATCATTGGCATTTATAATGTCTGTGTCGTCTGCGTCTATTGTGATGTCATTGTAATTTATAATATCTGTGACCTCTGTGTCATCTGTGTGTACGGTGCCATCATTGTCATTCATGTCTGCGTTGTCTGTGTTGTGTGTGTCATCTTTGTCTCTTTTGATATCGTTGTCATATATAATGTCTGTGTCGTCTGTGTCTATTTTGTCATCATTATCGCTTTTAATACCTGTGTCGTCTGTGTCACCATTGTCGTCTGTATCTATTGTGACATAATTTTTTTAAATTTTTTCTGTCGTCTGTGTCTATTGTCATATTATTGTAATTTATAATGTCTGTCATCTGTGTCTATTTTGATATCATTGTCATTTATAATGTCTGCATCATCTGTGTCATCTGTGTCTATTGTGACATCATTTGCATTTATATTATCTTTGTCATGTGTGTCATCAGTGTCCTCTTTTTCATCTGTGTTTATTGTGACATCATTGTCATTTATAATGTCTGTGTCGTCTGAGTCATGTGTGTTGTCTGTGTTCTCTGTGTCGTCTGTGGCATCTGTGTCTATTTTGAAATCCATGTAGTTTATAATGTCTGTGTCCTCTGTGACTTCTGTGTCTATTGTGACATCCATGTCACTTATAATGTCTGTCGTCTGTGTTGTCTGTGTCTATTGTGACATCATTGTTATTATAAATGTCTGTGTCTTCTGTGTCTATTGTTACATAATTGTCATTTATAATGTTTTTGCCTTCTCTGTAGTCTATGTTGTGACATCATTGTCATATTTAATGTGTCTGCTGTGTCGTCTGTGTCTATTGTGACATCATTGTCATTTATAATGTATGTGTCGTTTGTATCTATTGTGACATCAGTTTCATTTATAATTTCTCTGTAGTTTGTGTCTTTTATGTCGTCTGTGACTACTGTGACATCATTGTCATTTATAATGTCTGTGTCGTTTGTGTCTATGGTGAAATCGTTTTCATTTATAATGTCTGTGTCGTCTGTGTCATCTCTGTCGTCTTTGTCGTCTGTGTCCATTGTTATATAATTGTCAATTATAATGTCTGTCGTGTGTGTCGAATGCGTCTATTGTGACATCATTGTCATTTATAAAGTCTGTGTCTTCTGTGTCTATTCTGACATCATTTTCATTTATAGTATCTCTGTTATCTCTGTCTATTGTGACATCATTGTCATTTATAATGTCTGAATCGTCTGTGTCATCTGTCTATTGTGACTTCATTTTAATTTTTAAATTCTGTGTTGTTTTTGTTGTCTGCGTCGTCTGTGTCTACTTTGACATCATTGTCATTTGTAATGTCTGTGTCTTCTGTCATCTGTGTTTATTGTAACATCATTGTAATTTATAATGTCTGTGTAATCTATGTCTATTGTGACATCATTTTCAATTATAATGTCTGTTACGTTTGTGTCTTTTCTGTCGTCTGTGTCTACTGTGACTTTTCTTTCGTTTATAATGTCTGTCTTCTGTGTTGTCTCTGTCATCTGTTCATATTGTGACACCATTGTCATTTATACTGTCTGTGTTGTCTGTCGTCTGTGTCTATTGTGATATTATTGTCGCTTATAATGTCTGTGTCGTGTGTGCCATCTTTGTATATTTTGATATCATTTTCATATATAAAGTCTGTGTCGTCTGTGTCTATTGTGAAATAATTGTTATCTATAATGTCTCTGTGACATCATTGTCATTTTTAATGTCCATGTCCTCTGTGTGTCTTGTGAAATCAATGTCATTTTTAATGTCTGTGTCGTCTGTCATCTGTGTTGTCTGTGACTTTTATGACATCATTGTCATTCAAAATGTCTATGTATTATGTATCTATTGTGACATCATTATCATTTATGAAGTCTGTGTTGCCTTTGTAGTGTGTCGTCTGTCTATTTTGACATAATTGCCATTTTTAATATCTGTGTCGTCTCTGTTGTCTGTGTCTATTGTGAAATAATTTTCATTTATAATATCTGTCGTCTGTGTCTATTGTGACATCATTGTCATTTATAATATCTGTGTCTGCTGAGTCATCTGTGTCTATTGTGACGTCATTGTAATTTATCATTTCTGTGTCGTCTGTGTCTATTGTGACGTCATTTTCATGTATAAAGTTTGTGTCGTCTGTTTCATCTGTGTCTATTGCGACAACATTGTCATAAAATATCGGTGTCGGCTGAGTCGTCTTTGTCTATTGTGATATTATTGTCATTTATAATGTCTGTGTCGTCTGAGTCTATTATGACATCGGTGTCATTTATAATGGCTGTGTCGTCTGTGTCTATTTTGATATCATTGTCATTTTTTATGTCTGTGTTGTCTGTGTCGTCTTTGAACTACTGTGTTGTCTCTGTCGTCTGTGTCTATGGTGACATCATTGTCATTTTTAAGGTCTGTGTCGACTCTGTCGTCTTAGTCGTCTGTGCCTATTGTTACAACATTTTCATTTATAAAGCCTGTGTCCACTGTGTCATCTGTGTCTATTGTGACAACATTGTCAAATATAATGTCTGTCGTCTGTGTCATCTGTGTCTGTTGTGACATTATATTCATTAATAATATCTGTCGTCTGTGTTGTTTTGTCATCTGTGTCTATTGTGACATCATTGTGATTGATAATGTCTTTGTTGTCTGTGTCTATTGTGATATCATGTTCATTTATAATGTCTGTGTCTTCTCTGTCGTCTGTTTCGTCTGTGTCGATTATGTCTATTGTGACATCATTGTCATTTAAAATGTCTGTGTCTTCTCTGTCGTCTGTGTCTATTTTGACTTCACTGTCATTTATAATGTCTGTGTCGTCTGTGTCGCCTTTGTATTTTGTGACATAATTTTCATTTATAATGTTAGTGTAGTCTGAGTAGTCTGTGTCTTTTGCGAAATAATTTTCATTAATTATGTATGTGTTTTCTGTGTCATTTGTGTCTGTTTTTATTTCATTGACATTTATAATGTCTGTGTCATCTGTGTCGTCGGTGTCTATTGTGACATCATTGTCATTTACAGTGTCTGTGTTATCAATGTCTATTTTGACATCATTGTCATTTATAATGTCTGTGTCGTCTGTGTCTATTGTGATATCATTTTCATTTACAATATATGTGTCGTCTGTCTCATCTGTGTCTATTGTGATATCATTGTCATTTATAATGTCTGTGTCGTCTGTATCCTCTTTGTCCTCTGTGTCGTTTGTGTCTTTTGTGAACATCATTGTCATTTATAATGTCTGTGTCGCCTTTGTCGTCTATGTCTATTATGACATCATTTTTAATTTATAACGTCTATGTCGTATGTTTCGTCTATGTCTTCTGTGTCTACTGGACATAATTATCATTTAATATACTTGTGCCGTTTGTTTCGCCTGTGTCGTCTGTGTAGTCTGTTTCGTCTCTGATATCTGTCGTCTGTGTCGTCTGTGTCATGTGTTGTCTCTGTCTATTGTGGTACCACTGTTAATTATCATGTCTGTGTCGTCTCTGTCATCTGTGTCGTCTGTCGTCTGTGTCTACTGTGACATCATTGTCATTTATAATGTCTGTGTCGTGTGTGTATATTTTGACATCAATGTCATTTATAATCTCGTTGTCGTGTGTGTCGTCTAGGTCTATTGTGAAATCATTGTGTTTTATAATGTCTGTGTCTTCTGTGTCTATTGTGACATCATTGTCATTTATAATGTCTGTGTCATCTGTTTCCTCTGTGTCTATTGTGACATCATTGTCATTTATAATGTCTCTGTCGTCTGTGTCATCTTTGTCTATTTTGACATCATTGACATATATAATTTCTGTGTCAACTGTGTTG